>NC_051424.1:30418028-30435528 GCF_015228065.2 Penaeus monodon
TATTAATATTATATAATATATATTTATTAATATAACCGACCACACAAACCCCGACAAAACTTCACAATACACACAACACACAACACAACAAACACACACATACACAATATATATAGTATATACATATATATATCATTATATATAATATATAATATAGTGGATGTAGGGTAGTATGTGGTGTGTATATATAAATAATAAATATATATGTATAAATACACACACATGAACACACACACACAAACAATACACAAAACACAGATATAAAATAAAATATATATCATATATTATATATGTATATTATATCTATAATATATATATAATACATAGATAATATATATAGATATATATATAAATATATACTATTTATATTAATATGTTTATATTATATATTATATAACTATTATATGTATTTCATATATATTTTAACATGTTTTTTTCCCATACTAATATGTTTTCCATTTATATATTATAATGTATACAGTTATATATATATTATATCTTATATTATATATATATATATTATATATATATATAATGTCTATATGTCTACACTATCTCTCTCTCTCTCTCTCGTTCTCTCTTCTCTCTCTCTCTCTCTCTCTCTCCTTTATGCTCTTCTCTCTTACTATCATATATAAAATATATATTATATATATATTATATATATATATATATATATAATCATATATATATGTATATATATGTGGTATCTTATATAATATATGAAATATATATATATATATGTTATATATATATATATATTTTTTTAAACACACATATATATATAAATAATAATATAGATTTATGCAAAAATATATATGTTATTTAATATTATATGATACTATTATACTATATATATATATATATATATATATATATTAGATATATTTATAATTTATGTAATATATTATGAAAATGCAATAACTTATCCAAGATTCCTACCCATTCTATCTTCTAATAAACATATATAACATATTATTATATATATATATAATTATTATATATATTTATATACTATGTAATAGTATGTCTATATATATATATAATATTTTTTACTCTACACTTACACTTTTCTTCTCTCCTTTCCTCTTTTCATTTTCTTTATATTATTATTAATATTTATTTCAAACTAGTATATATATATTATATATTATATATTATTATTTATTTGTATTTATATATATTATATATATATGATTTATATCATGTCATCGAATAAAAAGATTTACGTTTTTCTCAGTTACAAATACATATATAATTAAAAGTAATGTTAAAATAAGCTTGTTCCTTTTCTGTCCTCTCTCTGTTTTTCTTCTTTTCAGCTTTAATAGAAACAAAATCAGTGAATAGTTTGTAATGTAGTCGATCTCAATATATAATAAATTTTGCAAGTATATATGATATTTTGTTTACTTTCAAATACATATAATAAAATTTTGCTTACGTTATTTCCATGTTGTCTTTCATTTCTTATTATTTAATTTCCACCTATCATTTAACCCTATCTTTTTCGTCCTTAGTTTATTCTTGCCGGTTAAATAGTTTTTAATATATTATCCGTAAGATTTCTTTAGCTCTCAAATTAATTAATAATATGCTTATTTTCTTGTTTGTTTTTTTGTTATTTCTAGTTTATTTGTACGCCATGAGTATTTTTATTTGTCTTATATATATGAATTTAAAAATTCAATTAAACCTTTAAAAAATTGTGTTTTCTTTCAAATAAAAGCGATCGTACGAAACATTTTTAATAAGAGGAAGAATGTTCTATGTCCTCTTTTTCGTTGGAAAATGAAATTAATAGAAATATTAACTAAAGGAAAATGAGATTTGTCTCGTGCTGTCTCAGTTGTAAAGAAAAAAGTTTTGGTTTGGTTACCTGAGAAAAAATGCCTATCATTTGCCTGATCTTCGCATTTTTTTTTAAAAATAAAAAATAATCTAACAATAACTATATTTAAGTTTCCTACGGAAATTGCTTAAAAATGGAGGTACAGACGGAAACAGGTTTTCTCCTCCGTTAAATACATTAAATATCAATTAATATGCTATTCGTTGTTAGGAGCTTTAGTCTCGAGAGGAGTGCGGTGTTTGTTCGTGACAAAACCGGGGTTAAAGAAAGTTTGTTTGAGTGGACTGCGAAATTGACAATGCGCAATTATATCAATAAAAAAACAAAATACAGGAAAAGTATTATGTAATCACTGGGAATTGAGAAATAATCAGAGGAATAGTTCTACGTAAAAGAAAACGGGGAATTTCTTTGCGTTGAAAAGAAGAAAAAGTAGATGTTTACGGTGTGATCAAAAGGTAGTATATGCAAGAAGGTTTGCGTTCAAATGAAAAAAAAAAGGTGATATAAACAAATAAATAAATAATAAGAATCAAACTTGTAAGTGTGAATCCTATTGGAAAGAAATACTTTTAACTCTCGGGAACGGTGTTCTTAGTAAACAATAATGTGTATTGGTTTAGGGGTTGAAATGATGAATAGGCTTTGAACGAAATAACAGGCTGCTGCGCGACAATAGAGTGTTCCGGCAAGCTGAGTGGGCTGCAGTTCGATGGAAACAACAAAAACTTTCAACATATGCAGGTGAATAAAATAAACACTATAGGATGTCCATCAAAATAGGGAATATAGCAAACGTGTTTGGGCTAGTCGTCAATATAAATAAAAATGTAAGTATAATAGAACATAAGAATATACTTAAATGTGTTAAAAAAATAACATTGTATAATTAAGTAAATGTTGATAGTAACAGATGATATTTAATAGATAGGATTGTGTATCAAAAATAAACTTAGAATAGAAATAGCTGTTAGAATAATATAAATATCATTAAGATATCGTTTATAAGGCTAATTCGCTAACTGAACAACACATTAATATCAGATTAATTAGATATATAATACTAGAAACATATATAATATAAGCTAGATACTATAAGACATTATAGTGAATATACAATATATATAGATAATATAAGATATTTATTATATTAGTATATAATATATTATAGTATATTATATATAATATGATATATAGATTAATTATATAATATAGAATATATATATATAATATATTTTTATATAATATATATGATATGATATTAGTATTATATTTTAATATATATATATGATATATTTTATATGTTAAAATAATAATCTATATTATATATTTATATATATATATTTATATTTTATATATATATATATATATATATTATATCTTATATATATATTTATATTATATATATATCATATATATATTATATATATATATATATATATATATAATATATATATATATATATATTATATATATAAAAAATTAATATATTATTATATATTATAGTATATAATATATACAATATTATATATATATTATATATGTATATATATAATATAATATTATTATTTTATATATATATATATATACATATATATATATATTATATATATTATATATATATATTATATATATTATATATATTATGGGGCCGCGGTGGCCGAATGGTTGGAGCGTCTTATTCGGGACTGTCGCGACGGCAATCTGAGTTCGAGGGTTCGAGTCGCCGGCCGGCGCGTTGTTTCCCTTGGGCAAGGAACTTCACCTCGATTGCCTGCCTACCGCTGGGTGGCCAAGCCAGCTCAAGTCAGTGCCGGGTAAATAGAGATGGTGATTCGATAAAAACACCGGGCGGAAGGCAATGGCAAACCACCGCTCTAAATTGCTAAGAAAAAAATCATGGAAGCCCATGATCATCAAGGCCGCGGTGGCCGAATGGTTAGAGCGTCGGACTCAAGACTGTCACGACGGCTATCTGAATTCGAGGGTTCGAGTCACCGACCGCCGCGTTGTTCCCTTGGGCAAGGAACTTCACCTTGATTGCCTACCTAGCCACTGGGTGGCCAAGTCAGCCCAAAGTCAGTGCTAGTCCCAAGCCCGGATAAAATAGAGAGAATGATTACCTAAAAAGGTAACACCGGCACTCTCCGTGGAAAGGAACTGGGGACCCTACCACGTACTCCAAGAGCATCACAACATGAAAACTACAATTAAGTATCATGCTGTGACCACGGCGGCTCAGACATGAACCTACCGTTAAAAGAAGAATATATATTATATATATATATTATATATATTATATATATTATATTATATATATATTATATATATTATATATAATATATTATATATAATATATATTATATATATATATTATATATATATATTATATATATTATATATATATATATATATATATATATATATATATATATATATATATCAATAACGGCATGCTTATGTTTGAGCAGCCGTGGACCTCTCCACCATCCTTCGCCACTCAACTCGATCTTGCGCTTTTCTTTCCACTTGTTCCATCGACAGCCCGCAAATATCTTTGATGTTGTCGCTCAGTCTTGTCTTCGGTTTGCCTCTTCCTCTGTTTCCTATCACCCTCCCTGTCAGCAAGTTTTTCTCAATACTTTTACTTCTCATCACATGACCAATAAACTTTAGTTTCCTTTTGTTAAAGTCAGTCTTTACAATTTATTTTTCTCAGCACTTCATCATTCGTTTCCTTTTCTGTCCAGTTAATACGTAGTACTCGTCTGTAACACCACATTTCAAAACTATTGACCTTTTTCTTGTCTATCTTCTTCAGCACCCAACACTCAGAACCATATGATGCAATTGGGAAAACTAATGAGTTCAATAACCTCAGCTTTGTCCGTAAGGTAATGCTTCGGTCTTTCCAGATGTTATTGAGAGCAACTGTGGCATTTTTGGCAATGGTAATTCTTCTTTTTGTCTCCGTTGAATCATCATATGTATTAATTAAAACAGCTCCAAGATAAGTGAACTCTTTCACATTTTCCACAACCACTCCATTGATTGTAACATGTTCATCATAGTTTTCTTGGCATTAAGAAACAAACCAACCTTTTCGCTTGCTTCTCTAACTTTATCTAGTAGTTGTTGTAGTTCAATGATACTGCTGGCAATTAAAACTATATCATCGGCGTATCTTAGATTTGATATTTTGTATCCTCCAACATCTACAGTTCCTTCAAAATTCTCTAGAACACCTCTCATAATTGCTTCAGAATATATATTAAAAAGGTGTGGAGACAGAATGCAACCTTGTCGTACTCCTTGTTTGACTTCGAACCATTCTGTTAACCCATAAGTGGTTCTTACAGTTGCTTGTTGTTGGTCATACATGGCTCTTATTAGTTGGATGATGTGTTTCGGAAATTTCATATCGTTCATGTTATTCCAGAGGATATCGTGATCAACAGTATCAAAAGCTTTCGAGTAATCGATGAAACACAGGTATAGGTCTTTCTGATGCTCTCTGTTTTTCTCTCTGATCAATTTCAGATTTAGAATCTGGTTTCTAGTACCTCTATATATATATATATATATATATATATATATATATATATATATATATATATATATATATACATATATAAATATTGCTAGGTCCCAGAGAATGAGGCTCCAACCCGCATCACTGGACATGGTACAGTGATACAGGTACAGTGGCCAAGGAAATTGCCCACATTCTTGTTGGCACGTGATGGAGGATCATCCAGAACTGTAGAGTTTACCGGAGTGCCGAGCTCTTTGGCACTGACCATAGGATGGTTGTGACTCCCCTACGGGTCCACTTCAAAACTCCCCGTCCCTCCAGTGGCCACTCTAAGGTGTTTCACTTAGACAGACTGAGGGAGGAGGAGTGTGCCCACGGGTTCATCATGGCAGTCTCCGACTGATTCACAGAACTTGACAACCTGATGGACCCAGTTGCTCTGTGAGAGTTCTTCAAGCACGAAACACTCGAAGCAGCCCAGGAGTCCATTGGCGTACGCCAGAGGGCAAGGCAGAATTCCACTGTAGCGTGTTGCATGGCTCGGCTGAATGGCAATCAGGTTTTGCATCGCTCTTTGGTGCGTAGTGCTCGGACACTACAGGAATCTTGCTGAGGAGGTTGAAGGCCATTTCTTGGTAAGCGACCATCGCCCTGCCTACTAAGCCCTTCTTGCAGATGACTGAAGTCTGATCATTGGATGGACAGATCATCTCAGATTATGTTGGGGTTTGTGAACGTTGGACTGAGTATTTTGAGCGGTTGTACCAGGTAGACCCTCCAACAGTTAGCTTGGATGCATGCGGTATCATAATACCTGTGCCAGACCCACCCATCAGCGAGGAACCTCTGTATGCTGAAGCTAGGATGGCGATTTCCAAGCTGAAGTATGGGAAAGCTGCAGCTGCAGTGATATCCCCGCTGAATTTTTAAAGGCTGGAGGTGAACCTATGGCTCGGGGCTTACATACAGTCTTGACTGCCATCTGCAGTCTGGTACCATTCTCTCTGACCTTTTGAGGGGCAGGGGAAAGGGGATCGCTGCGACTGTAGCAACTACCGTGACATTACACTGTTCAGCATACCAGGCAAACTTTTTGCCCATATTCTTCTGAAACGGATCTGCAACCACCTACTAAGGCATCAGAGACCAGAGCAGTCTGGATTCACTCCTGGTTCACAATAGACCGAATACTAGTGTTTCGAGTAATTGTGGAACGCTGTAGTGAATTTGGTCGTGTGTTACCTACATCGACCTCAAGAAGGCGTATGACTCGGTGCATCGTGAATTGCTATAGGAGATCCCGAGACTCGGGAATTTCGACGCAGATTATTGGCTTAATAGCAAGCTTATATATTGGTTCTGAAAGTGCTGTAAAGTGTGGTGGGGGTCTGTCAAACTTCTTCCCTGTTAATTCAGGGGTGAGGCAAGGCTTTGACCTTGCACCAACACATTTCAACACCTGTATGGACTGGATAATGGGCAGAGCTACTAACCAAAGTCAATGTGAAGCAACACTGACCAATATCAAGGTCTCAGACCTTGACTTTGCCAATGTTATTCTTTCTGAATCTCTAGAGTCACTGGTGGCATCACAGACCGTTTTACATACCTTGATATGTCCATATCTCTGGGCTTTCAGACCAAGAAGTCGCTAAACAGATTGATCTGGCAACAGAAGCCATGAACTCACATATACATACATACATACACATTTCAGTCCGGCCATTTCGTCGCTTCCTCGATTTCGTGGCTGCTCGTCCGTGCCGTCCTCTTCCTGGTCCTTGGTATAAATCATCCGTCCTTGACGTCCACATGTCCTTGAAGGTCTCACACAGGTCCTCCTTGACTACGGATTCGTCTAGACTTCCTCGTAGTCTTTGTCCAGGTCTAATTTGGCGGCGTCCTCGTCCACACGTCCTCACAAATCTCGTCCAGGTCCTTCGGCTGCATGCTCGTCCACACGTCCTCGTAATCTCCGTCTGGATCTACGGGCGTCTGGGCAGGGGCATCCTCTTCAGCATCTCAGGGCGGCTGATATCTGCATTGATGAGCTCCTGGAGTTTGGCTGGATCTGCGGGCGTCCAGGCAGGCGGCGCCCTTTCACAGCATCCTGGGGCGACTGGTACCTGTGCTGGCGAGTTCCTGGTCCTTCGCTGGATCTACAGGCGTCCCGGCAGGCGGCGCCATTCCACTACATCATGGGGTGACTGGTACCAGCTCTGACGAACATCCTGGTCTGCAAGCTTCTGGCGATCTTTCAGTGACGTTCTTCCCACAGCATTCTAAAGTGACCGGTTTTGCAGCAGGGTCCTCCTTCGATGCCGTATCGGTTATCGTCTGTAAACCAGATTATTATACACATAAGGGCCAAGATAGAGAGAGAGAGAACGAGAACGAGAGAGAAAGAGCGAGCGAGAGAGTGAGAGAAAGAGCGAGCGAGAGAGTGAGAGAAAGAGAACGAGAAAGAGAGAGAGAGAGAGAGAGAGCGAGAGCGAGAGGAAGAGAGAGAACGAGAGAGAGAAGAGAGAGAGGGGCAAACTGACTGGCAGACGGACAGACAGACAGACAGACAAGCAGACAGAGCGAGAGAGAGAGAACGTGAGCGAGAGCGAGAGAGAACGTGAGCGAGGGAGAGAACGAGAGCGAGAGAGAGAGAGAGAGAGAACGAGAACGAGAGCTAGAGCGAGAGAGCGAGAGTGAAAGGGGGAGGGGCAGGCAGGCAGGCAGGCAGCAAACAGAAAGAAAACAAATTAATTTGGTAAATAATACTAGTGTTATTATTGTATAGTTAGGGGTATAATGCTAAACTATACAAGTTCATTTTCTATGACGAGATATTTCAAAGAAAACGTACGTTTAGTTTTGTTTCTAGGGGATACTCGTGTATTTTCTGGAGTTGGGGACTGAAATAAGTTTTTTTTCGAGAAAATAAGGAACGTGAATCTGTATAATAAAATGAGGTTCGTCTCAGATACCTTAGATGATATTGTAAAAACTTAGCCGCTTCAACATCCAAGGTCATTAGCGGCGCATTTAGAATATAGTGATAGCGTGAGGCTTGGGACAAAGGAAGTGCTCTATGACATGAAGGATCATATCATAAATTAGAGTTCCGAAAAGGGCTTGGGAATGAATTAATCATTAAGGGTAAAGTTGTATGAATCATACTAGAGGGTCGAGAGGAGCTGATGTGGTATAGTATAAGGTAAATTTGTTAGAAGGGGAAGGAGGTAAGGGAGCAGGGAGCATTATGATAAAGTATTATAGCGAAAACGGCAAAGAGTTAACGATTAGGATGAGTGGACAGAACAAAGGGATGAAGAAAAGGAAAAGGATAGGAGAATAAAAGGGAACGAAGAAGACAGTGAAAAGGAGAGGAAGAAAAGGAAAAGACCATGCAAAATTAGTTAGGGCGAGGTCCAAGGCAGTGGTGATCCCGTCTCCTAAGACCCCCCCCCCCCCCAACAACGAGAAAGGGATGGGGCGGGGGGGGGGGTGCGTTTGATCATGTTACTTTTAAGATGCACTGATGTCGATAGAATTTATGTTGACATAGGTCAGCAGAGTTAAACATTTTTTATTTTTCTCAATAAAAACAAAACAAAATTCTTTGTTGTTATAGTATTATTATTATTTTTTGTATGATTTATCTATATAATAGATAAGGTATGGAAAAGCCTGGAAGAATTAAACATTGTTTTTTCGTTGAATTCAATATATAGTACTACCAGTTTTGATGGCTAAGATCGTGTCAGTTGATCAGCGTTATTTTTCTTTATTGTCATCACGTTAATCTTGTTCAGTCTGGTAATTCTCTCTTAAGTTTAACAGTCTCGTATGATGAAGGTAATGATTCTATGAAAAATATTGATAAGTAATTACAGTTTAACCAAAACATGCCCCTTTTAAATGCTGTTGAACGTTTACGGTTTCATGTATGCAGGTTGCTTTATTTATTTACTCGTCATTTTTTGCCGCGTCAACATCGAAGATCATTAGCGGCGTATTCAAAATATAACGATAGGGTGGGGCTTGGGACGAAGTTCACGGGTGTTTTTTTTTTTTTTTTTTTTTTTTTTTTTTTTTTTTTTTTTTTTTTTTGCTGACAGGGCGAGGTTTGTGGATTTCCAAAATGCTTAATGGTAAAAAGAAATAAATGTGCCAGACATCAATAGGTCATATAGCAATATGATAAAGTATTATGGCGAAAAGGGTAGAAATGAGTTAATGGTTAGGATAAGAGAACAAAGAAGGGAATGAAGAGAACGAAAAGAAAAGGAAGGAAAGAAAAGACCATATAAAATTAGTTGAGGCGAGGGCCGAGGTGATCCCCCCCCCCTCCGCATTGGGCCTGTCTCCGTCTCTTAACCCCCCCTACTACAATAACAAACAGGGGAGTGGGGGGGGTGGCATGCATGGTTGACTTTAAACCCATGTATTAGCAAAGATACACAAGTATATTTGGCACAAGTCATTACCTTTCAAACGCCATTACAAGCGAGACGGAAAGTAGAAATGGATTTTTTTTTTAACCAGTTTCCATTTAGATATTTAAACTGATAACCTGTTGTAGAGCTTTTGTTCAGACTAGTTGCAGTATTTGCTTGGCTTTTGATGTGGGAGATGGATTTTTCAGTATCTTGATTATTCATCAGTGTTATTCAGTAACCGTATATAACGTACTTTTATATAAACTGAAACCTTTATAGCTTAGTAATCACATGATTAATTGCCTAGTAAAACTGATGAGGACCATTAAGTTGACTAATTACTAAGTTACCGCTGAATCGTCTGCTGGTCTCCTATACAGAGTAATATTTGTATAGCAACACCAGGCTTACTATGCAAGCGAGACAAAAGCCTTGTAAAATAGTCTCTTCAAAGGAGGATGAAAATAAAACGTCACTTTGGATCTCCAGTTATTTTAATTCAAGCTTGAAATTACAAGCCGAGCACAACACAGTAATATTGCTGCCATGTGCACACAAATATAATCAAAAGATGCCTTTTTTTTTCTTCTAAGAGTAACTTGCCGTGGGTGTGATGCTATGCTGAATCGAGACCAGTTTACAGGAACAGAACGAAGGCACCATCACATGTATGTGCAAATTCTGATAGTTGCGGCGAAAGGGGAAAATATTACAGACTTCACACTCTGTACAAGAGAACACTTAAATAACCAAAGAAAATGGAGTAATTTCTTGGAAAGAAATACGTGTCATTTGTTTGAATTCAACACATTATTTCCATTTAAAATGGGTAGATTCAGATCTGTCATAAAACGCATAAGAAAAAAAAAAAAAATACTTACTCCCATACAACAGTAAACATTTCCTATAATTAGGAATGAGGAAAAATGATGCCAAAAATCCACGTAATATTTTAGAAAAAATGGAAAATGTACACAGACGTTCTTGAGAATCTTAAAACACGTGTTACTGGTAATTTAATTATAAGAATGACACTGTTTTCCCCGAATCTTAAAAGTTCCCCTCCCAAAAGTGCTATGCCTGGGTGTTTCACATACGAGCAAACATACATTGATGAATAATTTTCTTTGATCGCCCACAGCTACTGTAAATGGATAACGTAACGATGTTTATTTTTCTTTATCTTAAGGAATGTTTACAACATTGGCTACTCTTATTTCCAACTTAAAAGAGCACAAGGTACTTGACTGATATGTTGCTGTGTGTGGTTAAGAAAAACCTTATTTGAGATGGATAATTTTTTTCACATTTCTCTTAAAGAAGTGCCAAAGGGGAAAATATTGACCACAGAATAATCATTGTCTCTTTTTTTGGGGGGTTATAATTATGCACGAAATTTTTAAGTGTAAACTCCTGCAATACAGATATATCTTACAGCTAAACACATACAGAAGGAACGCACAGCCAAGCAGCAGTCTGCAACATAAATTCTTATCACAGTGACAGGCACCAAATCTAGCCTCATTACCAGAGCAAAGGAGGGAGGGAAACGCAATGCTCTATTGAAACTGTTACCCGTCCGAGCTCATGATTTCCTAAAAAATAGATGTGCTACTCTGTACACTCTCGTATTATCAAAAAATGATAATCAGTATGAAAAAAAGGTTGAAGTAATTGGATATATGTGACCATTCTTTATTGGTGTACAAAAAGTGTATATGTTGACACCTTATAAATCAAAACAAACAGAAGATGGAGAAAAAATGACTGGCTGTATCTTGCCCACTTTTCCCCACTCCCCAAAATATCTTTCCAGCTTTTCAACTACTTGACTAGCATGTTTAGAACTGACTGCAATAACTGTGGCTCATCGAGATTTGAAGGCTCCCTCTCCCACTCCCCTCCCCCCATCCCTTTACAACTTCTGTTCCACAACTAAAGAAAAAAAATAATGGCTGGTGGTGGTACTGTGTATTGGAAAATCATACAAAACCGTGCAAAGAAAAAAATAAAGAGTAACCCCATCAGAATCCAACACAAACAATTACAATAGAAAAAAAAATTAAAAAAATGGTGTTTCTTCCTTCGATCGTCTAGTGGAGACAGAGGTTCGTTGGGAGGACGAAGTTTCGGGAGAGGAAGAGAGAACGAAAAAAAAGTTTCGCTTCGGCTCCTGGTCCTTCCTACTCGGCCGCGGAGGCGAGGGCGACGAGGGCGAAGCGGGCCTCCTCGGGGTCTCGCTCGATGAACTTGCGGCAGGCGCTGGCAGCATCCTGGGGGAGGGAGAGAGGAAGGGGGAGGGTGGTGGTTAGAAAGGGATTTTTTAAATTATGTAATGCTTTCCGTTTACAAGATTTGAAATAAAACAGATGATGCCCACTGCACTTAAAACACTTAACCAACATCGCTGATGTTCATTTGGTTTCACATTTCAATCTACACAATTCCTTTCGCTACTTAGGCACCATTACTAAGTGTATCCCATGACATTATTACTAACTACATACAATTAGTACCAGCGGTCGAATGACATCATCCAAACCTCACACTGGCGTTTCCCTTCCTTCTTGCTTACCTCCATTTTCTACAATAACAAAATACAAGGTCTAGGGGAGTCTAGTTTATATTCCTTTGGTCTTTTCCTTAGCACGACAATCAAGTCCCCAGACTGGAAGTACTCTTCCGTGCTTCTTTGGGGGAGGTATTGAGGAGTCAACCTCCTCTCTAAAGAGAACTTTAGGGACTCTCTGGATTCCAAATAATCTTAGGCACATGCTTAACAGGTTCGCTTAACGGCAACAGGGAGGATTCTTGAGCATTTCCTACAGGATTCTTGCCAATGTTTTTTTTATCTACTAAATAATTATTGAGTTAATTAATCTCAATCCTGAAAATGGGTTGTATGCTGATGACATTGCATAATGATGATTCTTTGATTCTAATGGCTGAGATTTTCGACAATCCGTCATTCTACCTGCATCTCTTTACAAAAGGGCCTTTGCGCTCATAGCTGATAATGGTCGTACTGTTGGACTTCATCTCAGCCGTGTATAATATTTTTGGGGGGACCGACGCATCTGATCATTCGAACTTGCCATGGAGGGAGCCAGCCGAGTCGGGAGGTATCCGACACTCTGCAACACAAAGTCATGGCCAGTTCTGTCTACGACTTCTTGTACATAGTGGTAATCAAACATCCAATGGAGGATGACCAACAGAACGATATATTCGGGAAGAGAGCTAGTGGCTTATTCTCGTGGAATTCATGTACCGGACCCGAAGGCTCTTGCTGCCAAAGACTTGACCTTGTGAGCAGTTCCATCACGAGTTTCTCCTTCTATTCACAGGACCAATATTCCTGACAGAATGATAATGTAGCTAGGTCCGACTTGCAACAATGTGCATACACTGACCATGAATAAGTGCTGTGGAGAACACAAGGGTCAATGTGTAGACGTCATTAGCTGTACCCTAATACAAGCTTAGCTTTTCCCCTCTTGCTATTCTCACGTGGCTTCCCTAAAGCTTCAAGTCCAGGCTTCAGGAATACTCCGTGGCCAAAATTTTTTTAATAACCAGGGCTACTATCCAATATTTCCTTCCGATTTTGTAAATCTTCTCTAATGCCATTTCTGTCAGGAGGACTGTATTCCGTAAATTGGTATTCAAATATAGGTAGCTCTCAGGCTGAATGAAAGCGAGTGCTCAGTTTTTTTTTTCGTCCTCGTCTAGCCTCTATTGTAAAATATGGTTGTTCTTCCTATGCCTCAGTTTTGCTATAAATTAACTGATAAGACTATTTCACCGTTTCCTTTACGCCGAATATTTTCTAAGTGTTGATCCTGCCACTTCTTGTTTTTCCACCCCAAGGACTTTGAGGCACCTAAAGACAAATCATTCTTTTCCAATCACACCCCCTCCCTCCCTCCCTCCGTCTGCCATTACAAACTGATAATACTGAACTAAAGGATGAAAATCCTCCTTGGATCATTAAGACAAAGCCTCAGCGGTGCGTTTGCCCCGGAACCTTTCTGTCGGGATAATATTTTTCGGAAATATGGGCCATGCTGAATGATAGGGATCTTTAACTTTTACTATAGCTCCTATGCCAAAGCTACATGGTTAAGAGGGGGGGAGGGGAGTCAGGGATCAACATTTTAAACCCGAATCCTAATTAAATCCATACTGCAAATAATATTCAGTATTTACAAACTCCCCCAAATATAAATTACAAAAAAGGCTTATTGCACCACAAACCTTTAGGATTGTGTCTGCTGAAGTGGCGCCGTGGTTAATTGGGAACTTCTTGCGGCCATCTGGAAGAGCATGGAATTTCCTTAATAATTTAACAAATATCAGGAAAAAAAAACACTAACTGCTGCCAAAACCAAAAGAAAAAAATCCGAAAAAGATTAATCAAACAAGAAGAGTGTACATCATGAAAATCTTTCCACGTCTGCATATTAACATCAGCAAACATCTACACAAATAGACGATTTTTCACTCACCTAATTCATACAGATTACCATCGACTTCCACAAAAGCAACGAAGTGCATGTCTAGCTTGGTATCGCGGATCGGGAGCCTGTGAAAATTTAAAAATAATAAACCCCCCAAAAATGATAAACATGAACTGCGCATTACAGTATAGATACCTTAAATACTGTAGGTGACGTAATATACATGTGTAAGAGAGAGTAAACCAGCAATGTTAATCCTATTCACAATAATGAAATAATCATAAAACAAAGAATACAGGAGAAACCGTATTTTCTTCTATCGTTTTATTTTATTTTTTTTTTTTCAAAAAAAAAAAAAAAAAAAAATATGCTTCGTCCTCCTCACCTCCGTCTGCCCCTCCTGCGCCGACTCCTCGTGCGCCTTGGAGATGCCTTCGTCGTTCTCGAGCGCCGTGCCCTTCTCGTCGGGGGCCATGTCTTTGGTCTTCTCCAGGAACTCCTTCAGGGGGCCGTCCTCCAACTCGATTCTGGGAAGGGGGGGGGGGGGTAAGGTTTACGACGGCTTTTAGCATGGTTATTTATTTTTTATTTGTTCTATTAATCGATTTTGTCATTATGCTATTGCATTCTTGTTTTACTCTATTATTTTCAATCATTTTTTTGGGGGGGAGAGGGGTTTTTTTTCGCTATATATATAATATATATATATATATATATATATATATATATATATATATATATATATATATATATATATGAACTTTGGGTCCTTTATCAAAGGCAGCGTGCAATATTGGCATAGTATTGATATATATAAGTATCAATGGGCTCTTTAATCTTGAACATCTTAATCACACGAAAACATTCAAAGTGGAAAACCCATTCCAAAGCCTACGGTATTGAAACATGACATTTCAATACCCAAACTTTCCCAAAAAGTGCCCTCCAGACCTCTCATTCTCCCTCTCCCCCTTCCTTCTCTTCCTCTACCTTAACCCCTCCCTCCCTCTCCTTCCTTCCCTTCCTCCCCTCCACCCCATCTCCCTCCCTCCCTCCCCCTTCCTCTGTGCTACTGCCAGGCGTCCATCACACGTACTTCCCCTGGTTGTTGGCGATGGCGTGGATGAGAGCCACGGTGCCGCACGCGTTCCCGACGCACTGCTTCATGAAGTACAGGCTGTCTGACACCTCCTGGCCGTCGGCGTTGATCTTCTCCTCCTCCTGAGCCTTGAACTCTTCCTCCTGGAAATATATACCGATTAAAGCTTTTGAAATCAAGGCTTCTTTTTAGGTGAAGACGTCTCTTGCAGCCAAATCGCTTAAAATTAAATGTCCTTATTAAAGCCAGACGCTTTGCGCTGAAAGCCTTTGGAATAAAATGTACTTATAGAATGTTATAAAAAGCTTTGCTTAATAATGGACATGAGGTTAATGTACTGTACTCTGTGGAACTTTCTGGAAGCTACAATTGTACTAACTTCATTCCAGACTCACCTAAACCTACAATGCTTTGAAACAATCCCTAAAAGACAATTTCACAGCAATTATACCAACAAATGGTCCTTCAAACAAAAACATGAAAACAGAACAATACTACAAACATTAAAACAGGACATTCCTCCAAGCAACAAACAGCAGTCTAATAAACCAGGAGAATAAAGCGAAACTCGAGGCGTGGCCCCACCTTGTCGTTGATGGGGTGCAGGAGGATGAGCGACAGCACGGGCTGGGGCACCATGGCCAGCAGCTCGTCGTCCAGCCCGTAGACGTCAGTGCACGCCCACGCCCCGGGGACGCCCAGACCGGCCATGAACTAAGGGAAGAGAAAAAAACAGGGTTAGGATGATACTGGAATACGTGCTTAAATAGAAATACATAAAAAAAAATTCTTGAAATACAAATCTGACCGACTCAAGCGGCCTGTGTGCATGTGTTTGTGTGCATGTGTTTGCGTGTTTGGAGGGGGATCTCTCTCCTCACCTCAACCCCCCCCCCTCCCACACACACACATTCTACGTCAAATAGACTTCAATAAAAGAGTGTCTCGTGGATGCCCCCCCACCCACCCAGACAGACCAGATCGATTCCTCCAAAGGTCAGCGATCGGCGTGCAGCTGCAACTTGCAGACCCGCCGAGAACATCGCTAATACCTGATGAAATATAAGGCTTAAAGCAGAACGAAACTATGCATAACAGACACGTGTGCTTACAGACTAAGGCAAGGAAGAGAGGGGAGACACTTGTACATATAATCAATTATAATTTTAACTCCCCTCACCCCCCCCCCCACTTTAACGGCATGACAAGAGATTAGACAGAAGCGCACAAAATACAATACACAATAATATAAATATGTAAGTGAGCAAATAATAGTAATAAATAAAAAAAAACTTCAATACGAGAGTAAAATTACCCCCCACAGACCAGCACCACCCAGCCCCCCATAACCCCCATAGCCCCCCCCCCCCACAGCAGCATCGCCGACGGAGCGGAACGAACACACAAAAACAATTAACCTGCAATTACATTCATCCCCGCCAACAGGTCGACGGTCACGCACAACAGGTCACGTGACCCGCCTCCCGAACGCATGACGCATGACAGAACTGGCCTCGACGTTGGAGCAAGGACAGAGACGAAATTGAAGGATAGATACGGATAGATAGGTCTTAGGAGGGTAATAGACACCGATTGACAGGCATAGGAAGGATAATAGACACGCAGACAGACCGGTTTAAGGAGGACAAGACACGGATAGACTGGGTTAGGGAAGAGAATAACAGGGAGGAGAGACAAACAGGTTTAGAGGGCTGACAGGGATAGGCAGGCTTAAAGAGGGCAGACAAGGATAGACAGAAGTGAGAAAATTTCAGCAGGGGGAGAAAGAGAAAGGGGGGGGTCGTTTTAAATTGCTATTGTCTAGTCTGCAATGGTTGTGTTAACAATCTTGCAGCATATCTAAGCTCGAAGATAAGCATTGAAGGATTACAGTGTGTGGAGGATAGGGGGGAAGAGCACGTGTGAGTGCGTGTGATGATTGAGGGTCTACAAGCGTTTGTGCGCGCGCGAAAGTGTGCATGCGTACGAGTGCCTGTACGCGAGAATATGAATGAAAGTATGCATGTGCTTGCGTGTGCGTGTGCCAATGCGCCCACTCCCAGAGCCAGTTGCTTGTTCAATCAATTCCTCCCGCCGGCACACCAAGCAAATCCGGATAAAACA
>NC_051424.1:30440528-30467889 GCF_015228065.2 Penaeus monodon
TAGAATGGAAATCTCGATATGAAGGGGACAAGTTGGGGAGGGCCGATGAGGTGGGGAGGGAGGGGAGGGAGGGAGGGAGGGAAGGGAGGGGAAGAAAAGAGGGATAAGAGAAAGGGGGAAAGGAAGGAGACGGAAATAGAGGATAAGATAGGTGGGAAAGGGACAAACAGGAGAGGACGGGGTGTGAAGGGGAGGGAACGGAAGGGGAGAGGGATTAGAGAGAAGGGAGAAGGGCGGCGTTAGAGGAAAGTAAAGGAGGATGGAAAGGAAAAATAAAAAAAAGAATTAGAGAAACGACGAATACGACGACAGAGAGAGAGAGAGACAGAGAGAGAGAGACAGAGAGAGAGAGACAGAGAGAGAGAGACAGAGAGAGAGAGACAGAGAGAGACAGAGAGAGAGAGACAGAGAGAGAGAGAGAGAGAGAGACAGAGAGAGAGAGAGAGAGACAGAGAGAGAGAGAGAGAGAACAGAGAGAGAGAGAGAGAGACAGAGAGAGAGGAGAGAGACAGAGAGAGAGAGAGAGAGACAGAGAGAGAGAGAGAGAGAAAGAGAGAGAGAGAGAGAGAGAGAGAGAGAGAGAGAGAGAGAGAGAGAGAGAGAGAGAGGGAGGGGATCCAGCACGGCCGCAGGTGGGATCGATGCAGCCGAAGGAAGATTCTCGAAGGGTGAGTCACCAACCCGCGTCTGGACTGGAAGGGAATGGATGATGGGAAGGAAGGAAGGAAGAGAGGGAAGGAAGAAAGGGAAGAAGGGAAGAGAGGGAAGGAAGGGAAGAAGGAAGAGAGGAAAGGAAGAGAAGGGAAGGAGAAAGGGACGGAGGAAGATGGGAAAGGGAGGAAGGGATGGAAGAGCGAAAGATATGAAGGGAAGGAGGGAGGGGTGGAAGGAAGAAAGGAAAGGAGAGAAAAGACGACGGGAAAGGAAAGGAAAGAAGAAATAAGAGGAAGTGAAAGGATAGAAAGAAAAATGAAGAAAGCAGAGGAAGGGCAAGAAAAAGCGAAGGAAGAGAAGAAAGTAAGAAAAGAGGAAGAAAAAAAAAAGTGAGCGGAAAAGAAAAGAAAAGAAGAAAAAAAAAATAATGGACACAACAACGACCTCCCCCCCCCCTCCCCCCACCCCTCCCCTTCCCCAACATAAACTTTCGAGAGATTCATGCAGAAGGCAATCATGCACCGATGAGACTATCAGCGTCAGCGATAAGATAATCACAACCGAGAAGGACAAGACAGCGCGTTGATGCTACTGTTATTATGATCACCACCACCAATCATTATTATCGATGATGATCTCTCTAACTATAACTTGTTAAATATGATGCAGCAACAGTTGTCGAATATACCGAGGTAAAATTTATGTTAATCTTCCTTATCACGAGCAGCAGCAGGAGTGACACGACAGGTACTTGTTCCTTATCGAAGCTGACAAGCAGGTCCTCGTTTCGCTCTCCAGAAAAGACAGGAGGAGATGCGGCCGCTTCTTCGGGTCTCCCCCCTCCCCCCCTCCCCCCTTCTTTAGGTCATTTCGCCAAGGTCTAAATCCGAAAGAGGAAGAGAGAAGATAAAGGAAAACAGAGAGGGGGGAAGAGGAGAGGAGAGGAGAGAAAAACAAAAGATAAAGAGACGGAGGGAGGAGAGAGCAGAGAAGATAAAAATAAGGACGGGGAGGAAGGGCAGAGAGGTGAGGAGAGAGAGAGAGAGATTAGGAGAGAGAGAGAGAGATTAGGAGAGAGAGAGAGAGATTAGGAGAGAGAGAGAGATTAGGAGAGAGAGAGAGAGAGAGAGAGAGAGAGAGAGAGAGAGAGAGAGAGAGAGAGAGAGAGAGAGAAAGGAATAACCACACCAAGAGTGTTCTCCTGCCGGCTCAAAGATCCCAACCTCCTCGTCAGGAACTTCTGGACGATTCTCTCCATTCTTTCTCTTTCATCTATCCCTCCCACTCCAACACCAACGCACGCACGCACGCACTCATACATACATACATGCACACGTGGTAATCTCGAGAAGAGACACAAAAGAAAGATGGGTAATGTAAAGGATAACTAAACATATAGATGAGAGGGAAGATGAACGAGGAGGGGGGGAAGAGGAAGATGGCGAGGAGGGGGGGGGGAAGAGGCGGAGTGAATAGGATGGGGCAAGAGGAGGGGGGGGGGGGGTACGATGATGTTCACGCTTCACCACATTGCAACCGGAAGTGACATCCAGACCCGTTGAAGTGATGCGTATAGAACAGACATGATGAATCACTGAAACAAGTACTACAGTAGATTGCAAGATGGAAACTGCAGAAAATGTAAAAAAAAAAAAAAAAACTATCAATAAGTGCAATTATGAAGTGAAAAAAAAGTAACCAACCCCATCTGCATTACCCCCCCCCCCCGGCCAACACACCCACGCACCCGACAGACAGAGATAGCAGACAGACACACACGAGTCGAATTCGAGTCGAATTCCCGGTAAACTCGCCTCTGTTGGTGAATATTTAACGAACCTACGTTCCATTCATCCCACCCCTTCCCCCCGCCCTACCTCGTCTACCCCTGAATACAAGTTCTCCTCCCTCCCCTCCCCTCCCCTTTCCTTGACTAACCTTGACTATCCTTAACCCGTGTTACATTCCTCTCCTCTCCTCTCTCCTTCCCTCCGTCTATCCTTAACCCAAGTTCCATTCCCCTCCCCTCCCCTCTCCCCACGACTTCTCTCCCTACGTTCCAGTCTCCTCCAGCCTTCTCCCCCTCCCCCTCCCCTCGCTAACATACCCCCTGAGCCTACACAACATTCCCCTCTCCCCTACCCACCTAACCTAACCCTGCACACCACTCCCCTCCCCTTTTCACCCCCTCCCTCCCCTACAAATTCCCCAGAAGCAAAAGGGTCCACGAAAGGTAGTGTCAAAATAACCGAGTAAAATGAGCGACGGGCTACCGGCACTGGCACTGGCACTGGCACTCGGCATCGGGTCAAGTCTGGAACGAGCCTGAAATGACAAGTCCAGCAGACTCACTGGCTGAAAAGGTTCTCATCACCGGAATATCAATACATACCTTATACTCGTAATTAATCAGAATAATCTTTAAAAATAACGAAACTAGAAAATAAATAAAGATAAAGGAAACGAGGAAGACCAGATAGGGAGCCAATATCGAATGCGAATTCTCTTTCTTCTGCAAAGATGACAATGACAAACGATAATTTCAATAACTAAAGAGAGCGACTACCACCACCAGCAACCATCACTACTACTACTACTACTAACAACTACAACTGCATCACTGAATAGTTATTCCCAGTCAGTCGTGTCACCCGCACGATCAAAATTACCATACCATTATACTCCTACGGTTGCTGCAGCCACCAAAAAAACACAATTAAATCCAACCCACCTACTACAGCTTTCCGCATACCCCCCCAACCCCCGCCCAACCGCCCACCCACCCACCAATGCCACACACGGAAGCGCTTCGACACAGCCCCGGCTGCCGGCTACAGCAGTGAACGAGGCCAGTAAAAAAAAAGGCTACAGAGGATTCAGAATGCTTTCGAACTGATCAATAAGTGTCTCGGGAAGGGGAAGGGGGAGGTGCGGAGGGGGGAAGGGGGAGGGAAAGGAAGAAGGGAGTGGATAGGGTGTGAAGAGAGGGTGTGGGGTGCGGAGGGAAGGTAGAGGTAGAGGCAGAGGGTGGTTGGAGAGGGAAGGAGAAGGAGGAGGAGGTGGAGGTGGAGGAGGAGAAAGTTGGGGTAGGGTCAAAGTGGGAGCGAGAGGGGGAGGCGTAAGGAAGAGAGAACGAAGGCAGGAAAGAAAAGAGATAATAGGAGAGAAAGGAAGAAAAAAGGGGGGAGGAGGTAAAGGTAAATAGTAAAGAATAAACAGGAAGGAATAGGAGTAGGAGCAGAAGAAATAGGAGGGGAGGATACGGCCACCCCCCCCCCCTCCTTTGCCCGGCGCCAATACACCAATACACCTGCCTCTTGTGTCATTGACGGGCTATTTCCCCTCATTCATGTTATCCACACGATCAATATCACCACTCACCACAATTACTATATTTGATTTATTATCACGGTTACCGTTACTATTTTCCGCGTTGGAGTTAGTACAGTCATTCGTTGTTACAGCGGTTATATTATACAAAGTGAGAAAGCGAGGACTTTTAAGAGGGTTCTCACAATAACGTTGCGTTTTTAATGATTACATAAAAATGTGTGAAACCTGTTCTTACTTGTTATCACCTGTTAAGCGGTTTTACAAAAAAAGTACAAATTATTGACGCCACTTTTTCTATTCCTTTCTTTACCTTCTTTCCCTCTCTTCCTCCCTCCCTCCCTCTCTCCATTCTTAAAATTCATTCCACGAACCTCTAAATTGGAGAGAGAGAAGAACAGGGGGGAGGGGGGTTACGCCCACCTTACGGCGTATCAGCTGATCCATAATTCAGAGTTTAGGCTGGGGGGAGGTGGGGGGGGGTCAAGGGGGAGCTCGGTTACACCAGTAACATGGGAAAACAAATGTACTTTTCTCTTTCATCCGTTTTCAGTAACAATTTACATTTACCTTTTCTCTCTCTACATATCTACACACATCCACATATTCGGGAAAGAATACAAACACATCGCTGGAAAAAAAAATCGATAAGTGTTTATTCAACCGACCACATAGCAGGGCCTCCACATGGCGCCTCCACATGGCAACTAAAGCCCCAACCATAGTCGCATTGCCATTACCTGCAGTCACACCCGAGATCGATGGGGCCTCAGCCGCTAATAGAATCACTGGCTGGGCTTCCGGGCGACAGCCGATGGCGAGGGCTGGGTGGTGTGATCGGACCAAGAAAGCACAGCGGGAGAAGGATTCGCATAGGCCTATACGCGCTCGGTACACGTGCATTCTTACACGCGCAGAGCCACTATATGTATAGTCTAGAATTACTTTTACTGATATTCACGTTGGCACAGGATATCCTCACTCACTCACTATCTCTCCACACACACACACACACACACACACACACACACACACACACACACACACACACACACACACACACACACACACACACACACACACAAAGCCAGACAAGCCACCATACCAGGAACCAAGAGATGCATACTTCATCACTATTTTACTTATTCATGGTGTCTATTGCAAATGCCTTTACCCCCCCCCCCACACTTCCCACTTCCCCCCTCCCTCTCCCTCTCCCCCTCACTCTCGATATTTCTTCATTCTTACCGTTTCACCCTCTTCTCTGTCTTTCCTCTTCCCTTTTCCTCTCTCGCTTTTCCTTCTCCACCCCCTCCCTTTCTCTTCCTCTCCTCTTCCCTTTTTCCGCAACCCTCTCCTCCCTCTACCCTTCTCTTCCTTCCCCTCTCCTCCCCTTCCCCCTCCCCCTCTCTCCTCCCCGCCTCCCTATCGTACAAAGGAGGCGTGTTGGATAAACAATATAAAATATACGTTATAAATATATTATAAATATACACAAGAACAATTTTATTCATGAACAAGGAGTATAATGGGGGGTGGGGTAGAAGGTAGAGAAAGGTAGGGGAAGGATGTACGAGGTGGAGGGGGAGGGGGAAGGATGTACGGGGTGGAGGGGGAGGGGGAAGGAGGGTGCGAGGGGGGGAGTGGGAAGGAGAGGGTGGAGGGAAGGGCGAAAAATGGAGGGACACGGGAAAAGATGGGACAAAAGAAACGCGACAGAGGCGAGAAGAAACGCGGGAGAGAAGAGAGAAAACAAAAACGAAAATAGAGGGACAGAGGGAAACAAAAATAAAAACTTGATCACTTCACGAACATTAAAAAAAGAAAACAGACCACAACCACCACAAAAGCAACAATTGGCGAGAAACCACCGAAACCACCGCCGGCCATTTAAATTTCCTCCAAGAATTGCCCAGAACAAAAAAGAATTGAGGAAATGATTTTATCGGAGGGAGGGAAGTGAAAAGGAAGGAAGGAGAGAAGGAAGGGAAAGAAAGAAAAAGAAAGGAAGAAAAAGAAAGGAATGAATGAATGGAGGGAAGGAAAAAGGAAAATGGAGGGAAGGAAAAAAATGAGGGAAGGGATGGGAAAAAACGAGGGAAGGGAGGGAGGGAAAGAAAGGAATAAAGGCATGAATTAATGAATGAGAACGAAGGGAAGGGAAGGAAAAACGACCGAACGAATGAAGGAAAAAAAAGGAGGGGGCATGTAGAAGGATGGAGGAATGCGAGAATAAAAGAGAAGTAAATGAAAAATGAAGGAAAACAGGACAGAAGATTGGAAGAGAAAAAGGAAGGAAATAAGACGGAAGCGAATAAAAGAATAAGAAAAAAAAAAATAATATAGGAAAGCAGAAAGGAAGGATAGGATGATTGAAAGAGTGAGAATAGTGGGGAGAAAGAAGGGAAATGAATAAAGAGGGAAATGAAAAAGAATTAATGAACTATGGAATCCTCGATAAAAAAAAAAAAATAAAGGATGAAAAAAATATAAAAATATAAAAGGAAAAAGATGAACAGGGGTTAACCAGGATTTTGTACCTCTGAGAAAACATAAGAACAACTGAAAATTACAGATAATGGATAAGCTCTCGTTGTATCCGCAAAGACAAACTCAACGAAAAAATAAATAAAAAAATAAAACCGACGACACTGACAATGGCAAAGGTAATAATAATAATAATAATATTAATAATATTAATAATAATAATAATAAACAATAAATGAACTAGTATAATAATAACACCACCTCCAATGAATTACCAAGACGGACAGCAAACAAACAACAAACAACAAAAAACACCTCCACGCCAGTTCTCCCCAGAAGCCTTGCATTCCTCGAACAGTGTCACCCTGTGTCACACAACCAACAGCGGAGTGTGTGTGTGGGGGGGGAGGGGAGAGGACGACCGGTGTGACGTGGCACTCCGTAATACACGTGGCACTCCCTCACTCTCTCTTCCCACCCCCCCTCTCCCCTAAGATGTGCCAAGTCCCGATTCAAGTAATCAATACAGTGATGAATACGGAATGACCGGATATCGCCCAACGAAACCATGAATGGAGAAAAATAATGAATGGGGAAAAATGAACACGATAAACCAGAACAAACTCAAGGCTACGAAGAAATAGTATGGGTGAAAATGAAATGAGGAGGAGGGGGGGGGGGGTTGAAAAACAAGCAATAAATCGGCTTAGGAGGGAGGGACGAGGGTAAGCGAGGGCAAAAGTACACGAAGAAAGATAATCAAGAAAAAGGAGAGACAAAGGGGGAAGTGAAAAAGAAAAGATGGGATTCAGGAGAAAAAAAAGAGAAAAAGAGAAAAGAAAAAGAAAGAAGAGGAAAAAACGGGTGTGCCTATAAAACGAGTTCTGGAGGCCAGACAGAAGCAAAATAAACGATTCATCATATCTCTCTGTACATTTAAAACAAAGTTGATCATAAAATAATATAAAAAAAACAATAAGTAAGAAAAATAAATAATAATAAATAATAATAATAATAATAATAATAAATAATAATAATAATAATCAAATAATATAACACAATATAGCATAGACGATAGAAAATCTAATAATCATAATGAATAATGCTATACATAATAATAAGTCATAATAATCCATAATAATAGATAATAATATAAAGTATATAAAAATTTAGAAGAAAAAGAATAATAACAAACATAATCAGTCTGCACGAACAACACGTCGAGCTCAGAGAGTCGAGAGACGCGGCGCTCCTGCCTCGCGTGTCGCCGATGCTGTTACGCCCCCTCCATCCCCCCCCAATACAGCCGGATGCGTTCTGATGCGTACACACATAGACGCTTGCTGCTAATAAGCGGTCGACTGAAACCGCTAAGAGGATTTCGTCAAGTGTCTCTTTGGGTACAGACTGCCATAGGAGAGAGATGAAAGGGAAAGGAGGAAGGAGGATGAAAAGAAGGGGGGAAGAAGGGCGAGGAAGAAGGGGGAGAAAAGAGGGGGACGACGGAGGGGAGGGGGGAAGAAAAGAAGGGGGAGGAAGAAGGGGGAGAAAAGAGGGGGACGACGGAGGGGAGGGGGGAAGGTCGAGGGAAGAAAGGAGGGAAAGGGAGGAGGGAAGCGGGGGAATAGAGCGAAGGAGGAGGGTGGGGGAAAGAGGAAGAGAAGACAGAGGAAGGACGGAGGGTGAAACAAGACGAAGTGTGGAGGAGGAAGAAGGCGTACGACCACACAAGCAACACTCCGTAAAATATTCACCCACAGCCCCCCCCCCCCCCCCCCCAAAAAAAACCCCGGCGACGCAAAGGCAGCGCCGACGCCAAATTGCCGCCGACCGCGCACCTGGCTCCATGACATTCCTGGCCAATGATGCAATCACAGTTGCATCATCGACGCCACCTTCGCATTACGGTTCGGAATAACAGCTGGCAAGAACGCGCCTCCGATATACGAAACGACGGTCATTATCGGATCACGAAATGCAACGCAGCTCGGCCAATCTTCAAAACGGACCGAGACATTCCTTGCGTAATTCAGATGCCAGAGGTAACGAGCCATAAAACAAATAGACAAAAACTGAATAAAAATATACTTTTATTCAGCCTATCAATAAACCGTCACGCTTATCGATTATCCGAATAAATAATTGTAAAACTTTCTTCCAGCCTATCAAATAAACTTCCATCCCTTCTTATTTTTCGAATAATATGAAAAAATACACCAATATAGGATACACAAAATTCCATTACTGTTATAAACAGTGACAAATACACAAGATATTCTACTGGCACCTGTTGGCTAATCCATCGACAAAATCATGGTTATTCAATATCATATTTTTTTCTTGAAACATTAGGAGTGATAAACAATAAAACAGAGAGAGAGAGAGAGAGAGAGAGAGAGAGAGAGAGAGAGAGAGAGAGAGAGAGAGAGAGAGAGAGAGAGAGAGAGAGAGAGACTTAAAAACAAACGAAACATACAAGACCTACAGACCATGCAGAAATACCTCATACAAAATTCACTCCCCCTCCCCCCTCCCTCTTCCTGCCTCCCTCCTTCCCTTCCTCAACAAGCAAATCCCCTATCACCCCCCCCCCCCCCGCGGCGCCCATGAAAACACCTGCCCGTCTCAATCGTCACCCGCGGCATAACTGCGTGTATTGATTCTCACGGAATGGGGGTGGGAGTGAGGGGGAGGTGGGAGGGGATGGGGAAGAATGGAAGAGGAAGGGAGGGTTAAGGGAGAAGAATGGGAGGTAGAGGAAGGAAGGGTGAGGAGGAAGAGGAAGGGAGGGTGATAGAGGAGGAATAACGAGATGGAAAGGGGGGGAGGAAAGGGGAAGGAATGGGAGGGAATGGGGGAGTTACACATTCATAATCTTAACCACAGTCACCCAGCGGAAGTTTCGTACAACAAATAATATACAGTTGAGTAAAATACAAGAAATTGAATCACAAGACGATAATAAACCAGCCACACCCAACGCACGAACTCCATCGCACGTTCTTATAGCCACGAAAGAAGCCTTCGACAAATGAATGGATATCTTACGAGGGCGTGGGGCGTGGGCGGGCGTGTCGCTCGTCCGGGAGGCTCTAGGTATGGGCGGAATGCGGAGGAAGTTACGGAACGAGGGAAGGTATGGGAAGGGGGGGAGGGGGAAGGGGAGGGAGGCATGGAAAGGGGGGGAGGAGAAGGGAGGAAGGAATTCGTAGGGAGGAAATGAGGGAGGGAAGAAGAGAGAATTTAGTTATACCTCGATTACTTACTCCTCTCCTTCCTTCCTTCCTTTTGATTTTCCTCCTTGCCTCCCTCTTCCCTTCCCCATTCCTTTCACATCCAATGGAACACACCGCAATTTTCTTGGCCGAGACACACAAAAAAAAAAAAAAAAAATTGAAACTGAGTGCACGTGCATTCCTTTTACCGTACCAAACACTTAATTATCAATTAGAAACGAACCAAAAACAAAATTACAATGAAACAAAAATCCTTTCGCTCACACACAAAAGACAACCCCTAATAATCCCCCCCCAAAAAAAAAAAATAATAATAATAAAAAAATACAGAAAGAAGGAAAAAAAGAAGTAAAGAGAAAGAATGAAAACGAAAAAGAAAAAAAGGAAAAAGTAGAGAGAAAAAAAGTCTCGCAGTCAAGGCGCAGAGATGCATCTCGCCCTAAATGAAGGGGGGAAGGGGGGGGGTTATCA
Source organism: Penaeus monodon (assembly GCF_015228065.2). Classification (NCBI taxonomy): domain Eukaryota; kingdom Metazoa; phylum Arthropoda; class Malacostraca; order Decapoda; family Penaeidae; genus Penaeus; species Penaeus monodon. The sequence goes on from NC_051424.1 coordinate 30,450,707, forward strand.
GTTTACCAAGGGAGGCAATTTGCAGTAAAAGCGACCAAACAAGCCACAGATTCCTCTCTATAGACAAAAAAAAAGGAAATAGAAAGATAATCAAGAAGAAAAAAAAAAAAAAAAAACGGGGGAAAACTATACGAAATTACCCCTCCCCCCACCCCCCAAAAAAGTAATAATAAAAAAAGTTAATAAAACAAATAGATAAAGATACAAATGAAAAATTCGGCAGATGCCCCCCACCCCCGCCCCCCTCTCCCCTTCCTACCAAGGCAGATAAGACAAATTAATCGGTTCAGATGATGATCGCGATTTCCTCCGATTTCCTCCTCTCTCTCTCTCTCTCTCTCTCTCTCTCTCTGTCTCTCTCTCTCTCTCTCTCTCTCTCTCTCTCTCTCTGTCTCTCTCTCTCTCTCTCTCTCTCTCTCTCTCTCTCTCACCTCCATTTTCCTCTCTCGCCTCGAGGAAGAGGAAAGGGAGAGCCAGAGAGAGGAAGGAGAGAAGAGAGCGAGACGAGTGGACGGAGGGAGAGAGGGAAGGAGGGAGGAGGAAGAGACGAGAGAGAGAGAGAGAGAGAGAAAGAGAAAGAGAAAGAAAGAGAAATTAAATCCGCGCACGCAAAATAACAAAAAAGCCCGGAACCCGAGAAACAATGACGTCACCGTTCACCTTTCGGCACCGGAGGACAGACAGACACTGACATTTTATACAACCGGACCCTAGAACGGCAGAATAGAAGGGGGGGGAGGGCGACGGAGGAGAAAGGAATGGAAGGAGGAGGAGGAGGAAGGAATGGCGCAATAGTGTGAAACGGAAGGAAATGGACGTGTGTGTGGACGTGTGTGTGTGTGGACGTGTGTGTGTGTGGACGTGTGTGTGTGTGGACGTGTGTGTGTGTGGAAGTGTGTGTGTGTGGACGTGTGTGTGTGTGGAAGTGTGTGTGTGTGGACGTGTGTGTGTGTGGACGTGTGTGTGTGTGTGAGTGTGTGTGTGTGACGTGTGTGTGTGTGTGACGTGTGTGTGTGTGGACGTGTGTGTGTGTGGACGTGGTGTGTGTGGTGTGTGGGTGTGGTGTGTGTGTGGTCGTGTGGTCGTGTGTGTGTTCGTGTGTGTGTGGACGTGTGTGTGTGTGTGTGTGGTGGACGTGTGTGTGTGTGGTGTGGTGTGGGTGTGTGTGTGGACGTGTGTGTGTGGTGAGTGTTTGTGGACTGTGTGTGGTGTGTGTGTGGACGTGTGTGTTGTGTGTGTGGGTGGCTGTGTGTGTGTGGGTGTGTGGGGGGGGGGGTGTGTGTGTGTGTGTGACGTGTTGGTGGTGTGTGGACGTGTGTGTGTGTGTGGACGTGTGTGTGACATGTGTGTGTGTGTATGTGGACGTGTGTGTGTGTGTATGTGGACGTGTGTGTGTGTGTATGTGGACGTGTGTGTGTGTGTGTATGTGGACGTGTGTGTGTGTGTGTGTGTGTGTGTGTGTGTGTGTGTGTGTGTGTGTGTGTGTGTGTGTGTGTGTGTGTGTGTGTGTGTGTGTGTGCGTGTGTGTGTACACAAGGGAAGGAGAAAGGGGTTTCTCTCCTCTCCAGTCTCTGGTGTCCTGCCACTATATTTACAAACTGACATATTACAGAAAAAACACAAGAATAATCACAGTAATAATAATAATAAAAAATTGCCTCAGTAACGATTGCAAAATACCAACCTGTAACCCTGCCAATTGTAATGGCAGTAGCAACAACAGTAACGGAGATAACAGTAATAATGCAACAGCAATTAATAAAGAACTGCACAATCAAATATCGTCAAATCATGCCTATTTATGACCCGCCTCGCATGCAGCCCCTCATTAGCATAGACGACAACGAACAGAACAACAGAAGCTCTATCAACCTTGGCTCTCCTGCCCGAAGGTTACAGAAGTAAAGAAATAAACCTATGTAAAAAAATATGAAATACTCGTAATAATATTCTTTACAGTGATGACGCCGACAATAACAATAAATAAAAATAAAAACAATAATAATTATAACAATAGCAAAATAATCATAAAAATGTCAGTAAAATCATGCAAGGGATTACTATCAACCTATGAAAATAAGGATAGGTAAATTTTTGGGGGTGAGGTCGTATCTTGCTTCGAAATCGATCAACAACCATTTTAAAACTTTTTTCAGAGAGCTAGTCCCCTTCTAAAGCACATTTTCTTCACTTTGTCCAACATTCAACAACAACAATGATAATAAACTGCCCTACCCAAGTACCCAACCCCTACCCAAGTACCCAACCCCTACCCAAGTACCCCCCCTATTCCCCATCCCCCGCCCTCCCCTCCCTATTGCGTCGACGTTTATCAATCATAACAGACACTATGGAGATCAGTGCCCGTAGACAGTGCCATCACCCGCAGTGCCAGCGCGTGTCAGACTGGCCCGGTGCCTCCACTTAATCGATGGCAGGTCTGCTTTGTTTAGAATCGAATGGGAATAAGAAGAGGAAGAGGAGGATACAAGGTATGGAGGATCTTGATGAAAGAAGGGAAATGAATGATTTGGAATAGAGGATGAAGACTGAGGTGTGCTGGGAGGGAGATGGAGATAGATAGGGGTAGAGGAGAAGAGAAAAAGAGAGGGAGGATGAAGGGAGATAAGAGGAGAGAGGGGTAGGGTAGGGTAGGGTAGGGTAGGGTAGGGTAGGGTAGGGTAGGGTAGGGTGGGGTAGGGTGGGGTAGGGTGGGGTGGGGTGGGGTGGTGGTGGTAGTAGTAATAGTGGGAGGAAAAGATGAGGAAAAACTGAGTAAGGGCAGAAATGAAAGCGGGTAAAGTAGAAAACATTGGACTCGAAGAAAAGAAAGGCAAAGGAAAAAGAAAAAAAGCAAGGAAATATGGCTAAAAAAAGGTAAAGAAACAGACGAAAAGAAACCCCACAAGTGAAGCCAGGCTGATATTATCCTCACGTAACCCCACCCCCAACCCTCTCCCCTACCTCGACAACCCCCACCACAAAGCCAGTGCACCAGCTGCTCTAACTCTCTCGAAATGGCAGGGGAGTCGAGCTAAAGCTTTCTCCCTCCCTCCTTTATCCACACCTAGGGGAAAAAAATCAAACAGGCTAACCTATGCTTACCATGACACCGAATCGACATGTGGGATACAAAAAACATACATTGAGAAAAAATAAAGTATAAATATAAGACCTAAAACGAACTAGCAATCCCCCTCGCAACATTGCAACCATCGCTCATGCAAGCCTCCAAGAACGTCGCTTAAGTGCTTGTTTCTCCCACTGCCAGAGGAGGTCTACCTTTGGCTGCAGTAGGGGGTGGGAGGGGGCAGCAAAGAGAAAAAGAAAAGCGAATGATAGCGATAGATAGATAGCGAGAGTCAGAGGGAGATGTAAAGATAGAGACAGAGATAGATAGGAAGGTGGGGAATAGAGGTAAAAAGGGAGATGTAAAGATAGAGACTGATAGATAGGAAGGTGGGGAATAGAGGTAAACAAGATATGAGAGAGAAACTAACCGATAGACAAGAAAAAAATCAGGGAAATCAAATAGCTTAGCGTTCAATCGAGTACGCAAGTGAGGAGCGTAATCGAATCGGCAGAACGAGAAGCGCCCCTGATAAAAACTCCGATGAAAATAAAATACAAAAGAAAGATGGAAAAGACGATCGAAAAAGAGATGAGATGATGAAATTGAAATGCACGGGAGATCATCGCTGAGAAAATGGGGAGAAAAAGAGAAAGAGAAAGAAGAAAGAGAAAGAGAGAAAGAAAAAACTAAAGGAAAGGCGGAGAGACGAAGATGAAAGAACTCCCAGGATAATTATAGTCTATAAAGAAGAAGAAAGAGGAGGAGGAGGAAAGAGCAAAGACGAGAAAATCCACCAGATTTTCCTAGTGACATAACACGTCACAAACACGTCACAGCAGCGCATCGATTAGCGGGCAACGGCAGGCACACATTACTAATTCAGCGCCAAAGAATGCACTTCGAGCAAATTCCCACTGCATTGGCACAAACACATACCAAGAACGCAATCAATCTACCAGAAATAAATAACTCTTTAAATCTATCATCATCAATATCACTTAATAATAATAATAATAATAATAATAATAATAATCATATTATTATCATTATCATTGTTATTATCATGATCATTATTACCATTATCTTTTTTATCATTACTATTAGTTTTATTATCATCATTAACTTGTAAAAAACAGAACAGGAAAACAGGAAAATATCGAAGATTTAACCAAGTTTTGATCACAAATAGCTAAGGTCTATTCTCTACAATAATTAACAAATTAAAAAAAATGTAAACAAAATCCAAATTTACATAAAAAAAAAAAAAAAAAAAAAAATCGGCCGTGGATCTCACTCCTTGCCGCCGAGAAGGTAAGAGGGGAAGGAGGAGGAGGAGGGGGGGGGGCGAGGAGCAGCAGACACCACGTGCCTTCCTGGAGTACTACAACTCCCTACCCCCTACCCCCTTCCCCCTCTCTTCCTCTACCCCCTTCCCCTTCCCCTAAACGTGGGCAAAAGGCCTGAATGAACTGGGCCGAACTGGTTATTTATATCCTCGGTCTTATTGCAGAAATTCGACGTGGGGAGGATTATGTGAGAGAGAGAGAGAGAGAGAGAGAGAGAGAGAGAGAGAGAGAGAGAGAGAGAGAGAGAGAGAGAGAGAGAGAGAGAGAGAGAGAGAGAGAGAATGCATTGAGATCGATAGCCAAGGAGAGGCGATATGGGGGGGGGGGGGGAGGCATGCAATAGGTAAGCAACACACCAACTTTACGTCTGGCCCGAGAGCGACTCACGCAGCGACAGTGCGCAAGGAGAGGGAGGAGGAGAAGCGGGAAAAGAGGAAGATAATAGAGAGTAAGGAAGAGAGTAGAGGGAAGGGAAAAGGATGAAAAGAGAAAGAAGGCAGGAAGGAAGGATGGGCATGAGAAAGTGAGAGTAGGGAACAAAGGAGAGGGGGGGGGGGAGTAAAAGGCAAATAGAGGAAGATGGAAAAAGAAAAGAGAGCTCTCTTTACCAATCTCCTTCACTCTCTCGACAGTGAAAGGGGGGAGGGAGAGAGGGAGAGGGAGAGAGGGAGAGGGAGAGGGAGGGCGAGAGAGGGAGGGCGAGAGAGGGAGGGCGAGAGAGGGAGGGCGAGAGAGGGAGGGCGAGAGAGAGGGAGGGCGAGAGAGGGAGGGCGAGAGAGGGAGGGAGAGGAGAGAGGGCGAGAGGAGAGGGAGGGCGAGCGAGAGAGGGAGAGAGAGAGAGGGCGAGAGAGAGAGAGGGAGGGCGAGCGAGAGAGAGAGAGAGAGAGAGAGAGAGAAGCGAAGAGTGAGAAATGGGGAGAATCCAGGAATAACAAAAAGAAAGCCGTGCATACGAAAATTAACACACGCATACCAACGACAATCATTACCAAAACAACTGACTGCGGCAACGATGATTCCATACAGTCTAAAAGACACACCGTGATTTTCAAGTATAAACCTTACTCGCAATCATACACGTGTTCTTTCTAAATCCACTTGAAAACAGCTGCGATCTATTTTGATGAACGGTCCAGTGACATGTCCAGAAATCGCCGCGCTCTCAGCAACGACGCTCCGGCAAAGGCAAAATAATCCCCACGTTTGGTCTAGCGAGAGGAGCTTGGAGCGGTCGTGTGTGTAGCTTGGCCTGGGCTGGTTACTGATGAACACCAAATGGACAGCGACGTCTACGTGTTCCATCCTGTCAGAACAAGTATGGGCGGAGATTTTGTTTTCTATGGCCTTTGCCGGAGCGCCGGTCGACCAGTAAAGGAGGCGCGGGAGTCTTGGAGGAGGAGGAGGAGGAGGAGGAGGAGGAGGAGGAGGAGAGGAGGAGGAGGAGGAGGAGGAAGAAGAGGAAAACTTCTCGAAAGCGAATAAGTTTTGCAATTCCCTCTAACCTATTCCATTCCTCAAGCCCCCCTTATCCCTCCTACCCGCTTCACCCACCCCCCCTATGTCCCACATACCTCCTTCCTCCACCCCTAAGTTACTCCTACCCCGTTCCTTTTCTCCAAGTCACCCTAGCTAGCATTATGGGGGGAAGAGGGGGGGGGAAGGGGAGGTAAAAACATGCGGATCACCGGCATGGGAAGGAAAACGCCATACTTCATGACACCCTACTTGGCGAATGGCAAGGTACGCACTCAATGTTGTGTCCGCATTCCTGGAAGGGAGAGGGGGTAGGGGGTGGAGGGGGTAGGGGTGGAGAGGGAGGGAGGGACGAAAGGAGGATAAGGAGGATAGAAGGGGGTAGGAGGATGGCGGGAAGGAGAGAGAGGAAGGGGGGACGGAGAGAAGGAAAGGAGGGGACGGAGAGAAGGAAAGGAGGGGAGGGAGAGAAGGAAAGGAGGGGAGGGAGAGAAGGAAAGGAGGGGAGGGAGAGAAGGAAAGGAGGGGAGGGAAGGAGGTATGTAAAGGATGGAAGGAAGGAAGGAAGGAAGGAAGGAAGGAAGGAAGGAATGAAGGGAAGGAAGGAAGGAAGAATGAAGAGAAGGAAGGAAGGAAGAATGAAGGGAAGGAAGGAAGGAAGGAGGAATGAAGGGAAGAAGGGAGAAATACACACAAGGCAAATAACAGACCGGGAAAAGCCTAAGTCACAAAAATGATAACCAAAGGATAAAGCGATAAACACCCAAAATGCATACCGAACTTGCAACATTACAATCCAGTCATTGCACACACGAAATCACCCCTCCACCCGATAACTATCAATTATCTTCAATTTTCATTATATTTTCCTCCCGTGTCCATACTCACTATCTTCGTGTTCTAGAATTCTCCACCGGTATTGCCTCTCACCTTGTTCATCACCTGTTGAGGAAGAGAAAGAAAATAAGCGAATGGACAATAATAAGAAAAAGAAGAAAAGAAAAAAAACATGTGCAAAAGACAATAACGACAATAAGGTTAATAAAAATGAAATGATAAATATAAAAACAATAACACTAACGATGATAAGAATGAAATGACACGAATAAAAGACAATAACAACGATAATAAAAGATAAGAAAAAAACAAAAAAAAAACCACTAAACACGACAAAACAAACAAACAAACAGAACAAACACCCGTCACAAAGACAGAACAATAACGAAAACTGAACAAGAACAGACACACTTTGAATGACAGAGCACGCCACTGCCCCTTCCCCCCCCCTCCCCCCACAAGAACATTCTAGAAAGCGGCCGATTGCAGATCAATAATTCCCTGGAAACTGTTCTTGTTTCTCTCTCTCTTAAGTCGAATAAATAACAAAATAATAATAATAATGATGATGATCAGTTTAAAGCAAAAAGGTGTGGATATTATTGATTTTTTTTTCTTTTTTTTAAAGGTTTGTTGTTCTTGTGCGTTTTGTTTGTTTGTTTGTTTCCAAATAATCACAGAATTAAACAGCAAAAAAAAAAAGAGAAAAATACGGGATTGTGGTTAGAGAAGTTTGTTTGTTTGTTTTTTAACAATTAAAGGGAACGCGCTCTTGTTTGCCGCGTTTGTTTGTTTGTTTATCGGCTTTGTTTGTTTGAAATTACCTCGCGTCTAAACTACCGATTAGCGATGGAAAATTGCTCGTTTAAATAGATTTTTTTTTTTTTTTTACTTGGGTTTTATTCGTCTCAAAACTGCTATTTATTAGAGAGCTAGTTTGAAAGCACTATTAGTGAAGAAAATAAAAAGAAAAAGAAAAGAAAAGAAAAAAAAACACGACATTACTGTACAGACGATTTTTTTTTTTTTATTGGCGAAAATATTTGGCCAAAAAATACGAACATCAAATCAAATCGCAGATTATAATGGAGGAAAAAATAATGTACAAAAATATGCTGGTTACGATGTGATGAGAAAATGACCGAAATACGTCGTTTTCAAATATGCTAATTTACTCACGACTCTTCTCATAGAAAACAAATTTTTTCTCTTCAATAAGAGAGAAAAAAACGAACCGATGTTGCACCACGTTGCAAGAATTCCCCGAAAAATCGATCTTTCAAAGAGAAAAAAAAAAAAATAAAATAAAAAAAAATAAAATGGTAAAATATGGACACGGATTTGTATCTGCTAATCAATACCTTATTTTCAAATATACATAAAAATACAGGAAAATTTCTCTCAAAAATAAGAAGGTTTATAAAAAAAAAAAAATCTCCCCTAAAATAACCCACTAACTTCAAAAACACCCGCAGAACATTCCAGAAAAAAGGAGACGAACCCGCACACGAATCCCCTTCCATTCGGGCAGAATAATCCCCAAGACATACCGCGGGGTTGGATTCCAGAGGCAGCCAGCGAACCATGTTGCAAGTTGTTTTAGAGGCGACGCGAAAGGCGGAGACAAAGGGACTCTTCTCGACGACGACCGGCACCGTACTGGCGTCTGGGAGGCGTCGCTTATTCTACCAAACTCGGTTGTCATGCTCCCTCGCGTCCGATTCCTTGGGTTTCGCGGGTATGAACGGGTTCGTTTCGAGGGCTTTGGGGATTTTTCGGTCGTGTTTGATGGGTGGGTTGGGATTCTTGTGTTGAGGGTTAAGTGGTTATGTTGTTTTTTTGGGGGGTGTTTGTAGGAAGTGGTTTGTATTAGTTGAAATTTGATAAAAGGGTAGCGACCGAACGAAATTGAGGTTGCTGGCTCAAAGAAATTCCTTGTGGAAATAATTCGCAGTTTGCAACATCGGTGAATATGTTGCTTTTATGAGTTATATGGCATCTGAATATTGATTAATATTATCTATAGTGCCATTTGGCATAACTCTGTATTTGTAAAACTGAAACAAGAAACGTTGTTTACACGAGAAATATGGTACTATGGGTTACGCTACGTACTAAGGCCTCTGGATATGTTTGGGCCGCCCTTTACTAATTACATGCGAAAATTCTGCTTGATATGTATGCTTCATTTTACAAATACCTGATACACCGCCCATGTGTGTAAAAAAATATATTAGGACTGCGCACTCTTTAATTTTTCGCCCATGACTTATAACTCAAAAGAAAAGCATTCATTCCCAAGTGTAACGATACGGCTCAAATGCGACCAAGATTCCGCACACTTCCTTCAAAACATTCCAAACTTCACTCATAAAAGATACCACAGAATCACACAATACCAAAAAATCATGGAACAAAGGCACATGAGAATTGATACAACGAATAGATAGAGTAAACAATAAGTAAACAAGGATCAGCTGATGTACGAGGAATCAGCTGATCCCTTCTCGTTCAGTGTGTAAGCGACCATCACGGGAGGAGGACGGTGCAAGGGATTTTAGAATTGTTATTTCGTGATTTAACATGCTCTAACAGGTACGGACCGTCTTTTATGTTTACCGGTTTTAGTTAAAGCCATATTCCATCACTTGAGTCGTGTAAATTAATGGATAAAGGCGTTGTTCGGATATGTTCGCGTTGAAGAGGAAATCTCGACTGTGGTTTCTAAGAGTCAAGGGCCAAGAACTTTAGGTTGCGAAATTGTATTTATGTTTTTAAGCTTTTGACGAGAACACTTCTCCGATTGTGATTAGTGGGATTAGGAGTCTGTATTGAGAGGGAGTGATTTAATTGACTGGCGGCAGATAGCTGTTAGTCATTGAGTAATTTTTTGGGAACTTGTCAACTTAATTGGGAAGGCGATTAATATCATTTAATCAAAATGAGAATTTATAACAATCTATAATTACAAGTAAATTCCTTATGTGTGATAGGTTTGTCAACAATGACATGATTATTTACCTTGACAGGTTCGGTGTTATTAGTTGTGGTTTATTAAAAGGTGTTTGCATTATGTCAGGTTGCTGTTCAGAATTTAAACAAATAATGACAGAAGAATGAAATGAATAAAGCTTTTCAGCATTGGTAAATGTTTCAAAGACACTGGCCTTTCACTTACTGGTGTACTCTCTACACCTGTTGGCGTCCCAGTAAAGAAACACAACTCTCCACTAAGTATATTTTGGCACTATTGAGTGTGGGCTGCTTCCTTGTACGATAACAAATTCCTAGGAAAATCAACAAACCTAATCTTGTTACAGTATTTATAATGGAGGTCTATAGGTCTCTCTCTCGTATGAAGTGTGGAGGCTGTGGCAAAAACTTAATATAGTGCCTTTACCATACTGTACTTCAGACTGTATGTTAAAGTTGCAATATAATTGTGAGAAAAAAATCCATTTTGAAAGTTACTGTTGCTGTCTTATCAACATTTATATATATTGATTTTTTTTTTTCTTTCTTTTTTTATCGGAGAGTGATTATGTATCATGAATTAGCAACAATAAAATCTGTGTGACATTTGTTTACATTAATGTTCTTGTTTGTGGAAGATCAAAACACATATTATTATTTGAGAAAGGAATAATTGTATTGAAAAAGTTTATCTTCTGTTAGTATACTGTCTTTTTGAAATGTCTTTCAGATGTGCAAAAAATTCACTCTCTTAATAATCACTTTGATTAGATTATAAGGCTTATGGGTATAGTGATATTTCAGATAACTTTGAACATTATGGGTAATAGACGTGAAACCTTAAACAGCAGTACCCTAACTTTACATCCTATTCATATTAACCACAAGTTCTGGTAATTTCATGCAACTATACATATATATATATATATATATATATATATATATATATATATATATATATATATATATTCATATATATATATTATAATATTATATATTATAATATGTTTGATGTTTATGTTGTGTGTGTTTATTGTGATGTGTAGTGTGTGTAGATTGTGTGTGTTGATTGTGTGATATGTGTGTGATTATGATTAGATATATATTATATATATATATATATATAATATATATATATACATGTATGTGTATATATATATAATATAGTATATATATATATATATATATATATATATATATATATAATATATATGTTATATATATATATATTATATATATTATAATTATATATATATATATGTATATTATATTATATATATATATATATAATATATTATATATATTATGTATATTATATATATATATATATATATATATATATATATATATATATATATATATATATATATATATATATATATATGTTTCTTCTTCTTCTTCAGCTGTAGGAATGGGATAGTCAGTAGGTTAACCCAGTCAGCAATGGATGGCAAGAATACATGCCATGTCTACTATGATATAAGTTCATCTATTGTCTTTACAAGTAGATGACTACAAGTGCTTAGTCACCAAAGGAATCAGTTATTAGTCTAACCTGTTTACCCTTTTCCTTGATTTTTGGAAAGCTTCATTTGTATTGTTTTATTGTCTTTAGCATTATTGATATTTTAATAAAAAATACATAATTATGATATCAGTAAGAAGGATATCAGTATCAATATTAATAGTTGTTAGAATGAAAAACACATTTTGCAGCAAAATCAGGGAATGGGGAAATCTAGTGCAGTCACTAGGGCTTACTGATGGACTCCCTGGTGGCTGAATTATACATACACTGACATATATGTATATGTATATATATATATATATATATATATATATATATATATATATATATATATATATATATATATATATATAATATGTGCATTTGTTATTTTGTTTGTTCTTCAATCCATTCATTCATTCATGTGTATGAATACACCCAGTGATATGGTAAAGTGGAAATAAGGAATAGGTCATTTTGAGTTTATGAAAAATTGATACAAAACATGAGACTATGAAAGGTATTGTATTTATTTGTTATCATTATCATCATCTTCATCATCATTATCATAATTGTCATCATCATCATCATCATCATCATCATCATCATCATCATCATCATCATCATCATCACCATCACCACCCACCATCACCATCACTGTCATCATCATCATCGTCATCATATCTAATTATATTGCTATTATATTTATCATTATTACCCTTATAATCATAATTATCATTATTAACATCATTACTATTATTAGTAGCATCATCTTTATCTTTCATTATCATTGTCATTATTCCTAATTTATTGTTAATACTAGGAATGATAGCTAGTGTTGTTGTAATAGTGATAGAAGTAGTAGTAATAGTATTATTAAGTAGTATTAGTGGTATTTGTAGTAGTATTAGTAGCTAGTAGTAGTATGAGTTATAGTAGCACTAGTAGAAGTAATAGCAGTAATAGTAATAGTAGTAGTACTAATGGTAGTAGTAGTAGTAGTAGTAGTAGTAGTAGTAGTAGTAGTAGTAGTAGTAGTAGTAGTAGTAGTGGTGGTAATGGTGGTGGTGGTGGTGTCATTGATATCAGAATAACTATTGTTATTAGTTGTATTGTTGTAGACTGTTATAATTAATATGAAGTGAAACCATCTTATAACATCCAGCATATACCCAGTTACATTATTTCTAAGAGTAAAGGCATTACTCACTCTTACCAATACATCAATTTCTTTGTGTTTCTTTTGTGGCACAACTGAATTTGCGATTAACATAGAGTAACACTTAAGGTAATATTATTCTGATATATGATTTAGTCAAATTACTTTTGCCATTGATGACCCTTAATGACTGGAGAAGAATTTCCTGCCAATCTAGACAGAATATAAGAATGTGGTTATGGTTAATGACAAGAATGCATGTGTAAGCCTCTCCAACTGTTTTCAAAGTTAGTTGTATTGGAAAATGATTTGGTAGCTGTGCATTGGTTTTGATTATATAGTGGCTTGTATATAGTACTGGTGTTACTGAAGTCAACATGTGTGGTTTCTGGGGAGTATATAGAAATTATATTCAAACAGAGTAGGCCAACACCAAGTACTCTGTAGAAGAGTGATTAAAGATGGCACGATGCTGGCTTATTCTGTCACAAACTCCGATGTTACAGGATATAACATCTTGTTGTAAAGGCTATCTGATTAAACTGGGTCCGTGTGGGGGAGTGATTGAAGTTGGAGGTTAGCTGAGACTGATATTTTAAGAAGTTGCTCTGTGATTTTTTTTATTACACTGAGGGTTGAAAGAATAGCTTTGTGTGATATGATTCTGATGTAACTGAGGAAGGAGACATAAGTATCATGATGCTGTGACTGTCCTTCTTTTTAATTTTTTTTTTCCCCTCCACAATTTAAATTGAATGATATTTTGATATGTGTATATACATATATATACCTTGTGCTTGTGCTTCATTGCCTTTACTTTGTTTTTCTTCTCCCCCAGCTCTTCCTGTTCTCTCTATCCCTTCTATCTCACATCCCATTTCATTGCAATTACTTTTATTCATTTCTTCAATTCTTCTTTTATTCAGTAACATCCATATTCATCACCAGTATTATTAACCCTTTTCATGCACCTTTCTTGTGTGTTCTCATATCTCGTAGTAGTTATTAATTATACCTGTGTGGGGACAGTTTATTTTAATGGTCTGTGTTACATGTATGTATGAGGTTATTAGCTTGAGTTATGGTCTGTACGAGAGTGTGAGTGGAAATGCAAGAGAAGTGTTTGATTGTAGTTATGAGACGTGCGTTTAGTGTGTTATTCTGATCTTTTGTCTTTGTTGATTGTTGTTATTTATGATTTATGAGGATTTTATTCATGTTGTGTCTTTTTTTATCTTTTTTTTTTTGGAAAGATCCCTGGTGTTCAAGCAGTCCTGAACTCTCTGTGCAGGTAAAATGTTATATATAAAAGAGTTAAAAAAGTTATATGTATGTATGTATCTCTCTCTTCTCTCTCTCTGCCTCTCTCTCTGCTTCTCTCTCTCCCTTCTTTTCTCTCTCTCATCTCTTCTCTCTCTCTCTCTTTTCCTCCTTCTCGTTATCTCTTTTATTCTTATCTACTTCTTCTTCATATATTATCATCTCATATATTATATCTCTTATCTTCTTTCTCCTCTCCACTCTCTCATCATCTATCTACATCACATCCCATCACTCCCCTTTCTCTCGTAAACACTATCACAACACACACAAATCACATCACACACACACACACACCACACACACACACACACACACACACACACACACACACACACACACACACACACACACACACACACACACACACACACACACACACACACACATATATATATATGATTTATATTTATGAATGTATGTAAACATGCATATATACATACATTCAAACATACATATAGACATACTTACATATACACATACACATTACATATACATACATATTACAAATAAATATACATATACAAAGACATATATCCTTCTATCTATCTATCTATCAATGTATTTATATATGTATATCTATTTTATATATTATATAAATCATGTATAAATATATATATTATGTTATATATGTATATATAATATATTATATATATATATTATATATATATATATATAATTTATATATATATATATATATATATATATTATATATATATATATTGATTATAGTATTTTTTAATTTTTTATGATATTTATGTTATCTGTTTCTGACTAAATGTACAGTGTATTTATGCATTTCTTTTGTAACAGCATCAGAACATTAAAAGTTGTTGTTATCTTTAGGTAGCTGTAATATTTATGAATGTTGAAATGGAGTTTCTGCATCTTTTTTATCTGCAGGATACTTACAACCAACTTCTACACTTCACTTGAGTGACTTCATAACCTTACCAGACTTGAGAAGTATTTAGATCAAGGCTCCCTTATCTAAAAGCAAGACGTGCGTTGGGTTCTGGGAGTTTATTAGGAGCCATAACACCCCCACCTCCTACAGGCGCAATGTGCATGCGGGGAGAGTCGTTTGCACTGTGCCTCATTACCTTAAGTGGAATGCTTTGGAGTAATGGAAATAAAACGGAATGGCTGCGCGCTTGCTGTAACGTTCCTCTCGGTTATTTGTTTTTGCGTAATGAGAACTAAAAGATGGTGATTATTAGTTGATATACGTTGCTTGTGATGGTTAAGTGAATTTTGGTGGTAATGGGGGGGAGGCTCTGTTTATAGTAACAGGTTGTTCATAATTTTGTGCTTGGGGTGTGAATTAAAGCAAATAGGTAAACTCAAATTGTTTGCTTGTATGTGTATGTAGAGTAGCTATGATTGTTCTTTAGTGAATTTAGAATAGCTATCCAGATAATCATTTGATAATACAAGAATCAAACCAAATAACTAGACAAAAAAAAATTATGCCATCCAAAATAACTTGTTTAGAGTATACAAATCAAGAGCAACATGGTAATATTCGACCAAGTCACTCACAATACACAAATCGGAACAAAGTGTAAATATTCTAAGAATCTTAGTTCCATTATCTAGAGACCCTGGAAGTCATCGAGAAAAGATCCAGGAATGAAATGCACCACCCATATAGAGAGCAAGCCCCTTTCATAGTTCGTAGAATAGCCATAGGCCTCTGGCAGAAGCGACAAATCAATGAAACAATGCAGTGTAGAAGAGGGTAGGAAGGTAGGCCTAATTCCATCTTCTTTTTCTTTCTTTTTTTTTCTTTCTTTCTTTCTTTCTTGCTTTCTTTTTTATTTTTTTTTATTTCTTTATTGTTTTTATCAATTTTTTTTTTTTTTTTTTTGAGTGTACCATAAGCAACTGGAAAAAGTATTAGTCATTTTATTTTATGTTCTTTAGTTCCTTTGGTTTGGTTGTTTTTTTTTTTTTTTTTTTTTTTTTGCAATTCCTTGTATTGATCTGTTATCATCAGAAAAGTTGTAATTGTTATTTTTTGTCTTTGCTATTATTTTATGGTTCTTATTTGTGTGTGTGTGTGTGTTGGTGTGAGTGTGAGTGTGTGTGTGTGTGTACACACACACACACACACACACATATATATATATATATATATATATATATATTATATATATATATATATATATATATATATATATATATATATATATTTTTTTTTTTTTTTTTTTTTTTTTTTTTTTTTTTTTTTTTCATTATGAGTATATTTAATGTTATAATTTTCTTGGGAATTGAGATATTGGAATGTTATCTCTTGTGTTTTCCTCACTTTTATGTTATCTTAAGAGGCTGAGACTAGCAAGAGATAAGGAGATAAGTAGTATGCGCAATTTTGGGAATTTTTAGTATATAAGAATTTTTTTTTTTCTCTCTTTCTCGTTATCATATTGATTGTTTTTTTGTTATTACAGTTGTTTATTGTTTATTTTCTTTGTTGTTATTGTATAATTTATTTATTTGTCTATTTATTTATTCATTCATTCATTCATTTGTTGTTTTTCTTATTTGTGTGTGTTTGTGTGTGTGTGTGTGTGTGTGTGTGTGTGTGTGTGTGTGTGTGTGTGTGTGTGTGTGTGTGTGTGTGTGTTTATAAATGTGTAGGTTTTCTTTTTTAGTATAAGATGTAAACTTTGTTTGTATATTTGTCTTATTATGGGAGAGCTTGCATTATTTGAAGTCCAGTTGACATAGTGTTCTGAGTTTGTAGTCACCATCACTGTCAACATCACCATTATTGATAATATCATTACGATCATTGTTGACAAGA
Source organism: Penaeus monodon (assembly GCF_015228065.2). Classification (NCBI taxonomy): domain Eukaryota; kingdom Metazoa; phylum Arthropoda; class Malacostraca; order Decapoda; family Penaeidae; genus Penaeus; species Penaeus monodon. Next base: position 30,467,204 of record NC_051424.1, read on the forward strand.
CCATCAGCGCCATTACATACAGTTGCATATCCAACTTCATTATTATTAAGTACTTCCATTCCACATATTCACTACTAAATCCATCACCATCACATCACTCTTACCAGCACCATCACCATCATTGGCACCGTCAGTATCACCGTTGTGACGTGCGCTCACAAGTGATCTTCGATTTAGGACTATCTGCTTGTGGCTTTCTTTTCTTTTCTTTTCTTTTCTTTTCTTTTTTTTCTCTCTCTCTCTCTCTCTCTCTCTCTCTCTCTCTCACTTCTCTTCTCCTCTCCTCTTTCTCTCTCACTCTTTCTCTCTCACTCTCTTCTCTCTCTCCCTCTCTCTCCTCTCCTCTCTCTCTCTCCTCTCCTCTCCTCTCTTTCTCTCTCTCTCTTTCTCTCTCTCTCTTTCTCTCTCTCTCCCTCTCTCTCTCTCTCTCTCTTTTTCATTTCTTTTCTAATTTTTTCTCTTTCTTTTTTTTCTTTTCTTTTTTCTTTTCCTTTTCTTCTTTTTTTCTATATTTTATTCTCTCATCTGTTTCTCTTTCATGTTTCTTAGAATTTCGTAGAAATGATGTGTAGAGAATGATAGTATATGTGGGTAGTTGAAAAAATCTGAATGGTATAATATCGAAAGATACCCACTATTTTCTTTTTTTTCTTTTTTTTTTTTTTTCCCCCTTTTTTTTTTTCCCC
>NC_051424.1:30470489-30478309 GCF_015228065.2 Penaeus monodon
TTTATTTACTTTAGATATTAGTGTGCTTGTAGGAGGGGGGGGGGGGTAAAGAGGATGTTGAGATGTTGATTATGTTATTTTTATTGGCAATTGTATGTTTGTTTTATTTTCTTTCTCTCCGATGTCGTATTCTTGGAAATAAAGGAGGGGAATAAAGGACAATAGAAGGGAAGAGCCGGCAAGTCAAGAAACGGGGAATAGAACGAAAGTGAAAGAAGGGATAGAGAGGAGAGAAGAGGAGAGGAAAGGGAAGAGGAGGAGACAAGAAGAGAAGTGACTATTTGAAAGAAAATAGTCACGTCGTTATGCGAATTTTTAGTTCTTCCTCGCCTATTATCACCTTTTTTTATTCCACGCTGATATACTTATTACCATCTTTTCCCTATTCAACATTGACCTTCTGTTCCTCCTACACTTTCCTTTTCCTCCTCCTTCTTCTTCCTTTCCTTCTTTATCTCCTCTTCTTTTTCCATGTTCCCCCTCCTCCTCTCTCATCCTTTCCCCCCACTCTACTTCCTTTTTTTTTGCACACTCCCCTTCTTTGCCCCATCCCCCTCCCCTCTCCTCCTCCCCTCCTCCTCCCCCCCCTCCCCCCCTCCCCCTCTCCTCCCCCTCCCCCCCTCCTCTCCTCCTCCTCCTCCCTCCTCCCTCCTCATCTCCATTCTCCTCCTCATCTCCTCCCACCTCCTCCTCCCCCTCCCCTCCTCCTCCCTCCTCCTCCTCCTCCTTCTTCATCCTGTATGTATTTTGTGTTTTGTGTGTGTGTGTGTGTGTGTGTGTGTGTGTGTGTGTGTGTGTGTGTGTGTGTGTGTGTGTGTGTGTGTTTGCGTGTGTGTGTGTGTGTTTGTGTGTGTGTTTTGTGTGTGTGTGTGTGTGTGTGTGTGTGTGTGTGTGTGTTGTGTGTGTGTGTGTGTGTGTGTGTGCGTGCGTGCAAGTCGATATTTGCTGGAAGAATCAGAGGCAAGGAGAAGAAAAGTGATTGGAATGGAAAATTCTGCAATATATATATATATATATATATATATATATATATATATATATATATATATATAAAGAGAAAGAGACGAAGGAGGGATGGAATAGGAGTAGAGAGAAAATAATAATAAAAAGAAAAATAAGAAAAGAAGAGGATGAAAGGAAAAGTAGAAGAAATCAAAAGAGGAAGAAAAGAAAAGAAGGAGAGGAAGAAGAAAAAGAAGGGAAAGGGCAGGAGAAGGAGTGGGTTGAAGGGGGGGGGGGGGGGCACGCAGGCCCACCAGGCACAGTGTCAGACGGAGAGCCAGAGACCGCGGGCGGCTGGGCTCAGTTGTGGCCCGAGAGCCGTCGCGAGCACACCTCCCCGCGCGCGCTCCTCCTCGTCCTCGTCGGCCTCCTCGTCCTGCTCCTCAGCTTCCTCCTCCTGGTCCCGCTCCTCCTCCTCCTCCTCCTCCTTCTCCGCCATTTCCTTCTCCTCCACCTCATGCAGTGCCGTCTTCGTCGCTAAGAGCAGGTGTTTTATCCCGGGAATTGTGGTTTTTATTTTTGTTTCTCCTTCCTCTTTCTCTCTCTCTCTTCCTTTTTCTCCTGTTCCGTTTATTTCTCTCTCTCCTCTTGTTTCTCTTTCTCGTGGCGAGGCAAGATGTTCTCTCTTGTTGAATCTCTCTCTTGAAGTGTTTGTTTTTTCGATTCATTGCTGTTTTTTTCGTGAAGAGAAAAATATTGGTGTTTTTTTAGTAGTGTCAGAGAATCAGAAAAAAATAAATAAAGAAAAAAAAGAAAAAAAAGCCTAAAGAAAAAAATTAAGAGAGAGAAAAAAAAAGCGAATTTAAGAGAAAGAAGAAAGAGAATGTAAGAATAGAAAAGTTAAAAAAAAAAAAGAAAAGCAAAAATGATCATTCTCATTGCATTTCGGAAACCCACGGAGGAGAAACCCCGTTCTTCATCCTCACGCACTCACGCTTCCGGACGCCAGTCATTAAACACACCTCCACGCGCTCATTCACTCTCTCACGCACGCATACGGACACGGCCAGACGCAAACACGGAAAGGTATTGAGGGAGACACGGGTACAGACATAGGTAGATATATATAGAGAGAGACGGACACAGGTATAGAGAGAGATACAGGTAGAGGTACAGGACGTACGAGCGCACACGCATACTTGTTCACTCCATGCATTTAGTCAGTCAGTTAGTCAGTCAGTCAATCAACTTAGGCAGTCAGTCAACTCACTCACTCACTCACTCACTCACTCACTCACTCACTCACTCACTCACTCACTCACTCACTCACTCACTCACTCACTCACCACCACACACACACCACACACACACACACACACACACACACACACACACACACACACACACACACCCTGGATTTCCTCCCCCAAATGACTGGTATTCTAAGAAGAGAGGGACGGAATTAGAAATACGGACAAAGGGAGATAGAGATAGAGAGAAGAAAAGAAACGAAAAAGGAAAGAGTGAGGAAAAATAAAGAGTGAGAAAGAGAGGGAAAGAGAGAGAGAGAGAGAGAGAGAGAAAAGACGAAACAGGAGGAGGAGAAAAAGTTGAAAATAAGAGGTTGACAGAAATTGAGGAAGAAGAGCAGGACCAGGAGATAAAAACGAAATAGAAAAAAAGAGAGAAAAATCGAAGCGAATGAATACAACCAAAGAAACAAAACGAAAAGAAAAGAAAGAGAAAACGTACCCATAATTCGTTTTTTTTCCCATCATCATCGTCATCATCTTCTGATCCTCTCGAAAGACAGACGCGAATCCTCTCGAAGATGGTGCCGGAGAGAGGAGGGAGAGGGAGGCACCTTCCCCAGTCCCTCTCGGAGCGCAGGTGGTGAGGGTGTGAGAGGAAGAAGAGGGAGAAAGAGAAAGAGGAAGAAGAGGGAGAAAGGAAAGTGAGGGAGAGAAAGAGGAAGAAGAGGGAGAAAGGGAAGTGAGGAAGAGAAAGAGGAAGAGAAAGAGGTGGGTAGAGTAACGGACGTGGGGGGTGGGGGTCGAGAGAGAGGGGAGAGAGAGAGGGAAAGAGAAAGAGAAAGACGTGGGGGAGGGGGGGATTGACAGAAGGAAAAAGAAGAGGTAGAGAAACAGAGAGAAAGATAGAAAGATTGAAGGAAAGGTGAAGAAATTGTTGAGAGGAGAGGAAGTGAGAAAAAAGGAAATGGTGAAAGACTTGAAGGAAAGACATAAGAAAGAAAAAAGGCAAAAAAAAAATAAATATAAATAAATAAAATGATAATAATAATAAATACTAATAATTAATAAAAAGGGAAACAAACAGAAAAGTTGAAAAAACAAAGAAAACATTTTTCTCCCTATCCCTCTCCCTGCTTCCTCTCAAAGTGACAAAAAACAAAAAAGAAAGAAAAATAACTGGAAAAAGTGATAAAGAAAGCGAAAAAGAGAGAGAGAAAAGAGATAAAAAGAAATTGGACGAGAAAGGAGGAATGGCCAGAGAAAGCAACATGTGTTTTGAAGTAAACTCTTGAGCGTCGCAGGCTATTTATAGACGTGTAAGAGAGGGACCCTTGAGGTAAAAAAAAAATAATGAAATAAATGTATAAAAATAGAAATATGAAATAGAGTGAGAAAAAGAAAAGAAAAAAAGGTGAAAAGGAGAAAGGAAAGGAATGAAAAAGAAGTGAGATAAGGGTTCTAAAAGAGAAGAAAAGGGGGGGGGGGAGTAGATGAAGGAATAAGAAAAGTAAGAAAAAAGGAGAAAATGGAAAGTTTAATGAAGGAAAAGAAAGGAAAAAAAATCCAGTTTGCTTTGTTCCCTTTCCCCTTTATTTTTTTTCTTATTCTTTGTTTCATTTCCTCTTGTTTCCATCCACCTTCTTCCCTCGTTCCCTCTACGCCTCTTTTACAAATTGTGAAAGAAAAGAAAAGAGAGAGCGAAAAAACAAGAATTAATTAATCGTCAGGTAATAGGAAAACAACAAACAAACAAAGACAAAAAGCGAGCCAACAAACAAACAAACAAACTGACTGGTTACAGAACGCGCTTCGTTTTAAAAGGATATTTTTTTGGTGAATTTTTGAAACAGGTAGGTTTTTTTGAGAATTTTTTTTTTCTTTTGAAATTCTGTATCACGTAAGAGTTTATAATGGTAAGCTTTCACTCCTAATTGGCAATTAACGAGTTGTTTAAGTGTAGTTAAGGTGTAGATTAATTAAGGTGTAGTTTGGTATAGTCAGCTGTGATGCTGACGAGGGGGGGGGGTAAAAAGGAATGAGTTAATTTTTTATTTTATTTTTTTTATTATTATTTTTTTTTTTTTTTAAGAAAGGATGGTTATTTTTTGGTACGTAGCTGATTAAAAAAAAGGCAAAAGTTATTTTGTCGCACAAGGTAATTTCACTTTTTTTTAAGAATAAAAAGGTGTTGATAAAAGCGTTTCATGTGGAGAATGTAGAAGGGAACGCTGACAGACGCTTACTCTCATTCTCATTCTCATTCTCGCTCTCATTCTCACTCACACACTCACACTCACACACACTCACACTCACACACACTCACATACACATACAGTCACACTCACACTCACACACACTCACACTCACACTCACACTCACATACACACACACTTACACCCACACTCACACACATACACGCGCGCAAGCACAAACGAACAAACAAACAAATATTCACACTGCATATAATCTTTCCTCTGCTCTTAGCAATAGCGGCCCTTCATTGTGTGGCCGCGGTCTAAAATCTGGCAAAATAGCCCCTATCACCAGACACCGCAGGGTCGGAAATCGCGTGCAGCCACTCGGGAGGAAGGAAAATAATCCGAATAAGGGACGTGCAAAAATAAAGTGCCTAATAATTTGGGGGGAAAAAGGAGATGCAAAGCTTAGGAAGAAAGGAGGGAAGGGGAGGAGGGAAGCAAGAAGAGAGAGGAAAGAGGGAGGGAAAGATAACGTGTTGATAGGGTGTGTGTGTGTGAGAGAGAGAGAGAGAGAGAGAGAGAGAGAAAGAGAGAGAGAGAAAGAGAGAGAGAGAGAGAAAGTAAAAAAAAAAAAGAGAAAATGATTATCATAACCACTACTATTAAAATAAACAACAAAGAAAAAAAAAGAAAATAAAAACTCATCATATATGCAACGCAAAATATCTTACACGTCGAGAGCGATGGACTTGCGACGGATGAAGCAGCACGGGCGGTGTTGGGCGCCCGCGCGGAGGGGCAGAACGGGGCGGGTGGAGGGGGGTCGTAGCTGATTTTTTTCCTTGTCTTTGTTTATTTATTATTTTTTTTTTTTTTTTTTTTTTTGGGGGAGGGGGTATTTTGGTTATATATATATATATATATATATATATATATATATATATATATATATATATATATATATATATATATTTATTTTATTTTTTTTATTTTTTTTTTATTTTTTTTCGTTGCTTCATTTCTGTCTTGTCTCTTGTTTTTCTTTCTTTTTTCCTCTGGATCTTTCATTCTCCCTCTTAATCTCTTTATAACTCCCCGCCTGGTCTCTCTCTATCCCTCTCCTTCCTCTCTCTCTCTTTTCCCTCCCACTCCTCTTCTGTTCTCTTCGCTTCTCTTCACTTCTCTTCTCTTCTCTTCTCTCTCTTCTCTCTCTTCTCTTCTCTTCTCTTCTCTTCTCTCTCTCTCTCCTCTCTATCTATCTATCTATGTATCTCTCCCTCCCTCCCTCCCTCCCTCTCCATCTCTCTCCTTCTGTGTCCCTCTCCCTCTCCCTCTCTCCCCTCACCCATCCTCTTTTCTCCCTCCCTCCCCTTCCTGTCCATGCCCCTCTCCCTCCCCCTCTCCCTCCCCCTCTCCATCCCCTTCCCTTTCCCCTTTCAATTCTTCTCTCCCCGCTCCTTCCCTTTCCCTCGCCCTTCCTAACTTCTTCTCCGTCGTTCTATCTCCCCTCCTCCTCCCCTCTCCCCTCTCCCCCCCGAACCCTTTGAGGTGTGGGGGAGAGTTTGAATAATAGGCCTTAAACTCCCTTAACACAAGACCCGAATTCGTTTGGCGTCTTCCCTGGCGTCACCTGCCGACGAGAGAACCACTTAATTACCTGTCTGGGATAAAGGGAAAAAGCGTCTCTCTCTCTCTCTCTCTCTCGATCGTGCGCTCTTCTCCTTCTCTCTCTCTCTCTTCCTTTTGGTCTCTTCTTCTCTCATCTCTTCCTCCCTCCTCTTCTCTTGTCTCCCCTCTCTTTGTCTCTCCCTCTCTTGGGCTCTCTTCTCTCCCCTTGTCTCTCTCTTCTCTCTCTTTGTCTCTCTCTCTCCCCTCTCTCTCTCTCCCTTCTCTCTCTTCTCCTCTCCTCTCCCCCGAACCAACTCATTTCTCTCTCAGTCTGCTTTCTCCTCTCTCAACTTCTCGGCCATTGCACCTTCCTCTCTTTTATCTCTTTTATCTCAGCTCCCTCTCGTTACTTTCGTGTTTTCCTTCTAGTTTGTTCTTTGGTTCTCTCTTCTCGGTGTAATTTGTCTAGCATTTCTCTCTATTTTTCTGTTCCCTTCCACTCTTTGCCCTCTCATTGTTCCGTCTCTCTCTCTCTCTCTCTCTCTCTCTCTCTCTCTCTCTCTCTCTCTCTCTCTCTCTCTCTCTCTCTCTCTCTCTCTCTCTCTCTCTCTCTCTCTCTCTTTCTCTCTCGCCTTCCTTTTCATCTCCTACCTTTCCCTCTTGTGTGTGTGTGTGTTTTTTTTTTTCGTTTTTCTTCTTATCCTCCTCCCTCACCGTCATCCAAAAGGCAAAAATCTTTATTTATTTATTATTATTATTATTTTAATTTCTTATTTATTTTTTTGTTTTATTATATACATTTTATTATTATTATTTAATTTCTGTTTCTTGTTTTTATTTTATTTTTTTTAGACTGTGTGAGTGACAAATTTGCATCCCTCCTGCATTTTGAATATTGATTGAGGGTTGTTGACCGGAGTTGACGCGGTCATTGCAGGATGGGAGAGGAAAGGGAGGGAGTGGGGAGAGGGGTACTTGAGGAGGAGGGTTTGGGGAGTTGAAGGGGAGGAGGGGGGTAGAAGGGGAAGCGGAGGAGGGGGGGTAGAAGGGGAAGGGGAGGAGGGGGGTAGAAGGGGAAGGGGAGGGAGGAGAGGAGGGGGGAGAAGGGGAAGGGGAGGAGAGGAGGGGGGAGGAAGAGAGAGAAGGGGAAGGGGAGGAGGGGGTAGAAGGGGAAGGGGAGGGGCATGGAAGGAGGTGGGAAAGGTTAGGGGGGAGGAGAGGAGAGAAAGGAACGAGAGGAGGGGGGAAAGGGAAGGAGGAAATGAAAGAGAGGGAAAGAGAAAATGGAGGAGGGGCAGGTGAGAAAAAGGCAGGAGAGGAGGTGGGAAGGGGAAGAGAGAGAGAGGGTTAAGGAAAAGAAAGGAAGAGGAGAAGGGGAAGAAACAGGAGGAAAGGAGGAAGAGAAGTGAAGGGCAAGGAGAAGAGGAATGAGAGTGGGGTGTTGCCCCCCCCCCCCCTCCGTAGTGGTAAGGGAACGATCACCTCTTAAGTGAGGCTTTAAAGAGGGCGAGGACGAGAGAAAGACTAAAAGTCACCGATTAAAGATGAGTGGGAATCGAGTAACGAAAAGTGGGGGGGGAGGGTCTTCGGGTGGGTAGGGGGAGAGAGAGGAGAGGAGGCAGACGTGAGAGGGGGAGGGAGCAAGCGGAGAGGGGAGGGAGGCAGAGTGAGAGGGGGAGGGAGGCAGAGTGAGAGGGGGAGGGAGGCAGAGTGAGAGGGGGAGGGAGGCAGAGTGAGGGAGGGCGAGTGAGAGGGGGAGGGGGCAGAGTGAGAGAGGGAGGGAGGCAGAGTGAGAGGGGAGGAGGCAGAGTGAAGGGGG
>NC_051424.1:30478409-30499966 GCF_015228065.2 Penaeus monodon
GCAGTTGAAACGACGCCCAGAATGTAACCTAATCATTCAAAAAGACCACCAAGCAGGCGGGCTAAGGAGAAGCGAGCTCATGGAGACATATGTCCCCTTCGTTTAACTCTGGGCCCCCCTTAGCATGGGTATGGACAAGGTGGTAAGTTTGGCTGGAAAGACACATCATGCACCACCTGCTTTGAAGATAGATGGCATAATCATCACAGAAAAAAAGATGGTGTTAATGAGCTAGCTAAACCCATAGGGCAGAGATCTCCTCGGGAAATTTTCTTACATGCCGTTCTCCACTCTTCGGGCTGAACAGGAACAACACCCAGGTGTTCTTCAGTAGGACTGCAGCAGAACTTCCTAAAAACTTGCCATTTTGCGCAAGGAGAGGGGACTCTGCTTTGCAGCTCTGCCGTAAGACTGCCCCAGAAGGGGCCCGATATTCCATACCAAATGAAAATCCACTTACCGGAGAGTCCCAGAAGTTCCTGTTGGACTTTCAATGGGATCTATAGGAGGGTACAGTGCCATCCACATGGAAGAGGCTATAATATTCCTGTCCCTAAACCTGGCAAGGATGCTTCCACACCAGGAAATTACAGACCAATTTCTCTCACAGCTGCATCTGCAAGTTGATGGAGAAAATGGTAAATTTCAGGTTGACATGGCTGTAGAAAAGGAAAAACGTGCTGACCCCATATCAATAGGGGTTTAAAAGATTGAGATCGACCACAGAGAAACTGTAAAGAAACTGCTATACAGAATTCTTCCACAGCGACTGCACATGTAGCAGTTTCTTTACCTAAAAGGCTATGATAATTGGAACATGCATCGAAGCTGTTAAATTGGTTTAAGAGGAGCATTCCTACCTTCATACAAGCTTCCTTGCTAACAGGAATTTTGATTTGGGTGGGAAACAGTTTCTCTAACCCTGGAAGAAGGGGTTTTTGGGACCCTGTTTGCCATTACTATAAATTACTTGTAAAGGTTTTTCCCAAAGTGCTGTCTCATGAAATCTTTTGGGGATGACTTTACACTGTACTGCTAGGAGGAAGCTTACAGGATGTGCAAGGGACACATGCAGGCTGCAATAAATCAGTTGTACGGGGGGGGCAAATATTTTTCAATTTTCCCCAAGTAAGCCCATGGCTAACATTTCCACAAACAAGGAAATTCCATCCTTCCCTCTATTTAGGAGTAAACCCACTGCAATTTGTCCAAGAGATGAAGTACTTGGGTCTAATTTTTTTATACATAAGCTTACCAGTGGTGCATCACATCAAACAGTTAAAAGTGAATGCTACAAACAGCGTTAGTATTTTGATATTCTTTCCACACATCGATCTTGGGGTGTAGACCACACAACGCTTCTGCAGGCTTTACCGAGCGCTTATTGTAGAAGCAGTGATTATGGATGTGAGGCTTATTCATCTGCAACTCCTCTGTTCTCAGGTTGTGGACTCAATTCATTATATGAAGCTCTCAGAAATCTGTACTGGGGCTTTCAGGTCTTCTCCTGTGGACGTACCCTGTATACTGAGACGTGGAGAACCACCTCTTTCATAACCGGCGACTACAGAACCTGATTTACTATATGAGACTACAAAGATTCCGAGGATCTCCTACATCCAGATTGGTTTTCAACACCTTGAGGATAGCCCGATCCTATGGTAGGAGAATGAGGAATCTGGGGAAGATCGTCATTAGCCTCACTATGTTCTGCTGTTGGAATTCCCCAATTCCCCCCTTCAGATTTCTTCAGCACATTTCTAAGTACCAAGGATTGTCAGCATAACAATATATAAGATGGTTAAAAAAATCTGAAAATGGTCGTTTGTGTGGGATTTGCAGCAGCGAGCATAAGAAAAATATTGCATTTGGCAGTCACTTTGCTCTAGCAGCCTTGATCTACTCTCTGAGCAGATGTTACATGCCATCCGCTACACAGACAGTTAAGATGACTAGAGATCTTACGAACCCATCTATTGTGTATATTGCGACTCTCTCATAGTGCCTCTTGCAAGCAATCAAGAGCTTAAAACTCATCACACATCCCATGTACGTAAGGAGCCATTTCACTGATGTCAAACACGTAAAAAGATAACTCTTTGTTGGGTGCCAGCGCATGTTGGTATCAGTGGGAATGGAGCGCAAGCTGACTTCACTGAAGGCCAAGGCAGCTGCCGCTCTAGCCTTCTGTGATGCTCGTTGTTCCTTCCCACAAAACGACCTGAAACCCAGCCCAGGAGGTTGTCTTCATGATAAATGGAAGGAACATGGAGGCATACCTCCAGCAATACAAACGGCGAGACGCATGTAGAGATGACCTTGCAGTTGGGTGACTAGTTCCATCCCAACCGATAAAAGTGGAAGTTGCATTAACAAGATAAGAATCTACGGCACACCTAAGGACTGACTCATGGGCCGATGATGGCCTATAAAAAGCAAGTACTTCTTGTGAGGGGAACAACCAAGAGCATTAAAACGATCGCACATGTTAGGGCCTAAGATGTGCAACATTCTCAGACCAAAGACGTATGTACTTGTCTCCCCCATATACACTGAAAAATGTATGGGGGAGATTGTGAGAATAGAGGGTCTTATTCAGGTTCCTTAGGAGGACTAATACTTTCAATAAAAATTTATTATGCATAATGTTTATGCCAATAATTTTATACACTTAGAGCATAATATTTATGCTGTTATTCACTAGATACTTATTTATTATTATTTATTGGATAGAGAGGATTTTTTAAAAGTTTTTAAACATTTTGATATATTCTATCTAAAAAGCTTTTGCCATTAATGGACCTAGCTGTACTGATGACAGCAGATCTCTAAATAAATCAATCAATCCTCTAGACGCGTGCCTATGACCCTGGAGCTCCCTCTCTGAGGTGAATCAACGGAGAGGGATAAACAACAGGTTCCAAACAATGATGCCTAACTTGTAGGTCGAAGGGAATCCCCTCTGGTCTTTCTCCTGAGATTTACACCTACTCACGTGTTTGCCGTGTGTGACAGCCTTGGGAGAGGTTAGCACGTATGCCACAGTACATGGTACTCACCCTGTGCGTTAGCAACATTGCATCATTTGGTCACCTTTATCCAGACAAATAAAAAACGTGTGGCCTGATCTTCGCCAGGTCAGGTCAATCAGCTGGTCTTCTACATCACCGATAGCGAAGCTAGGCACCAAGCCAGTCAGGCCATGTCGCTGGCACGACACTGTCCGTCGAGTGGCCATTACAAGGCTATCACGGTCTGCGCATATCCTCTCTCACCAACTCGCATATGCCGGACCTGTAACACTACCATGCACGTCTTCACACAATCGCAACCTTACAACTGCTTGGACTCACTTGGTGTGAGTCTCTCCTCTCCGCTGGGTGTGATGAGGCTGAAATTAAACCCTGACATTGCAGATTTCATGGCAAAATATTTCACAAAACTCACAAAGAGATACAAATAATGACGAACCCTGCAAGGCCCAGACCAAGGAAGTCACTTTAAAGGCATACATGGCTTCTCGTGGCAAAAGAAAATGCAAAGCACGGGCTCACCCTGTCGAACCTGCTGCTAAAAGGGACAAGATAGAGAACCAATCTGTCAAAACCATGTCAGTCCACGAAATTTGAATGGAATCTCGTGCTGGCCTCTCCAAGCCTGTACCCAAATCAAGGAGACCTCTGAGTTCCCCTTAGACGTTCTCCCTGACCGAAATGGGAACACAAGCTGAACCCGCTAAAATATCTGCTGTTCCCATGACCAAAGCCCAGAATACTAGCCAAAAGGGCGGTCTGAAGCGACCTGGGCCGGAGACAGACTCTGAATGAGAGTCTGGACCCACAGTCTAAGATTCCCTCTAAATCTGAAGGCTTTGACAATGCTACCAACTCGGTTTGAGAACATTGGCGACTGCAGGAAAAATCTGGTTCTTGACAGAGAACCAGAGCATGATCATTGTGCCTCGAAGACGAACGCTACCCTGAATTTTCCTGCAAAGAAACGAAGGAGCTTCCAGATGGTTGAAGGAATCTCATGTCGTCTCTCATCACTGAATCCCGACCGTGCACCCTTAGACTTGAGAGAGCACTGTCACATATGCATCCCGTGTCCAGGCTATCTTGAGCTCACCTCCAGTTTCCGTATGTTATAACGTGGATATGACCACTCTCATCTCACTCATCCCATACAGGTCCGATGGGTAGAGACCTCTGTCTCACACATGACATGCGTCTTGAATACGCCTCCCTCTCTTCTCTCACCTCCCTCTCTCTCTCCCTCCATCACTGACTTACCCTCTACCATCACATCAGTCTAACTGAGTCTCCCCTCGGCCCTCTCTGTGCATACACTCACCACTCCACAACCCTCCTCCACTGCACTACTCTGCTTCTGCCACTCTGCCTCTCTCCCTCCCTCTCTCTCTCCCTCTCTCCCCCCTCTCTCTCTCACCCTCTCTCCCCCACTCTCAACCGCTCCTTCTCCTTCACCTTCTCCTTCACTCTCCTTCTCCTACGTCCCTCTCCTTCCCTCTACCTTCTCTACTCTTTCTCCCTCTCCCTCTCCCTCCCGCGCCTTCTCTATCTCTCTCCTTCTCCTTCTCCTTTACTCTAGACTCCCTGTATATCGCTTCTTTCTCTTCGAGCTAGCTCATCAGTTAGCACTATGAAAGGGGTAAGGCTGCTGGGCCGCGCCTCCCCGCCCCCCCCGCGTGTGCCGGATAAAGCATCTCTGCACCCCCCCCCCCCCGACAGCTCTCTCTCTGATCCGATACCCCCCCTAATCCCTTCACGTGACCCTGCATGACCCTCCCTCCCGTCCCTCCACACCGAGGCTGTACCTCCACTCACTGCAAACAATCTCACGTCCCTCCCCCTCCCGCCATCCGTGCCCCGACTCTCCCCCCCCCCCCCCCCCCCGCTCTCCTTGCCCCCACCTGCCCCCTTCAACCACCCCCCCGGACTTTCTTCTATGACCTCCTCCCTTGCACGTCCTCCACATCATCACACCAACACCCCACCGACTTCGGAGACGCCTCCATCCAGCCTCCTCCCCGGAAACTCCACTGAGGTCCATCCTACCATAAAGCAATCAATACGACCCGCCTCTACACAATAGTACTGTGACACCACACTCAAGCTACCACCGCAAGTCTGCGAGAATCCATCACTGACATCGTTCCCCACATGAGATACATCGAACCAACATACATACTACTCACTACAGACACAAGACAATACGAGAGAACATCGATAAAGCACAGAGTAATATAACGATCCAGCAGAAAGGGGCGTATCCGCTCACTGTTCTTTCGTTTTTTTCATTTTCGTCTTCGTTTCGCGCGCTGCGCTGTGTGTGTGTCTTACATCACGCGACGACGTTCACACACACAACACACCACACACACACACACACACAGCACACACACACCCACACCCAACTACACACACAACCCACACCCAACGACACACCACACCACACACCCACACACACCACACACAAATACTAAACCTATTATTTATATATAGGTATATATAAAATAGTAGATATAAATATACTACCCTACTCTATACCTAACTCTCATATACTCCTACTATATATATGAGAACACTCATATCAAGTGCGCAGAAGTAAGCACGGAACGGAGGAGAAAGACAGACACGAGTACCAGTCCACACACGAGCGCGAGTGAAGCTGAGCACAGCCGAGAGAGGGACGAGCGAGAAGAGACGATGATGAAGTCGGAGAGGACGAGCGCGGAGAATGAGAGGGAGAGCGGATGGAGAGAGAGAGCGCGAGGGATTAAGGGCTCTCCACCGCAAACACACTGATCACCTTTCCCTTCACTATAGCTATTCGGATGCGCCACAGACGTCACAGGACGATCAAATTTACGTCTTGGAAGAGAAAACATATTGTAGAGAAAAAACTCTGCTTCTTCTCTCTGTCTCTGTCTCTGTCACTCGCTCGCTCTCTCTCTCTTCTCTCCTCTCTCTTTTTTTTCTCTCTCTATCTCAATCTCAATCTCTATCTCTTCTCTTATCTCTTCTCTCTTTTCTCTCTTTTCAGTCTTTTCTTTTCTCTCTTTTCTTCTCTCCTCTCCCATCTCGCCATGAGTATCTATTCTACACTCCGCTCTACAATCTACACGTCACCTTAATCTATCTTCATTATGTGAATATCATTATTATTTGTTGATATCTTATGAGAAATCATCGATATTATCATTATACGTTAATCATTATTATCTTAACAAAATCATTAATATGAGTCATTAACCACATTATAATCATTATCATTAAAGAGCATGATCACTTACACCATCAAGAGATCTTTACCACTAGATACTGATAGTCATCACACACTTATAGATTTAAGAGTTATCCTAATGATCATCAACATGATAGTAATATTATCATATATGACGTATTATAATCTGACATCCTTGCCACCAAACTAGGCCACTTCCCTAGGACAACAACAGCATCACTTAGTCGAGTAACGTGAGGCCGGATAAGCACAGACGTAGAGAGGCGAGTATGAGGGACGAGCCCAGACGATGCAGCGGAGGCCATTCTCTACTCTGTATATTTCGAGTTTCTCTAACGTTTCTCTTTCTCTTTCTCTCTTTCTAACTCTCTACTTCGGCTTGTATTTTCTTTCGTTCTGTACACTAAGTCTCTCACACTCTCTCTCTCAGTCTCTCATCTCTACGCTCTCATCTCTCTCTCTCTCTCTCTCTATATATATATAATAACATATCTATAATATATATATAAAGATATATAGAATACACATGATAGATATACTATATATTAGTACTACTATATATAATGATATATGGATATATTTTACTATTATATACATATATAAGAGAGTACCATATACCTTCATGACTTCCTGAGAGAGAGGACATGGGGTGGGTGAGGACGAGAGGCAGGAAAGAGAGACAAGAGGAGGAAGAATGAGACAGAGGAGAGAAGAGAAAGAAAGAGACGAGAAGAAAAGAGTTAAAAAAAAGAAGGCAAGAGAAAAGAAAAAAATATAAAAATGAGAGCAGACAGAAAAGAGACCCAGAGCAGCAAAAACCATATAGCACTCACCGCTACCCCAGTTGAGAAAATAAGTATAAAAAAAAGGATATCACACACATGAAAAAAAAATACAAAGTCCAGCACACATATAACACCCCCACTACCTAAAAAAATAAAATAAAACATACACAAAAAAAAAATAAAATGTAGTGATATGATAGTATATATAATATGTATATAAATCAGTACGAGATAAAATAAAACAAAACAAATAACACTGATTCTAGGCTAAAACCCCCGATGCATTTCCAGTATATTCATCGCGACATGAGACTAGAGAGCGAGAGAGAGCAGCACTCACGCTTTTTCCACCATCTTTGGCAACACATATGACAACGAGAGAGTCACACTGCACGCAGCGCAAATTTGCAGTTAAGAATCACTGTTCGCGCCTTCAGCGTCCTCTTCCTTACTCGCTCCAGCTTTCGTCTCGATCATGTATATTTCGTATTAGGTCACGGTTTTATTTGATTTTTAGTTTTTTGCTGTACTCTCTCTCTCTGTTTCTCTCTGTATTCTTCCTTTCCCTTCACTTCATACCTCTCATCTCTCTCACTAGAGAGGAGAGAGCTGATAGGACGAAAGGACATTCGAACGAAGACCACGACAGCACTGACGACGAAACGAGAGGACAGGACACCGAGACAGCAGAGACACGAATAGGTAGATGACGAGAGACGAGAGTCAGAAGAGAGAGAGAGAGAGATGCTGTAAGAGGAGAGGTAGAGGAGAGGAGAGAGGATTTGAAGAGTAGAGATGATGAGACGTAGATATAAGGGGTGGGGGGGAAAGAAGACGAGAGAGAGAGAGAATAAGAGGAGAGAGAGATGGAGAGAAAGAGAGAGAACGAATGAGAATGAATTAGAGGAGAGAGATGAGAATAGGGTGAAGGAGATGTAGATATAGAGATGAGAGTGAGAGAGATGTGAGAGAGAGAGAGGAGGAGAAGGAGAGAGAGGAGTAGAGAGAGAGAATAAGAGAAAGGTAGAGAGAGAGAGAAAGAGAAAGGATGAAGAGAGTAGTGAAGTAGAAAGGATGGTACTGAGAGAGAGGTAAAAGATTAGAGGCGAGGAAAGGAGAGATGAGAGAGAAAGGGATGAGAGAGAGAGGAGAGAGAGAGAGAGTACGAGCCTAGAAGATTATGAGATGAGAGAGAGATAGGAGAGGAGATGAGAGACTGAAGAGATGATGAGGAGAGGATGAGACGATGAAAAGGGGAGAGAGACGGAGGAGTAAAGGACGAGAGAGAGAGAGAGAAAGAGTAAAGGAGAGAGTATGAATGAGAGTAGAGAGATCGAAGAGAGAGAGAGAGAGAGAGGAGAGATTATTTGAGATTATGACGAGTATGATTGATGAGAGGAGGAGCCTGTGAAGAGATATAGAGAGGAGAGAGAGAGAGAGAGAGATGACAGACAGACAGAAAGAGGAAGAGAAGAGATGGAGACAGAGAGTAGCGAGACAGAAAAGAGAGCAGAGAGATGAAGAGTAATGAGAGAGAAGATATGTAGCGTAGATGAGATGAGTAATGAAGAGAGACGATACTAGAGTATAATGAAGAGAGGAGGAGAGGGAATAGAGAGAGATGAGACAACCAGATATAGTAAGTGAGACAACGTATATATGACAAATCATAGTATATATACATAGTATATATACATATATATACATTACTAATATACAGACTATATATATATATACTATTATACATATATATATAGTATTCTATATATTATATATATAGTAATATATACCCCTAGAGAGTATTACGTTATATATATTTATATGAGATAAGAGAGAAGATATAGAGGAGAGATGATAACGAGTATTGACGACGAGGAACGATTACAAGCTTAATAGAGACGATGAGAGAGTTACATGAGAGAATGAGATTGATATGATTAGAGAGATGAAGAGAGAGAGAGATAGATGAAGAGAGAGAGAACAGTAACAGAAAGGAGAAAAGAGAGACGAGAGTAGAGACGAGAGAGAGACAGAAAGAGAGAGGGAGAGAAGTAGAGGGATGAGGAGAGAGAGTAGAGAGAGAGAGAGACGAGAGGAGAGAGAGACGCGGAGATGAGCGAGGATAGATGAGTAGAGTAGATAGATGTAGGAGAGATGATATGAAGTAGAGTGAATGAGCCAGACGAGAGAGAGGAGAGAGAGAGAGGACGACGCGAGAGGGAGAGTGAGGAGAGAGAGCGATTAAGAAAGAGGGAGACGCGAGATGACGCAAGACGAGAGAAGGAGAGATGAAGTTTCGATGGAGACGACTATGCGATGAGAACCCAGACTAAACAGGATTTTTTTCTCTCTCTCTTTTAGTGCTTCAAAGGTCAATGTTATTAGAGAATTAGGATTACCACGCGAGCAAAAGCCAAAGTCACAGATAAAGACTTTATCCCAACGTGTGGCTGACTGCCATAAAGTGGCTGTATTCTTAGAACACGTAACCGCTGAGGGATGCGTCGGGGATCCTTTGAACAGAGGATAATTATTAGTAGTTATTTCCTTATTAGCGAGATAATATAGGTAATATATTCTTGTAGTTGAACAAGAAAGGAGGGGAGAAAAAATCGAGGTGCATGCACTATACACGATTTCATGGAGGAATCCATATTGTATACTGATGATCTATTACAAGAAACAGGTTTCACTCTTAAGCCATAAAATGATATATGTGTATATGTAAGCATGTACATGCATATATAAATATATATATATATATGAATATGAATATATATATATATATTTATATATATATAGTATATATATATATATATATATATATATATGTGTGGTGTGTTGTGTGTATGTGTGGTGTGTGTGTTTGTATGAGTTGACTTTCTTGTGTGTGTGTGTGTGTGTGACGTGGAGATTGTGTTGTGATGTGTGTGTGATGATGAGTGCGAGGGGATGGGACGAGAGGAGGAGAGGTGAGGATGTGTTGATAGTGGAGGGAGAGAGAGAGAAAGAAAAAAAAAAAAAAGAGGGGTGATATAGAAACCAACCAAAAGTGACAAAGACGAATGAGAAATGGGCTCACTTTGTCTGCAAAATTAGAAAAAAAAAATAAACAAAATAAATAATAATATGATAAACATACCCTCTCACCAAATCTTACCGTTCCCAACAAAAAAATCTCCCCACCCAAAAAAATGAATTTCACAAACGCCAGGAATGCAAATGATGCTTCGATAAATTAGTCCTGTGTCCGAATTATGAGCAAGATGCAATATACGAAATTCAATGGACATACGATCTCCCTGCGTTGACGAATGATTTACTCTCGTGCATTTCCCCTTTTCTCTCTCCCTCACCTTTTCCTCTTCCACCCTTATCTTGCATTCTCCCTAACCCCTTTCCCCTCTGTTCTTTCTTCTTCTTTTTTACTTTTCTCTTTTTCTCTTCTTTGTCTTCTTTCTTGTCTGTTTCTCTTTCTTCTACTGAACTCTCCAGAGGGATAGCGTAATGCAGTGTGAGAGGTAACGCGAAGGGATGAACATAAATACAGATGAGCGAGTGGGTTTTAATATATTAACATATAGGATGGGATGGGGGGGACAAGAGTATAACTGAGGAATGAAGGGAAAGTGGATAGAGATAGATGAGACATATGATGAGAAAGGGGATGCATCCTTTCTCCACTTCCTCAATTATACTACCCCATTCCTCCCACTTTACCACTCCCCCTACGTCTCCCAACTCTCTATCAACAGTCACCTATTATCCTCTCCGATCACCGCCAGCTCCATTCGCTCTACTGCTCACATCCCTTCCCCCAGTTCTGTCCCAGTCGAACTCCAGTACCATCCCAACTCCTCCTCCTACCTTCACCTCCCTATTCATCTAACATCCCCTACCCCTCTTAACCATCCCTCGCCCTACACTCCCCCTCTGTGTGTCCCCGCCCACCCCCACACCCTCAAGAATGCGCCTCGTCATCAATTCAGCTGATCGCGCAAAAACATGTAATTGGCGATTAATAAAAATAATCGAGGCGATGAATCCGACAGCGAAGGGCGGGGAAGGTGTCTCTGCACAGGGAGTTTATCTCGTTTATTCGCGGGTGTTCTATTAAGTATGATTGTTTAGATAAATGCAGGTAGTGGTGTGCGTTGGTCGGTAGGATAGGTAATGGTCTTAAAGTAGGCTGGTGGTCTAACTGTCTGTCAATCTGTCTGCTCTTCGGCTCTCCCGTCACTCTCTCTCTCTCTCTCTCTATCTTGCTGCTGTCTCGTCTGCTGCTGCTTCTCTGCTCTGTCGCTCTCTCTCTGTCGGTCTCTCGTTCGCTGTCTCTCGTCTCTTGCGTCTGTGCTGTATGTCCCCCTCGCGTCCGTCCCCCTGGCATATACTGCCAACCACATATATATGCACATATTTAACAATGTCCCATTACCCTCGTCTCCACCTCCCACTACCTACCCCTTATCTAACCCCATCATCTCATCTCCCTTTCCGCTCTGAATAAAAAGAAATGCACGTATATATTATATTTATATATATAAATGAATAAAAAAAATAAAATATACATAAAAAAAAATTTAAGTAAAATGAATAATAAATAAGTAAATAAAGATGATAATAAATGAAAAAAATAGTAAATAAAAATAACAATAAGTGAAAAATAAATAAACAAAGATAATGAAAAATGAAAAATTAACAAACAAAGATTATAATGAATAATAAATGAGTAAATAAAATAATAACGAATAATAAACGAATAAATAAAATAATAACGAATAATAAATGAGTAAATAATAAAATAAAAATTAATAAGAAAGATAATAACTAATAATGTCAATAAGCAAAGCGTAAATATAGATAATAACTAAGTAAACAAATAATAAATAAACAAACATAAATAATAATAAACAACGTAAATAAATAGTAAACAAGTAAATAAAAATCCCAAAGGGGCGTTCACGCTCACTGTTTTTCTTCGTTTTTTCATTTTTCGTCTTTCGTCGCGCGCGCGTGTGTGTGTTTTACACACGCGCGCGTCACACACACACACAACACACACACACACCCAACACACCACACACACACAACCACACACACACACCCCACACCACACACACACACACACACACACACACACACACACACAAATACTTAACCATATATATATATATATATATATATATATATATATATATATATATATATATATATATATATATATATATAAACATTTATCCTCCGCAGAATAAGAAGCGAGGGGAGAAGACACGAGACAGCGAGGCGAATGCGAGGCGGAGAGAGGGAGAGCGGAGAGAGGGAGAGCGGAGAGAGGGAGAGCGGAGAGAGGGAGAGCGGAGAGAGGGAGAGCGGAGAGGGTTAAGTGGCTTCCCGCAACACACTCTCACCTTTCCCTCTCTATGGGCTTTCGGATGCTGCTCAGACGTCGCGATCAATATTCACGTCTTGGAAAAAAAACATAAAAAACTCGGCTTCTTCTCTCTGTCTCTGTCTCTGTCACTCGCTCGCTCTCTCTCTCTCGCTTCTCTCCTCTCTCTTTTTTTTCTCTCTCTATCTCTATCTCAATCTCAATCTCTATCTCTTCTCTCTTTTCTCTCTTTTCAGTCTTTTCTTTTCTCTCTTTTCTCTTCTTTTCTTCTCTCCTCTCCCATCTCCCATCTCTCTTCTCTCCTCTCTCAACTCTCCTCTCTCATCTCTCATTATTATCATCATTATTATTGTTATTATTAGTAGTACCATCATTATCATTATCGTTATCATTATTATTATCATTATCATTAATATGATCATTACCATTATTATCATTATTATCATTATTATTATCATTATCCTAATCATGATCATTACCATATTATTATTATTATCATTATCCTAATTATGATCATTAATATATTAATATTATCATTATTAGTATTATAATTATCATCATTCATTAGCCACTCTGCCTGGACACCACAGCATCACTTCTCGAGTAACGTGGCCGGAAGCGACGAGAGGCGAGATACTGGGCGCCCGGACCGGATGCAGAGATGCCTTCTCTCTCTGTTTCGCTTTCTCTACGTTTCTCTTTCTCTTTCTCTCTTTCTAACTCTCTCCTCTCGCTTTGTATTTCTTTCTTTCTTCATAACTCTCTCTCTCTCTCTTTCTCTCTCTCTCTCTCTCTCTCTCTCTCTCTCTCTCTCTCTCTCTATATATATATATATATATATATATATATATATATATATATATTATAGATATATATATATATATATATATATATATATATATATTTATATATATACATATATATATATATATATATCTTCCTGACTTCCTGAGAGAGAGACAGGGGGGTGGGGAGAGGCAGGGAAAGAGAAAGAAGGAAGGAGAAAGAGGGAAAGAGAAAGAAAGAGAGAGAAGAAAAGAGTTAAAAAAAGAAGAGAAGAGAAAAGAAAAAAAAATGAGAGCAAAAAGAAAAGAACCCAGACAGCAAACACCCATCAAGCCTCCCGCCCCCCATTAAAAAAAGAAAAAAAAAGGAAACACCAATAAAAAAAATACAAGCCGCACACATATAACCACCCCCCCCCCTAAAAAAAAAAATAATAAAAAAAAAAAAAAAATAATATATATATATATATATATATATATATATATATATATCAGTAATAATAAAATAAAACAAAACAAAATAAATGATTCTAGGCTAAAACCCCCGAGGCATTTCCGTAATCAATCGCGAGACGAGAGCGAGAGGCAGAACCTCCGCCGCTTTTTCAACCCCTTTGCAACATCTGCAACGATAGATCACACTGCACGCAGCGCAAATTGCAGTTTAAGAATCTTCGCGCTTCTCCTCCTCTTCCCTTACTCCTCCTGCTTCGTCTCGATCATTATTTTTCGTTTGGTCGGTTTTTTTGTTTTTTGTTTTTTGCTCTCTCTCTCTTTTTCTCTATGTATCTTCCTTTCCTTTCACTTCATCTCTCTCTCTCTCTCACTAGAGAGAGAGAGCGAGAGAGAGAGAGAGAGAGAGAGAGAGAGAGAGAGAGAGAGAGAGAGAGAGAGAGAGAGAGAGAGAGAGAGAGAGAGAGAGAGAGAGAGAGAGAGAGGAGAGAGAGAGAGATAGGAGAGAGAGAGAGAAGAGAGAGAGAGAGAAAGGAGAGAGAGGAGAGAGAGAGAGAGAGAGAGAGGAGAGAGAGAGAGAGAGAGAAGAGACTAGAAGGGAGAGAAGAGAAGAGAGAGAGAGGGAGAGAATAGAAGAGAGAGAGAGAGAAGGGGAGAGAAGAGAACAGAGAGAGAGAGAGTGGGAGACGAGAGAGAGAGAGAGAGAGAGAGAGAGAGACGAGAGAGAGAGAGGAGAGAGAGAGAGGAGAGAGAGAGAGAGAGAGAGAGAGAGAGAGAGAGAGCGAGAGAAAAAAAAAAAAAAAGAGGTGATATAGAACCAACCAAAGTGACAAAGACAGAATGAGAAATGTCTCCCTTTGTCTGCAAATTAGAAAAAAAAAACCAAAAATAAATAATAATGATAACATACCCTCTCACCATCTTACCGTCCAACAAAAAATCTCCCCCCCCCAAAAAAAAAAATGATTTCACAACGCCAGGAATGCAAATGATGCTTCGATATTACGTCTGTGTCCGAATTATGAGCAAGATGCAATATCGAAACTTCAATGACATTCCCTGCGTTGCGAATTATTTACTCTCGTGCATTTCCCCTTTTCCCCCCCTTCTCCCTCACCTTTCCTCTTCCACCCTTTATCTGCCTTCTCCCTAACCCCTTCCCCTCTGTTCTTTCTTTTTTCTTTTTTACTTTTCCTCTTTTTCTTCTTCTTCTTCTTCTTCTTTTCCTTCTTCTTCTTCTCCGAGGGATAGGAAGGGAGGAAGAGGAGAAGAGAGGAGGGAGGATGGGAGGGGACAGAGTACGAGGAAGAAGGGAGGAGAGAGAGAGACAGAGAAAGGAGCATTCCTTTCTCCCTTCCCCTCCTCATCCTCCCACTCCCACTCTCCCTCGTCTCCCAACTCTCCCCGTCCCATCCCCCACCCCCTCCCATCCCACTCTCACATCCCTCCCCATCCCGTCGCCTCCCTCCCATCCCACTCCCTCCTCCTCCCTTCACCCTCCCTATCATCTCCCATCCCCTACCCCTCTACCATCCCTCGCCCCTCCCCTCCCCTCGCCCCACCCCCACCCCCTCAAGAATGCGCCTCGTCATCAATCAGCTGATCGCGCAAAACAATGTAATTGGCGATTAATAAAAATAATCGAGGCGCTAATCCGACGCGAAGCGGGGAAGGTGTCTCTGCACAGGGCGTTTATCTCGTTTTATTCGCGGTCTATTAAATGATTTAGATAAATGCAGGTGCGTGTTCGGTTAGGAAGGAATGCTTAAATGCGTGTCTAACTGTCTGTCAATCTGTCTCTCTCCTCTCTCTCTCTCTCTCTCTCTCTCTCTCTCTCTCTCTCTCTCTCTCTCTCTCTCTCTCTCTCTCTCTTTACCCCCTCGCCCTCCCCCTCTCCCCTATCCCTACCCTTCTCCCCTCTCCCCTACTCCTCCCCTTCTCCCTCTCTCTCTCCCTTCCTCTCTGAATAAAAGAAAGCCAAGAAAAAAAACAAGAAACACACAAATAGAAAGAAAGAACACAAACATATCCAACAACGAAAACAAACAAAGCTCATCCATCCCTAAACTTCGCCACAAAACAACAAAGAAACAAAACAACCAAGAAACCCTCCCGCTCGCACATACAAACAACCACAAGGGCCAATTTCCTATCTAAAAAACAACCACATCACGCCCTTAATGACCTTAACATTCCTCCCTCCCTCCCTCCCTCCTTCCCTCCCTCCCTCACCTACTCCCTCCCTCCCTCCTTCCCTCCCTCCCTCCCTCCCTCACCTACTCCCTCCCTCACCTACTCCCTCCATCCCCCTCTCTTGCCCTTCACTAATCAGACGACGAGAAACAAACAAACAAACAAGGAATTATTCCACGCCCACAGAATCTCCGCAAACCACGAAAGAGAGGTCGCCAATCCCGTCAATAACCTCAAACAAGGATCACAAAGAGCAACCACAAACAACAATCACAACAAACAACAGCAAAACACCCACCAAGCATAACCACAAACAAACAACCGCAACGAACACTCACAAAACAACAAAACACACAAACAAGCACAAACCATCCCAAACAACCACAAACCAAATCCACCCACAAACACTCACAAACAACAAACAATCACAACGAACACAAACAATCACAAACCATCACAAACATAATAAATACCAGCCACAAACAAACAACCACAAAAACAACAACTACCAGCCACAACCCCCCCCACCCCCACCCCCTTCACAAACAACAGAAACGCATAATACAACACGGAAATACAAAGGCACCTCCCCCCCCCCCCAACGCTGAATCACAGGATTAATAATTATCTCTTAATTATGCATAAAACGCTGTATTCTAAGACAAGGTCCCGGATGAGCCTAAACCGTTATACTGGCATATCTTTAGCATACGCCCAAAATATACTCTACTCAGAAATAAATGCGCATCTATCTATCTGATAGATATATCTTTATCTGTCTATGCGTATCTATCTATCTGATAGATATACCTTTATCTATCTATCTGATAGATATACCTTTATCTATGCGTATCTATCTATCTGATAGATATACCTTTATCTATCTATGCGTATCTATCTATCTGATAGATATACCTTTATCATCTATCTGGCAGGGATGCATGTCTATAGACTGAGAGCTATGCATTTATTTCTGTCTATGTGCCTGTCCTTATAATGAACATTCACTGGGTCGGAAATCGCACAATTTTAACATGACCCCACGTTAGAGTATATTGGGGGGGGGGGGTATGCTTCGTGTTGGAGCTGGATTTCACTGGGCCGTTGTGGGTCTTCCACTCACTCACTCACTCACTCACTCACTCACTCACTCACTCACTCACTCACTCACTCACTCACTCACTCACTCACTCACTCACTCACTCTCTCTCTCTCTCCCTCACTCACTCCTCTCTCTCTCTCTGGTTTTCTTTTGTCTGTTTGTGTGTGTGTGTTTGTAGAGTAGAGAACCCCCACATCCCAAAAATATCCACGAAACAATCACGACAAAAGGCTTTCTCAATCGCATTAAACCCAATACGCAGAAAAACGGTAAACACATGTGCAACAAGGAACGCACTGTCACCAAAACAGTCTCAATGAACACTGACTTTTTAACACACACATACACCTGGACGATTACAGCAACGGAGGGGGGGAGGGGGGAGGGGAGAGGGAAGTGGAAGAGAGGTGGAGGGGGAAGGGGAAGGCTGGGGTGGGGAAGGGATGGAGGGAGAGGGAAGCAGAAGGGAGGTGCGGTTGGGGGGAGGGGAGGGGAAGGGGAAGGAAGAGGGGAGTAAGTAGAAGGGAGGAGGAAGGGAGAGTAGAAGGAAAGAAAAGGAAGTAGAAGGGAGGGAAAGGGGTAAAGGGAGGGGAGCAAGGTTAATATGATATATAGAATATTATTATATATATATTATATATATATATATATATATATATAATATATATATATATGTATATATAATATATATATAATAAAAATATATATATATATATATATATATATATAATATATATTTTATATATATATATATACACACAATATACATATATAATATACAACATATTAGATAATAATATATTATATATATATTTTATATATATCATAAATATATATATATATATTATATATTATATTTTATATATATATATATATAATATATATATATATATGATGAGAAGATATATAGAGAGAGAGAGAGAGAGAGAGAGAGAGAGAGAGAGAGAAGAGAAAGATCTATCTAATTATCGATCCATCTCTATCTCTATCTCTCTTTCCCCCGCTCTCTTTCACTCCCTCTCCCTCTCTCTCCCACCAAATGCGTCCTCGGAGGCAATATCCGATGAAAATGGCACACTGGCACTCTCACTCACTCCCTCCCCCTTACCTTCCTCCTCTTTCCCTGCCTATCCTACCCATACTTCACCTCCTCCTCCATCCTCACCCCCTCCCATCTCCCTCACCCCCCCTCCCATCTCCCTCACCCCCCTCCCATCTCCCTCACCCCCCTCCCCCCATCTCCCTCACCCTTTACCAAATGCGCCATACCCATTTGGTTTCAATTTCTTGCTGTGTTCGGATGCGGGCACCTTGTGTACACGAAGCCAAGGAGCAAACACGTACACAAACATGCAAACACAAATTACACAAACACACATATACCAAGAAACAAACAAAAACACAAACAAACAAACGCGCAACACTCGCCTCCACGCAGCAGCAGGAGCAGCAGCACCAACCCTTGCCTCATCTCTGACCTCCGGCGTCCGCACGTGACTCCTGCTGCTCCCTCCCCTTTCCGGGACCCTGTCACCTCCCGCGTGGGGTCCCGGTCTCGCGGTGTGGTCGATGTGGAAATGGATTGAAGACACCCAGGGTAGCTAGGGTAAAGGGAAGGGAGGACGGGGGAATAGGATCTGAAAAGAGTAATAGAATGATGTTTGCATGACACATAACCCAGTTGCATGAAAAACATTGCGTCATGCACAATAATGCAAAATATCAAATCAATAAAAAAAACATCAGATAATATATATATATATATATATATATATATATATATATAATATATATATATATAAAACAGATACACGAGAGAGAGAGAGAGAGAGAGAGAGAGAGAGAGAGAGAGAGAGAGAGAGAGAGAGAGAGAGAGAGAGAGAGAGAGATGAAAAAAATATATATATATATATATATATATATATATATATATATATATATATATATATATATATATATATATATATATATATATATATATATATATATATATATACACACACACACATATGGATAGACAGATATACATAAATATACACATATATACGGTATACCCCATGCACGTGCTACACTTTATGTACAATAACGTGCAAAAGACAACAAGCAAAACAAGGAAAACACAGAGAGTAAGAGGATAAAAATGCTCGTCGTAACTACACAGATAACATCGGCAACAACAACAGTAAACAAGTAAAAAAAGACAAAAAAAACGGTAACGACATACCAGTAACATAACAATGATACTGATAACGATAAATGCAACAATAATAATGATGATATCAATAATACCAATAGAAATAGTAATAATAATAATAGTAATAATAATAATTATAATAATAATAATAATAATAATAATAATAATAATAACAATAATAATAATAATAACAATAATGACAATGATAATAATGATAATGATAATAACAATAACTATATCAATAAAAATAATAACTATAATAACAATAATAATAACAATAACCAAACGACAATAATGACAAATAACAAATAAAATAGTAAAAAAGGAGAAAAAAACGTACAAAAAATATTATAAAAAGCAAAATAAATTAATATTCATAATAACAAGAAAAAAACATAAAAACAAAAAAAGAAAAGAACATCAAAACATCAAAACCGAATAATAGTAATGATTAAATATGATAACAACAATAACAATAATAATAACAACAACAATAATAATAATCATAATAATACTAATAACAATAACAATACAATGTCATTGTTATAATAACATAATAATAACAATAACAATAACAACAACAATAATAATATTAATGAAAATAACAATCTTACTAATGACAATAATGATAACAATAATTATCTAAAAAATAATAACAATAGTAATAACAACAACAATAATGACAAAATAATAACAATAACAACAATAATAATATCTATACCACTAAAATAATACCAATAATAATCTCAAAAGCAACATTGATAACAATGAACACATAATAAAAAATAATAACAATAGACAACATAAGAACAACAAAAAGAACAATAACAATAACAATTTTTAAAAAAATGGAAATAACAATAAAAAAGTAAAAATAATAAAAATCTAAATAATAATAATAAAAATAAAAAAAATCGAAATAACAATAAAAATAAAAATAACAAAAATCGAAATAACAACAAAAACAAAAATAATAAAAATCGAAAACAATAACAAAAAACAAAAATAACAATAAAACAAAAAACAAATACTAGAAACAACAAACATGAAAGCAACACTAGCAACACCAGCACTGCAAACGCGAGCCAGGCAACCGAAACGTCACGGCGAGGAGAGAGAGAGAGAGAGAGAGAGAGGGTCGCCTTTACCTGAGAGGCAGGGCAGGCCGGACGCCGCGTCACGCCCACCGCAGCGAAGGCGGCCGCCCGTGGCCATCGCTACCCCACACACGGACCTCCCCCCCCTCACGCCCAAGGGGGAAGGGCCCAGTGGGCGGGTGGGTGGTGGTGGGTAGGAAGGGAGGGAGATGGAGAGGGAGGGAGTGACGGGAAGGAGAAAGGAGAGAGAGAGAGAGAGAGGAGAATGAAAGAAGGGATGAAAAGAGAGACAGACAAAGACTGAAACAGAAAGAGAAGGAGGGGGAGACAGAGAAGAAAGGTAGAGAGAGAGAAAAAAAAGAACGCAAAGGAAGAGAAAAGAAAAAAAGGAATAAAGAAAGAGGAGAGGAGAAGAACGATACGGAGGGATAAGGAGGAGGTGGGCGGTGCTTTGGCTTGGTGCACGGGCTGGGGGCGGGGCGAGGGGCGGGGCGAGGGGGGGGCGAGGGGCGAGGGGGGGGTGGGTGGTTGTTGTTGTTGTAGTTGTTGTTGTGTTGTAGTTGTAGTTGTTGGGGGAGGGAGAAGCCTCACGCTTAGCTTGGCTGATACAAGGGAGGGAGGGGGAGGGAGTTAACAAATCACATCAAAGTCATCATCATCATCTTCATGGTCATCATCATCATTAAAGGGAACTATTAAATGGTTACCATAATATTTACAAATGATATTAAATATGTACAACTATTGTGAACAAGTGGGGGGGGGGGTCAGGACGAGGGGTAGAGGTTGGGGGGGACCCTGGAGTAGAAGGAAGAAGAGGAGGAAAATGAGGAAAATGAGGAGGAGGAGTAGAAGGAGAAGGAGGAAGAGGAGGAGGATGAGCAGAGGGAGAAGGAGGATGAGATGGAGGAAGAGGAGAAAAAGAAGGAAGAAGAGGAGGAGATGGAGGAAGAAGAGGAAAAGAGGAAGAGGATAAGAAGAAGCAGCAAAAAAGAACGAAAGCACGACGTAAAAAAAGAAATACAGTTATAGCATTCTTAACTGCTGACGCAAAGCACGTCAGGTTGTTGGCTTGAAGGTGCGGAAGAGAGAGAGAGAGAGAGAGAGAGAGAGAGAGAGAGAGAGAGAGAGAGAGAGAGAAGGAGAGAGAGAGAGAGAGAGAGAGAGAGAGAGAGAGAGAGAGAAGGAGAGAGAGAGAGAGAAGAAAGAGAGAGAGAGAGAGAGGAGATAGAGAGAGAGGAGAGAGAGAGGAGAGAGAGAGAGGAGAGGAGAGAGAGAGAGAGAAGAGAGAG
>NC_051424.1:30500066-30512566 GCF_015228065.2 Penaeus monodon
TATTTTTATTTTATTATAATTATTTTATGTTTTTTGGTTTATTCATTTTTTTTATTATTTTTTATGTATTATTATTTTTTAAATTATTTTATTTTTTTGATTATTATTATTTTATTAATTAATATTAATCTCATTAATATTATGTGATTGTTACATTAATATTGTTTGTTTATTACTTTGCTATTGCTATTAATATTATTATTGCAAATATCTTAATTATCAATCACTATTATCATTATTATTACCTTTAACCTGTACTGCACCTTCATCACTATCTGTGTGTGTGTGTATGTATGCGTGTGTGTGTGTGTGTGTGTGTGTGTGTGTGTGTGTGTTGTGTGTGTGTGTGTGTGTGTGTTTGTGTGTGTGTGTGTGTGTATGCGTGTGTGTTTGTGTGTGTGTGTGTGTGTGTGTGTGTGTGTGTGTGTGTGTGTGTGTGTGTGTGTGTGTGTGTGTGTGTGTGCGCGTGCGTGTGTGTTCCTCCCTCCCCCCCCATTTTTGACATAAGATTAATTATAAAAAGAGTAAATTGAGAGAATTCGGAAAAAGTAAATTAAGTTACTCTTTAAGGCTTTTAACTTATTTGTTTTGTTTGTTTTGGGGAGATTAGTTTTTTGCGAGTTGTATTTGTTTTTTTTCTGTTGGTTGTGTTTTTATTCATTTTTATTTTTTTTTTCTTTGCTATTGTTTGTTTTTTTTACTTCGTTTATTGTTTGGAATTCCTTGCGAATTTTTGCATGTTTTGTTTATTTGTTTGTTTGTCTGTTTGTTTGTTTTTTTTCTTATGCTTTCTTTTGTGTGTTTTTTACGTTTGGTTCGGGTACCTGTGGATATTATTTTTAGCATCAATTATTTTGGCGGTGTATTTGGATTTTATTTTATTTGTCGTTTGTCGTTTGTTGTAGTTATTGTTGTTGCTGTTTCCGGCGAGGTGTGCTTGATTTCGGGTAAACGTTTCGTAAAGTGGATAAAAAAAAATTTCCTCGCGCGTGATTTCATATGTGGTGTCCCTCAATCCGTCCCCCTCTCTCCCCCCTCCCCCTTCCCCAACTTTCTTTCCCCCTTACCCTCCCCTTCCACCTCCTCCCCCTTCCCCTCCCCACTTTTCTTCTCCCTCACCACTTTCCCTCTCCTTCCCCCACTTTCCCTCCCTACCCCCTCCCCCCCCACACTTTCTTTCCCCCTCCCCCTCACCACTTTCCCTCTCCTTCCCCTTTCCCCCACTTTCCGTCCACTCTCCTCCCCTCCTCCTACCCCCCTCCCCCACTTTCCTTCAACCTTCTCTTGGTAGACTGGATATAGAGGGGGGGGGGGTGTTGTTGATGTTATTGTTGTTATGTTTGTTGTATGAGTAAAAAGATGTTTGTGGAATATTTGTTACGTTTGTTGATGTTATATGTTGTTATAGTATTTATAGTAGTGTTATATGTTGTTATAGTATTTATAGTAGTGTTATATGTTGTTATAGTATTTATAGTAGTTGTAGTTGTGTGGTAATGATAGCGAAAATGACTTTGGCAGAGAGTCTGTTGTAGTTCTATCAAGAGTGGTGATTTAACTTCTGGTGGGATTCGCGAAGTTGATTCAGTTACGATGAGAGTGATAGAACTAACATTGGAATTGTGGTGATAATGATAGTGAAAAGATTGATGATGATGATGATGATGGTGAAGATGATGATGTTCTCGTCTGAGGTCTCACGGTGTTTATGACCCACGGAAACGACCCTTGGGGATAAACTTTTTTTATTAAGTGGAGAGTATTCTTCATTTCTTTCTCTCTCTCTCTCACATATATATATATATATATATATATATATATATATATATATATATATATATATATATATATATATATATACATATGCATATATATGTGTGTGTGTGTGTGTGTGTGTGTGTGTTGTGTGTGTGTGTGTGTGTGTGTGTGTGTGTGTGTGTGTGTGTGTGTGTGTGTGTGAATGTATGTATAACCACATATGGGAGATTCTGAGACTCGGGAATTCCGACACGGATTATTGGCCTAATAGCAAGCCTATATACCGGTACTGAAAGTGCTGTAAAGTGTGGTGGGGGCCTGTCAAATTCAGGGGTGAGGCAAGGCTGTGTCCTTGCGCCAATACTTTTCAACACCTGCATGGACTAGATAATGGGCGGAGCTACTAGCCAAAGTCAGTGTGGAACAACACTGGGCAATATCAAGGCCTCAGATCTTGACTATCCCATCTGAGTCCCAGGAGTCTCCTTTGGCGGCTCTTGATGTATTTAGCAATGAGGCGAAGCCTTTGGGCCTAGAGGTCTCCTGGACCAAGACCAAGATTCAGGACTTTGGGGGCCTGTTAGGGGAATCCATTCTGTCGATCCATGCTTGCGACGAGGACGTTGAAGTTACAGAGAGTTTTACATACCTTAGTAGCGTAGTCCAT
This sequence comes from Penaeus monodon, assembly GCF_015228065.2. Taxonomy (NCBI): domain Eukaryota; kingdom Metazoa; phylum Arthropoda; class Malacostraca; order Decapoda; family Penaeidae; genus Penaeus; species Penaeus monodon. Next base: position 30,502,492 of record NC_051424.1, read on the forward strand.
ATATCTGGGCTGCCAGACCAAGAAGTCAATAGACGGATTGGTCTGGCAACAGGAGCCATAAACTCGATCAACAAGAGCATTTGGAGATGTCGGTGGATCACGGGGTACAGTTGGCAGGACCACGTGTCCAACCGACGGCTGCACCGTGAGGCTGGCATGGGACCTGTTACTTGCATAATCCGGGATCGCCAATTCAGGCTATATGGGCACCTAGCTCGTCTCCCTGTGGACGACCCTGCCCATCAGGTTGTCTCTTTGCGAGAGAACCTGGGTGGAGAAGGCCTGTGGGACGATCCAGGAGGTCATGGCTTGGGCAGCTCGACGAGATCTGTCGGGAGGAATTAGAGATGGGTCGAGGGCCTGCCTGGAGACTCGCTTCGAGGGATCCTCGTGGCTGGAAGCGAAGGGTGGATGCGACCATGCGCCCCCGTCGGCGGTAGCTCCTTGATGATGATGATGATGATGATAGACATATGTACATATGTACACATATATTTAACAATATAATTAAACAGTGCATAGATTAAGTTTTTATGTTTATGTATATGTATGTGTGTGTGAGTGTTTGTATATGAATGTGTAAATATATATATGTGTTTGTATGTAAGTTAATAGAAACGCATATATGTATGCTTTTTTTCCTTCCGACAATAATGAAGTTGTTAAGTGTGATCATCCTGTCTAATTACGTATGCAGATGCGAGACACACGACTCTTGGACATGCAATGCGCCCGTTCTCCCCCTCCCCCCTGGCTGGCATTTTTTATATGATAGTCTTAGTTCTTTTAACTTTTTTGCATCGTTTGTTTGTTTTTTTGTTTAGTTTATGGATGTGTTTATTTTTTTCGTTTTTTTTTTCGTTTCCTTTATTTTATCTTTTTGTCCGTTTCTTTCATTTTCTTGTTTCTGTGCTTCTTCTACTAAAGTCCTCGTTCTTCTGCTTTTCTTTTCTCCTTCTCCTTCACCTTCACCGTTCTCCTTGTCATTCTTCAACTTCTCTCTCTTCTTTACTCTCTTCATCCTTTCTTCTTCCTCTTCCTCTCGCCATTTGCCCTGTTCCTCTCCTTTCTCCTCCTCCTCTCTATCCAACTCTCCCTCCCTCCCTCCCTCCCTCCTACCTCCCTCCTTCCTCCCTCCTTCCTCCTTACCTCCCTTCCTCTCCCTCCCTCCCTCCCTCCTTCCCTCTCTCCCTCCCTCGCTCCCACCCTCTCCCTCCCTCGCTCCATCCTCTCCTTCCCTCCCTCCCACCCTCCCCCTCCCTCCTTCCCTCCCTCCATCCATCCCTCTAAAATACCTATTACATTCTCATCCGCGGATACGGTAATAATAGCGATAATAATAGAATAGGAAACAAAATTGATAAAAAAAAAGAATGAATAGCGGGAGGAAAATTATCTGCATTGTCCCAACCGCCCCGTTGCAAGGAGCTGCTAGGTAATCATTTGCAAGGGAGCTGCTGTTGCACATCAACATAATGGGTTCTTTATTTAGCTCGGGATGTCTCCCATTTCCTTCTCCCTCTCTCCTTTCCTCTCCCCCTCTCTCTTTCTGTTTCTCTGTGTCTGTCTGTGTTTGTCTGTCTTTTGTTCTCTCTCTCTCTCTCTCTCTCTCTCTCTCTCTCTCTCTCTCTCTCTCTCTCTCTCTCTCTCTCTCTCTCTCTCTCTCTCTCTCTCTCTCTCTCTCTCTCTCTCCCTCTCTCTCCCTCTCTCTCCCTCTCTCTCCCTCTCCCTCCCTCCCTCCTCCCCTTTCCCTCTCTCCTCTCCCCTCTCCCTCACCCTTCCCTTTCCCTCACATTCCCTTTCCCCAACCTCTAACCCCTTCCCCTTCTCCTTCTCCTCCCCCTCCCCTCCCGTCCCCCTCCCCTCCCCCCTCCCCTTCCCCCCCTCTTCTCCCTCTCCTTTCCTCTTCCTCTACCCCCTCACCCTTCTTCTACCCCCTCCCCTCTTCCCTCCTTCTCACGTATTGTTGTTCTTAGGTTTGTTTGTTTGTTTGTCGCGTGGAAGACCTAATTTTGTCTTTTGTTTTAGATTAATCAGAAGCATAACAGGAGTCGTATTGAATTAGTGTAATAAGAAGCAGCGTCAGTGTTAGTAGATTTAGACCTAAATGAAAATAGTAACAGCAACGTTATTAGTATTAGTGTTAGCATTAGTATGGATATTTGTCGTAGTATTAGCATAAGTATTAATAGTAGCTTTGGTAGTATTAGTGTTAGCATTAGTATGGATATTTGTCGTAGTATTAGCATAAGTATTAATAGTAGTGTAAGTATTAGTAGTAGGTATTAGTAGTATTAGTATAAGTAGTAGTAGTAGTAGTAGTAGTATACTTATAAGTAGTATCAGTTGTATTAAAGATAATAGGATAATAAAATATAGTAGCATTTTTGTCATGATCGGGAATAACCGTTGCAGCGCTATTTGGCATTTCTGATAATGAAGTGTAATGGTTAAAGCATTGTTACTGCTCTTATTTTGTTGTTGTTGTTGTTTTTGTTGTTGATGATGACGTCCGTGCCACTGTTGGCATTGTCTTATTCTCCCTTGCCTAATTATCTCGCTTTCGTTAATTGTAGTTCTCCGGCGTGCGAATGAAAGGCTGGGACTAAACCTCTTCCGTCCGTCACTCTTTTCCTTGTTTTTCCTTTTTCCTGTTTTCCTTTTCTCCTCTATTCCGCTTTCCTTCCGCACTCTTTTCCTCCTTCCGTTCTTAATTCCGTTCTGTTCCCCCCCCCCACCACCCATACCCCCTTCCATCTGTTTCCTTTTCCCTCTTTCTCTCACTCTCTCCTTCCCTCTTTTTTGTCCTTCCGTCCGTCTTCTCTTCTCTCTTTCCCTTCATCTCCTCCTTCTCTCTTTTCCTCTATTACTCATTCCTTCCTTTCTTCTTTTTCCTTTTTTCTCAACCTTCATTATTCTCATTCTTCACTTCTTCACACTTCCTCGTTTCCACACTCTTTATCTGCTTCTGCTTCTCCCCTCTTCTTCTCTCTCCCTTCCCCCATCGTTTATCCCTTTTGCTCACTCTTACCTCTTTCCCTCTTCCCTATTTTCGTCTTTGTTCCTCTTGCGTCTTCCCTATCAATTTTATTCTACCCTTTATCTCTTCTCTTTTTTTCTCTTTTTCCTATCCTCTTTGCTCCCTCGTTTATCATTTTTACTCTTCCCCTTCTCACCTACTCCCCCATTCCTCCATCTCTCGGCCTGTTCCACCTTCTCATTTTCTTTTCCCCTTTCCCCATCATTTTTCCTCTCTCTCTCTCTCATTCTCTCTCTCTCTCATTCTCTCTCTCTCTCTCTCTCTCTCTCTCTCTCTCTCTCTCTCTCTCTCTCTCTCTCTCTCTCTCTCTCTCTCTCTCTCTCTCTCTCTCTCTCTCTCTCTCTCTCTTCTTTCCCTTTCCTCTCCCTCCCTCTCTTCCTTTTCTTTATCCTCTCCTCTCCTTCCCCTTCTCTCCCCTTTCCTCCCCTCCCCCTTTCCTCCCCTCCCCCCTTTTTTCTCCTCCTGCTTTCCTTCCTTCCCCCCTTTCCTCCCCTCCCCCCCTTTCCTCCCCTCCCCCCCTTTCCTCCCCTCCCCTTTCCTCCTTTCCTCCTTTCCTCCTTTCCTCCCTTCTCCCCCTCTCCTCCCCATCTCGAAATCCTACCTCTCTTATTGAAGTTATATTTTTTCGCCGTTTTTTTTCTTCTTCCGTGTTTTTCGTTTCTGTAATTAGAAGTCGCTGATTAAGTCTAAATGACAGGGTGTGATTCATCTCTCGTTTGGACTTTTATTGCTTATTGCTAGTGTTGTTGTTTTTGTTGTTGTTACTGTTGTTGTTGTTATTATGATATTGTTATGATATTATATATGTTTATCATCATTATTATTATTATATTATTTTTTGTCATCATCATCATCATCATCATCATCATCATCATCATCACTATCATCGCCATCGTGTGTGTGTGTGTGTGTGTGTGTGTGTGTGTGTGTGTGTGTGTGTGTGTGTGTGTGTGTGTGTGTGGTGTGTGTGTGTGGCCGCGCATGTGTATGTGGGGGTGGATGGGTGGATTGGCATGCGTGTGTGTATGTGTACATGTGCGTGTTTACATGTACGTGAGAATATGTATGTATGTGTAGGTATGCGTGTGTATGTGAGGGCAATTTACCGGTAATTATCTCATGACGTGTAAAAGGTAGAAGGCTAATCAAGGTAATTAGGACAGGGCGTTTTAAATGACTTTCGTGTTATTGGCATTTCCCAAGGGGGTTGACGAGGGAGGGGAGAGGGGGTGGAGGGGAGGGGGTCGTTTATATGCCTCATTTACTGCTTTGCTGCTCTTCCTGTTTTTTTTCTTTCTTTCTTTCTTTCTGTTTATATGTCTGTCTCTCTTTCTCTCACTTTCTCTTTCTCTCTGTCTCTCTGTCTCTCTCTCTCTCTCTCTCTCTCTCTCTCTCTCTCTCTCCTCTCTCTCTCTCTGTCTCTGTCTCTCTCTCTCCCTCTCCCTGTCTCTCTCTCTCTCTCTCTCTCTGTCTCTCTCTCTCTCTGTCTCTCTGTCTCTCTCTCTCTCTCTCTCTCTTCTCTTTCTCTTTCTCTCTTCTCTCTCTCTCTCTCACACACACACACACACACACACACACACACACACACACACACACACACACACACATATTATATATATAAATATATATATATATATATATATATATATATATATATATATATATATATAATATATATATATATATATTCTTCTTCTTTTAACGGTAGGTTCATGTCTGAGCCGCACGTGGTCACAGCATGATACTTAATTGTAGTTTTCTTGTTGTGATGCTCTTGGAGTGAGTACGTGGTAGGGTCCCCAGTTCCTTTCCACGGAGAGTGCCGGTGGTACCTATTTAGGTAATCATTCTCTCTATTTATCCGGGCTTGGGACCAGCACTTTACTTGGGCTGGCTTTGGCCACCCAGTGGCTAGGTAGGCAATCAAGGTGAAGTTCTTTGCCCAAGGGAACAACGTGGCGGTCGGTGACTTGAACCCTCGAATTCAGATTGCCGTTGTCACAGTCTTGAGTCCGACGCTCTAACCATTCGGCCACCGCGGCCTTGACGATCATGGGCTTCCATGATTTTTTCTTAGCAATTTAGAGCGGTGGTTTGATATATATATATATATATATATATATATATATATATATATATATATATATATATATATATTATATATATAATATATATGTATATATATAAATATGTACATATATGATATATATGTATATATCTATATCTATATCTATATCTATATCTATATCTATATCTATATATCTATATCTATATATATATATATATATATATATATATATATATATAAATATATATATTACTCGTGTGATCGTTTCATTTCTATCCCAGACTCTCTGCAACGTTCCGAAAAGAAAGACAAAACAGAGCAAAAACTTTCCTTGTGTTTAGCCCGAAGCGAAGAGGCAAAAGAAAGAGAAACGAAGTGGGAAAAAAATGTCAGCGTCTTCGTTGTCATGGCAACCGGAGCTGGCGCGGGCTTGAGCGGGTGGAAGCCGGGGACCGAGTGGGTTTGGCCTCGGCTCTCCGGCTGTATTTCGGTCGGCTTTTAAGGAGTGACATCTCGGTCTCTCTTTTTCTCTCTCTCTCTTTTTATGTGTGATTTTTTTTTTTGTGTGTGTGTTGTTGTTTTTATAGTAAATTTGTCGTTGTTTTCGTGGGCTTCTTGTGCACTGAGATAATTCTGGCTGTTCTGTTGTTGTTGTTTTTTTCATGTTATTTGTTTTTTTTTTTTGTTGGTATTTTGGTGGGCTTTTAGGAAATGAGCTGTCTACCGTTTCAAATTTCTTTGCGTTTTCTCTCTTTTTTTTCTCTCTCTCTCACTGATTCTCCCCTCCTCTCCTTTCTTTCCTCCTTTCTTTCTCTCCTCTCATTCCTTCCCTTTTTCCTCCCCCCCTCTCTTCTCTCCGTATCATCCGTGCTCTCTCTTCTTGTTCATCCTTCTCTACTTCTTTCTCCTTCCCTCTTTCATTACTCTCCCCCATCTCCCCCTTTCTCTCGTCTCTCCCCTTTGAACTCCTTTCGTCTCCTACCCTTACCTTTTATTTCCCTCTCTCCGGTTCTCCCCTTCTCTGTTTTCTAAATTTTCTCTTTTCTCTCTAGTTCCTTTCTCCTCCCCCTCTTCTCCCTCCTTTCTTTATACCTGGTTCACACCCCTCTGTTCTACCCTTTCATCTCCCTCCACCTCCTGTTCTCATTTCGTTCTTGTCTCTCTGTCTCCTCCTCTCCCCAATCTCCTTTTCCTGTCTCATCCTCACTCATTTCCTATCCTCTCTTCCTCCTCTCCATTCCATCCCTCCTTTCCTTTCTTTTACCTCACTTCCATCCTCCGTTGCGTCACTCCCTCTTCGTCTGTCCCCTTTCTCCTCTCTCTCCCCTCTCCTATTCTCACTTCCACCTTCCTTTTCTCTTCTCTCCTTCCCTCTCCTCTTACTCTTTCCGCTCTCTTCTCTCCTCTCTCCTTCTAACTTCCCTCCCCCTTCCTCCTCTCCTCTAACTCTCTCTCCTTGTTCCCTCCTCTCTCCTCCGTACTCTCCCCTCTCTCTTCTCTTCACTCTAGCTCCCTTCCTCCTTCCCTCCCTTCTCTTCCTTTATTCCCTACTACCCCTCTATCCCCTCCCTCTCTCTCTCCCTCTCTCTCTCCCTCTCTCTCTCCCTCTCTCTCTCCCTCTCTCTCTCCCTCATTTTCTCCTCTCTCTTTCTCTCTCTCTCTTCTCTCTCTCTCTTCTCTCTCTCTCTCTCTCTCTCTCTCTCTCTCTCTCTCTCCCTCTCGCTCCCTCTCCCTCTCCCTCCCTTCTCTTTCTTTGCCCCCTCCTCTCCCTTTATCCCTTCCGACTCCTCTATTCCCTCCCTCCTCACCTCTTACTCTCCCTCTCCCTCTCCCTCTCCCTCTCCCTCTCCCTCTCCTCCTCCTCTTTCTTTTGTGTTCCTTGGCGGTTCTTTGTGTCCAGGGTTGTTTGTCGAGCCACTTGAGGGCACCGCGTGAGATTGTTGTGGTGTGTTTGTTTGCTTGTTTGTTTTTGTTTTGTTTTGCTTGGTTTTGTTTATTTTTGCTTAGTTTACATCAACATGATTTTCCCCCTTTTTTGAGGAGGGGTTGTAGTTTTGTTGTTGTTGTGTTTGGTATTAGATTTTTTTTGTTATTTTTTGTATTTGTTTATTTATTTATTTATTTTTGTATTTATTTGTGTATTGATTTTTTTGTTGTTGTAGTTGTAAGATTTGAGTGACGTTGTATTCCTATTTTTTCTTGATGCTTTTTGGTTGTAAATTTTAACGTTATTTTCTTATACTTCTTTGTTGTTATCATTGTTATTATTATTGTTATTGTTGCCATTGTTGTTGTTGTTGTTGTTCTTGTTATTGTTATTATTATTGTTATTATTGTTACTATTATTATTATTATTATGATGATGATGATGATGATGATGATGATGATGATGATGATGATTATCATCATTATCGTTATTATTATCATTATTTTCATTTTTATCTTTTGCTTTGATTTTGTTAAAAAAAGTTTGTTAATATTAACTATTGAATTATGTATTATATATTATGATATACGTTATATGTGTTTCATATTATGTGTTATCTATATATTACATAATGCATGTTATATATCATATAATATATTTCTTTTATTATAAAGCATATATTATTGAATTATGGAATATGTAATATGTTTTATATGTTATATAATATATAACATATTGCATATTATATATTACGTATTACATGCCATATAACACCCATTATATATTATGTATTACATATCATATAACATTATGTATACACTGTCAGCCAGACAGACAACAGACAACTCGAACACAAAAACAGACGAATGCAGACAGAGCCAAATCCCCCCCACTTCCCCCTACCCCTCCCCACCCTCTCCCTCTCCCCCTCCCTCTCTCCCTCTCCCTTTCTCTTTCTCTTTCTCTTTCTCTTTCTTTCTCTTTCTCTCCCTTTTTCTCTCCCTCCCTCTCTCTTCCCCTCCCCTCCCCCTTTTTCCCCACTCTCTCTCCCCTACTCCCTCCCCTCCCTATCCCTCCCCTCCCCCTCCCTTTCTTTCCCCCCTCTCTCTCCCCCTCCTCCTCCATCTCCCCTCCCCCCTCCCCCTCCCCCTCCCCCTCCCTCTTTTAAAACAGACTGAAGAACGCGGAGTGAAAGGGCCAAGGGAAGCATGAAATGGCCACCGTTTGGGGGAACAAGGCCATGAAATAGCCAATGGTGTGCAAGGCCGGTCGCTGGATTTTTTTTTTTCATAGGGAATATTTTTGTTTGCGTGGGAGGAAGGGATTTTTTGTGGGGGGGGGGGGTTAGTGGGTAAGTGGTAGGCTTGGGGTATTTTTTGAGAGTGGGCTTTGGGTAGATTTAAGTTACTTATTATTATTATTATTATTATTATTATTATTATTATTATTATTATTATTATTATTATTTTATTTTATTTTATTTTTTTTACTTGGGTGAGGGGTAGGCCATGATTATTTGGCATTTATTTATTTTTTATTTTTTTTTTTAGATTTTCTTAAGATATTTTTGAATTACCTGCTCCTCCGTCTCCTTCGCCGGGGAAATCCCCCAAGACGGAGGCGTTTTCTTTTCGATTCCTTCCTTTGTCTTGGCAAGCTTGGGGGGGGGCGTTTTGGATATTGGTGGAGGGTGGAAGGGTGGGTGGGCGTTTTGGGGGTGGATGGGGGTAGGGATGGGTGGGTGGGTGGGCGGATGGGCGTTTGGGGTGGATGGGGTAGGGATGAGTGGTGTGGGGCGGATGGCGTTTGGGGTGGATGGGGTAGGGATGAGTGGGTGGGCGGGCCGGATGGGCGTTTTGGGGGTGGGGGTAGGGATGGTGGGTGGGGGGCGGATGGGCGTTTTGGGGGTGGATGGGGGTAGGGATGAGTGGGTGGGCGGGCGGATGGGCGTTTTGGGGGTGGATGGGGGTAGGGATGAGTGGGTGGGTGGGCGTTTTGGGGGTGGATGGGGGTAGGGATGAGTGGGTGGGGGGCTGGTGGGCGTTTTGGGGGTGGATGGGGGTAGGGATGAGTGGGTGGGTGGGCGGATGGGCGGTTTGGTGGTGGATGGGGGTAGGGATGAGTGGGTGGGTGGGCGGATGGGCGTTTTGGGGGTGGATGGGGGTAGGGATGGGTGGGTGGGGGGGCGGATGGGCGTTTTGGGGGTGGATGGGGTAGGGATGGTGGGTGGGCGGGCGGATGGGCGTTTTGGGGGTGGATGGGGGTAGGGATGAGTGGGTGGTGGGGGGCGGATGGGCGTTTTGGGGTGGATGGGGTAGGGATGAGTGGGTGGGTGGGCGGATGGGCGTTTTGGGGGTGGATGGGGGTAGGGATGAGTGGGTGGGTGGGGCGGATGGGCGTTTTGGGGTGATGGGGTAGGGATGAGTGGGTGGGGGGATGGGCGTTTTGGGGGTGGATGGGGGTAGGGATGGGTGGGTGGGTGGGCGGATGGGCGTTTTGGGGGTGGATGGGGGTAGGATGAGTGGGTGGGGGCGGTGGGCGTTTTGGGGGTGGATGGGGGTAGGGATGGTGGGTGGGTGGGTGGGTGGGCGTTTTGGGGGTGGATGGGTGGGATGAGCGTGGGTTGGGTGGGGGCGTTTGGGGGGATTTTGGTATTTGGTTGGTGGAAGGGTGGGTGGGGTATTGGGTATTTTAGAGGTGGGTGGAAGGATGGGTGGGCGTTTTGTGGGTGGGTGGGTGGGTGGGTATTTTGGAGATGGGGGAAGGGTGGGTTAGTGGAAGTGGATAGGTGGGGGGTGGGGGGGTGAGTGTGTGGGTGGGTGGGGGTCCGGGAGGGGGAGGGAGAAGGGGAGGAAGGGATGACCCTGTGGGTATAGGCTCGTGGGAAGGGGGGGAGGGGGTCCATGAGGAGGGAGAAGGAAGAAGGGGATGGGGATCGAGGAAGGGGAGGGGGGAGGGGAGAAGGGGTGGGGGGAGGGAACAATTTGAAGTTCGTGTTATGATGTTATTTTGATGATATTTAAAGTTAATAATTGTGTTT
>NC_051424.1:30517566-30528614 GCF_015228065.2 Penaeus monodon
GAGAAAGAGGAAGTGGAGGACGGAAGAAGAAAAGGAAAGAAATAGAAGGAGCGTGGGGAAAGGAAAAGGGAGAAAGGAGGGGATGGAGGAAGGGGTGTGGGAGGAAGGAGGTGGAAGGGGGAATGGAAAGAAAAGAGATGAGGAGGAGAGGTAGAAGGAGAAAGGGAATGGAAAGGAGAAAAAGGTGGAGGAAAAAGGGGGAGGGAGGAAGGGAAGAGAAGAGTAAAGAAAGAACATAAGGTAAATGAGGGGGAGAGATGGGAATAAGGGTAAGGAAGAGGAGAAGAGAAAAGGGGAGAGAAAATGTAATAAAGGGGAGGGAGGAAGTGAGAAAAGAAGAGGTAAAAGGTGAAAGATGGAAAGGAAAGAGATCAGGGGAAATGAATTTTAAAAATACGAAAGAGGAGAAGAAAAGAAGAGAAAGGAATGATTTCATCTGCATGTGGAGGTGATGGAGATGTGATGATGGTAACTTGTAGTGACGGCGAGGTGATGGGATAAGATGGCGATGGATGAGATAGGGTGAGTAACTGTGGAGTGACTGCATGTGATGATAAATGATCGATGGTGATGGAGAATGGTATGATGGTAACTGTGGTAGTGACTGCGATGGTGATGGTGATAATGATGGCGATGGTGATGGAGATGGTGATGATGGTAACTGTGGTAGTGACTGCGATGGTGATGGTGATAATGATGGCAATGGTGATGGAGATGGTGATGATAATGGTGACCGATAACAAATGTGTATCGTTTTAGTTTAATAGTTGATAGTGACGATGATGGTTCCTCTCGGCGATCATGGCTGATAGTGAAATACGACCATGATGAATAGTGACGTTGATTTCGGACAGTGAATAATGCCAGTGTTAATTCCCTGGTGGTGGCGAAAGGCGATTATTTAATAGTGACGCTTAATAGTGACGATGAAGCGTGATTATGAAATGATGCTGATTTATGGTGATCGTTTTATAATATTTTTGTCACAGAATCCGATGATAATGATGATAATGATATTATTAGGTGATGGTGATTGGTAAAATGATAGTGAGGATGATAATGATAATGACTATAATAACGACCATTATAGTGATAATTATGATAATAATGATGGTTTTTATTATCTTTGTGTGAATATTTTGTAATTTTAATAATTATTGTTATTATAATCATTATTATATAAGAATATTTTTATCATTATAATATAATAATGAAAATAATAAGTGATAATAATAATGATGACAATAATATTGATGATAATAATAATGACTTTAATAATGGTAGTAATAATGATAATAATAATGATGATGTTAATGAGGATGATAATAATAGCAATAATAACAATAATAATAATATTATTATTATTATTATTATTATTATTATTATTATTATTTTATTATTTTTTCATTTTATTATTTTATTATTTTATTATTATTATTATTATTATTATTATTATTATTATTATTATTATTATTATTATTATTATTATTATTATTATCATTATTATCATCATCATCATCATCAATGATAATGATAATGATAATAGTAATAATATAAATAATGATAATAATGCAAATGATAATGGTGATAATAACAACAACAAGAATATTGATAATAGTAATAATAATAACAATAACAAAAACAACAACAACAATAATAATAATAATGATAATAATAATAATGAATGATGATGATGATGATGATGATGATGATGATGATGATGATGATGATGATGATGATAATGATAATAATAATGATAATAACAATAACAACAACAATAATAATAATAATAATAATAATAATAATAATAATAATAATAACAGTAATAATAATAATAATTATTATAATAGTAAGAATTATATTAATGAAAATACCAGTGATGATGACTTTCCCCTTTCCCCACAGGTAAGAACAGCAGACACTCGGCATAGAAGAGAGAGAGAGAGACAGAGAAATAGAGAGAGAAAGAACTACTAGAGATGTCTGTCGGTGAGTATGTGTATGAAGTGTTCTCTTGTGGTCTGGGCGGGTGAGGGGGGGGGGTATATACAGTGTGTGTTTGTTTATTTGTTCGTTTGTTTGTATGGTTATTAGTATATTTAGATATTAAGTAGCTTTAGGAACGCGTATTTGCAATCATTGATGCAGATCATGCATACATATAAACAGTGCAAATATACATGCGAACGAACGCACAAACACATGCGCACACGTACTCTCCCTCTCACTCTCCCTTACTCTTACTCTTACTCTCACTCTCACTCTCACTCTCACTTACCCTCTCCACCCTCACCCTCACTCTCACTCTCTCTCACCCTCACCCTCACTCTCATTCTCTCACCCTCACCCTCACTCTCACTCTCTCTCACCCTCACCTCACTCACTCTCACCCTCACTCTCACTCTCACTCACTACACACACACACACACACACACACACACACACACACACACACACACACACACACACACACACACACACACACACACACACACACACACCGCGCGCACGGTGTGTGGAAAGACAACGGCCTCCTCAGAGAAGCATCTTAGGGAGTCTAGAAGCATCTTAGGGTGAGCGGAGATCAATTAAGGGGCAACTTATATCCATTAAGGGTGATTAAGGGCCTCGGGAGGGGTGGGGAGGGGTGGGAAGGGAGGGCGGGTGGATGGGAGGGATGGAGGGTGGGTGGGAGGGATGGAGGGTGGATGGGAGGGTGTGTGGGTGGTTGTGTGAGAGGAGGGGGGAGGGGGAGGGGGGAGGGAGGGAGGGTGGGAAGGGTGGAGGAGGATGGGGGGTGTGGGAGGAGGAGGGAGGGAGGTGGAGTTGGGGGAGGGAAAGGAGGGTGGTAGGATGGGAGGGAGGAAAATAAAGGGAAAAAATTGAGATCTTCTTTTTTCCCCCAAAAAAACAGGTTAAAAAAAAACGGGCCAGAAACAACTCGCCCATAAAAAAAGGAAAAAGAAAAAGAAAAAAGGAAGAAATTTTTTTAATTAAAAAAAAAAAAAAAAAAAACTACTAAAAAAACCCCAAAAAAAAAAAAACCCCCCCCCCCAAAAAAAAAAAAACAGGGGCGGGGGCCGAGGTTGTGGAAAGAAAGGTTAAGAAGCTTTAGGAAGTTGAAGCATTTTATGAGCGGAATAGTTTAAAAAGGGGAAAAATTATACTTTGGGGAAGGGGGCCCAAGGGGGGGGAAGGGGGGGGGGACATTAAATATGGATTATTTTTTTAAAAAAATATTTTAAAATAAAAGGGGGGGTAAAAAAAAAAAAAAAAAAAAAAAAAAAAAAAAAAAAAAAAAAAAAAAACAAAAAAGGGAAGGGGGGAAGAAAAGGGGGGGGGGAAGGGGAAGAAGGGGAAAAGGGGAAGAAGGGGAGGGGAAAGGGGAAAAAAAAAGGGGAAAGGGGGGAAAAGGGGGGGAGGGGAGGGAAAGGGGGGGGGGGAAAAGGGGGGAGGAGGGGGGGGGAAAGGGGAGGGGGGGGAGGGGAAAAGGGAGGGAGAGGGGGAAAAAGGAAGGGAAGGGAGGAGGGGTGGGTGGGGGAGGGAGAGGGGGGTGGGGGAAAGGAGAGGAGGGGGGAAAAGGAAAAGGAAAGGAAGGGGAGGGAAAAAGAAGGGGGGAGAAAGAAAGGAGAGGGGGAAAAAGAAGAGAGGGAAGAGGAAGGTAAGGGAGGAAAAGGAAGCGGGAAAATTGAGAAAAAAAGAAGAGGAAATAGGGATAAGGGAAAAAAAAAAAAAAGATAACGAAAAAGAAGAGGAAAAAGGGGAAGGGGAAGGGGGAAGAAGAGAAGATAGAGGGAGGAAAGGAAATTAGATAAAAAAGGAAAAAAAAAGGGAAAAAAAAGAAGAATAAGGAAAAGGGGAAAAAAAAAAAAAAAAGAATGTAAAAAGAAAATGAAAAAAAATGGAAAAAATAGGGAAAGAGAAGGAAAGGGGGGGAAAGATGAAGAAAAGGAAAAAATATGGAAAGGGTTTAGAGGAGGAAAAGGATGGAAAGAAAAAAAAAAAAAAGGGGGAAAAAGAAAGGGAAAAGAAAGCGAAAGGGGAGGAAAAAAGGGAATTTTGGGAACCAAAAAAAAAAAACTGAAAAACAAAAAAAAAAAAACAAAAAACCAACCAAAAAACAAACCCCAAAAACAAAAACAAAAAAAAAAACAAAAAAAAAAAAAAACAACAAAACACACACACACACACACACACAACACACCACACAAAAACCCACACCCACTAACACACAACAACACACACACACACACACCACACACACACCCACACACAACACCACACACACCACACACACAAAAACCCACACACAGCGCACACCACACACGCGCACACACACACGCGCACACACAACCCCCAAATACATACATACACAGACCGACAGACAGACAAACAAACAAACACACAAGAAGCAGGCAGATTTCCAGCCAAGGCACAGAAAAAAAATGATCCCAGATTACAAGGCGAAGATCCTCCACCCCTCGGCCCCCCCCCCCCCCCTCTGCTGCGTAATTTTTTATTGGGAGACCCCTCGGGTTCTGCGCCGGCGGTGGGGGGGTTTTTTCTCTTTCTCTTTCTCTCTCTCTCTTTTCGTCTTTTTTTTTTTATTTTTTTTTTTGGGGTTATTTTTTTTTTTTTTTTTTTTTTTTTTTTCATCGTCTCCTTTTTGTTCGTTTTCGTTTTCAGTTTTCTTTTCGTTTTCGTTTTCGTTTTCCTTTTCGTTTTCCTTTTCATCATCACTACCACTATCATTATTATTGTTATTACCATCAGTATTATGATCTTGACCCCAACAGCGACCTCCAACCCCCATCCCCCCCTCACCCTCACCCCCCCCCAAAGAAAAAAAAAAACGGCCGGTAGACTGTATTACGTTACGTCATTTATGGGTAGGGGGTAGGGAGGGGGAGAAGAGGGGGGGGATTTGGAATTGGTGGGGGAGGGAAGGAGGATTGATGGGGGATTAGGGGGAAAGAAAGGGAAAGAGGGGGGATGGGAAATTGGTGAGGGAGGGAAGGGGGAGTTATAAGAAGAGGGGAGGGGGGGGGGGGGGGGGGAGGGGGATGAATGTGGGGCGGGATGGGGTAGAAGGTGGAAGGAAGGGTAAAAGAAGGGGAATTGGCGGGAGGAAGGAAGGGGGTAAGAAGAGGAAGTGATGGGGAGGGGAGGGGGTAGGAAGGGGGGGGGGGGGGGGGGGAGGAAGGGGGTGGGGGGGGGAGGGAGGGGTAGGAAGGGGGATTATTGGGAGGGAGGGGGAAGAAGGGGGGGTTAAGAAGGGAAGGGGGGAGAGGGGGGTTTATTTGGGGGAAAGGGGGGGTAGAAAGGGGGGGGTTTTTATTGGGGGGGGGGAAGGGGAAGAAGGGAAGGGGTGGGAGGGGGGGAGAAAGGGGGGGGGGCAGGGGGGGAGAGGAGAAGGGGCAAGGGAGGGAAGGAGAAAGGGAGGAGGAAGGGGATTTATGAGAAGGGAGGGAGGGAAAAGGAAAATGAAAGGGGGAGGGAGAAGAAGGTGGGGGGGGGGAAGAGAAAAAGATTGGAAGGGGAGGAAGGGAAGAGGGGGAGAGGAGGAGAAGGGGAAGAAGAGAAAAGAAGAGAGAAAAAGGGGGAGAAAAAAAAAATAGGGGAACGGGAAGAGAACGGAGAAAAAAATGAAGAGGATGAAGGGGAGAAGAGGGATGAAGGAGAGGGGAAAAAGGGGGGGGAAAAAAAAAGATAAAAGGGGGGAAGAGGGGAAAGGGGAGGAGAGAGAGAGGGGGAAAAAGAGAAGGAGAGAGGAGAGGAAAAGGGGAAAGGGGGGAGAGAAGGAGAGGAGGAAAGGGAAAAGATTTAGTTGTAATAAAAGGGGGGGGGGAAGTTTTGGGGGAAAAAGGGGGAGAAAAAAAGGGAAGGAAAAAAGGGAGGGGGAAAAAAGGGGGAGAGGGAAAAGGGGGGAAGGGGAGGGGGAAAAAAAAAGGGAAAAAGGGGGGGAAGGAGGAGGGGGAAGGGGAGGGGGGAAAAGGGGGAAAAGGGGGAGGAGGGGAAAAGGGGGGGGGGGTAAAAAAAAAAGGGTTTTTGTTGTCCTTTTTCAAACTTTCGGTCCGGCAGCGAATCCAAGGAAGGGGGGGGGAAGGGGGGGGGGGGAAGGGGGGGGGAGGGAGAGAAGGAAGAGGAAGGGGAAGAAAAAAGAAGAGGAGAGGAGAAAAAAAGCCCCGACGTTTTTTTTTGGGGAGGAAAGGAAGAAGGAGAAGAGGGAGAGAAGAGAGAGAAGAGACGAGACGAAAGGGCAAAAACAAAACAAGGGCAGAGAAGAGAGAGAGAGGAAAGAGAGGAGAGAGAGAGAGAGGGGGAAAAGAGAGAGAGAGGGAGAGAGGGGAAAAGAGAGGAGAAGAAAGAAAAAGAAGAGAGGAAAAGAAGAGAGGGGGGGGGGGAGAAAAAAAAAAAAAAGAAAAAGAAAGAAAAATAAAAAAAAAAGAAAAAATGGGAAAAAGAAAAAAGAAAGAAAGAGGAAAAAAACGGGGGAGAAAGAAAAAGAAAAGAGAAAAAGAGAGAGAAAGAAAAAAAAAGAGAAAAGAGCAGAAAGAGAGAAAGATAAAGCAGGTCGCGTTTTAAGTTGTAAATAGCAATGAAAACGTCATGTCGAACGTAAAACCAAAGTTAATGTGCGGGTCAGCTTGGACCGAGAGCGCGGAAAGTAGAGAACTCGGGGGGGGGGGGGGGGGTTTGAGAGGGGGGGGGGGGGGGGGGGGGGGGGAGGGGGGGGGATTTAGAAAGGGGGGGGAAGGGGGGAGGGGGGAGAGAGGAGGAGGATTTAGAAAGGGAGGGGGAAGGAAGGGGGGGGGGAGGGAGGGGGAGGGAAAGAGAAAGGGGTGGGGAGGGGAGGGAAAAGGGGAATAGAGAGGGAAGGGAGGGGGAGGGAGTGCTTTTCGTTAAGAGGAGGGGGGGTAGGAGAAAACTGTCTGTGGGGGAATGGATGGAAGGCTGTATCTGTGAGGGGAAGGGGAAGGGGAAGGGAGAAGACTACGTTTGTGGAGAAGGGGGAAACAATGTCTGTGAGGAGGGGGGGGGGGGTGGAGGCTGTGTCTGTGGGGAGGGAAAAGGGGGAATCCGAAGAGGGGGGGGGGCGGGGGTGTCTGTAGAAGCTTTCGAGAGAGGAACAGCGTCTGTGGGAGGGAGGAGGCTGTCCGATGGCAAAGGGGTCGCTGAGAGGATCCGTCTGTGGGAGGAGAGTATCGACTACTGGGGGGCTGTCTGTGGGGGGGGGTGTTGTGGGGGGAGGGGGTTGTGTCTGTAGGAGAAGTCATCTAAAGGAGAAAGATGTATGGCTAAAGGGGGAGGTGTACTAAGAGGAGGGGGAGGGAGTGCCTGTGCAAGAGGAGGGGGGGGGGTGTGCCCGGTAAAAGGGGGGGGAGGGTTTCCCGTCTAAGAGGGGGGGGGGGGGTTTTCCCGTGTTAGAGGGGGGGGGGGGGTGTCCTGTGCTAAGAGGAGGGGGGGGGGGTGTGCCTGTGGGGAGGGGGGGGGGGGGGGTTTACCTGTGCTAAGAGGAGGGGGAGGGGAGTGTGCCTGTGCTAAGAGGAGGGGGAGGGTAGTGTGCCTGTGCTAAGAGGAGGGGGAGGGGGTGTGCCTGTGCTAAGAGGAGGGGGGAGGGGGTGTGCCTGTGCTAAGAAGAGGGGGAGGGGGTGTGCCTGTGCTAAGAGGAGGGGGAGGGGGTGTGCCTGTGCTAAGAGGAGGGGGAGGGGGTAGTGTGTACTAAAAGGAGGGGGAAGGAAAGGTATCAGTGCATTGGATGCGCGTTGAATCACGTCTAATGGATTCTCCGGATAAAACAAATTCAGTGTTCGGATACGGTTAGTGTTGCCGTTATTTCGAGGGCACTAGTGCTGGGTAGGACAGCCGAGGACAGAACAGAACAGGAGCATTGTTCTTTCTTCGGCCGGGTCAGTCTGTGCTTGATCTTGGGCGCGTGAAGTCTGTGCTCTCCGTGTCTCGGCAGATTTTTGTCTTGTCTCGCTCTCTGTCGTTTTTTGTATTTTCTCTTTCGTTTTTTACTTGTTTTTCTTCTTCTCTTTCTGTTGGTTTCTCTTGTTTTCATGTTGTCTTTTTCGATTTTAATTTTTTTTTCTTTCTCTATCAGTCCTTCTGTCTCTCTCTCTCTCTCTCTCTCTCTCTCTCTCTCTCTCTCTCTCTCTTCTCTCTCTCTCGGCCTTATATCTATTTATCTATTTTTCTCTCATTATAAATTGCCCTCCATTTTCCTTTCTCCTACCTTTCCTCTCCTCCGCTTTCCCCTTCCATCTCTTTTTTATCCTTCTCCTATTCCCCTCCTCTCCTCTCCTCTCCTCTCCTCTCCTCTCCTCCCCTCTCCCCTCCCCTCCCCTCCTCTCCACGAAGAGGAGGGAAACCTTATCGAGATTCCAAACCGCCCCCCCCACGATGACAACCCTCTTCCCCCTCCTTCTCTTTAGTCATGACACTCGAAACCAAGGTATAACTTGACACTCGAGGGATAGAGAGGTATGACAGAGGTTTAACTTGAGTCTTTTGCAACTTGGGTTGGAAAGAGGAAGAGAGAACTTGTATTTTTCGTCGCTGTTGTATTTTTAAAGGGTTTTTATATTTTATATTATTTTATATATAATATAATATAAAATATTATATATAATAGTTATTATATAATGTATAATATAGAAAAATGTATTATAAAATATGAATATATAATATATGTATATATATATGTATATATAATATTATGTATATAATAATGTATATATATATGTATTTTATATTATATATAATATATATAAAAATAATATATAATAATATATTAAAATATATGTATATTAAAAGTTTTATCTGCTTTGATGTCAGACTCCATTTATTAAATTCTGTATCGATTTTTTCCCCCTTTATGATTCCCTTTTCTTTTTTAATCTCCCTCCCCCTCTCCTCTCTCTCTATCTCTCTCCTTCTCCCTCTCCTCTCTCTCTCTCTCTCTTCTCTCTATTCCTCCCCTGTAGCACACATACAAGTTTATATTTATGTGTGAACGTGTGTGCCTTTGTGTGTGTACGTCAGAAATAGCGATAAAACTTTTGTATATGCTTTGTGTGCGTATGGGCTTAGCTCCCCCCCCCTTCTCCCCACCCCTCCTACCCCACTCCCCTGTCTTTTCTCTCTCCTTCCATGGCGTGTAAAGAGGAGGGGATGTGGAAGAATGGGAGGAAGAGTGGGGAGTAGGGAGAGAGAAGAGAACAGGTAGGAAAGAGAGGAGGTAGGGTTTGGAGAGGAGGGAAGGGAGAAGGAGATGGGAGGGAAGGAAGGGAAGGGGGAGAGAAGGAGAGTAGGTAATGTAGGAGAAGGAAAGAAGGAAGGGAGGAAATGAAAGGGGATGAAGAGGTAAGGGAGAGGTAGAGGATAAAAAAGGAAGGGGAGGCGAGAAGAGGAGGAAACGGAGAGTGATAGGGATAGGGAGAGGGAGAGTGAGTGGGAGAGGGAGAGGGAGAGGGAGAGGGAAAGGGAAACAAAAGAGAAGAAAAGGAGATTAAAAGATCTGATAGGCCTAATGAATGGAGGGATAGGGATGAGAATAGATAGAAAAATAGATTGTTAGGTAAGATATATAGATAGATGCATGGACAGACAAATAAGATATGATAGATAAACAGACAGACAGAAGGCGAAAAGAAGGAGGCGGGAGCAGGCAGGGAGGCAGGCAGGGGAGGAGGCAGGCGGCAGGCAGAGGCAGGCAGGAAAGGGAGGCCCGGGGCAGCAGACAGACAGACAGACAGACAGACAGATAGCGTAGACAGATAGGAAGGGAAGGAGAAGGAGAATGGGAAAAGGAGGACAAAGGGAGAATGAAGGGAGAAATGCCAGCCCAGCATGTGTGTCCCTCCGCCGGCTCTGTCCTGTAAGGCGATTAGGCGGAGGGGTCGAGCACGCCCACTCGACCCTCTGGAAGGGCGTCCTCGGAGCCGGTGGGCGGATGAGGGGATGGGGGGAGGGAAGGGGGAGGGGGATGGGAGGAGGTGGATGGGATGGTGAGGGGAGAATGGATGGGGGGGGAGGGAAGGGGGGGAATGAGAGGAGGAGGATGGGGAGGGAAGGAGGATGGGGAGGGAAGGGAGATGGGGGAATGAGAGGAGGAGGATGGGGGATGGGGAAGAGAGGGGGATGGGTACATGGGGGAGGGGGAAGGAGGGGAAGAGGATAGGGGCACGGGAAGAATGAGGGAATGTGGAAATGGGGACATAGAAGAAAGGGGAGAAGGGTAGAGGATGGGAAGGAGGGGCGGGGCAGAAGAATGGGAAAGAGGGGGGGGGGAGTGGGGGGAAGGGAGGAGAGGGAGGGGGGAGGGGGGGGAAGGAAGGGGGGCGTGGACTGGCTGGTCCCTTTATTTACGTTTGTCTGTCAGTTGTAGCGATGTGGTGTGAATAGGCTCCATGATTTATTGGGATTTGAATGAATGTTTTATTTATTTATTTATTTTTTCGTTTTTTGTGTGTTTTGAATGGGTCTTTTTTTAACGAGGATAGAGTGGATAGAGTTCTTTCTTTCGGGAGTGGTATTGTGAATGGTTGTAGTGTTTGCATGGGGTATTTTTAAGGGATCTCTGCTTTTTTTTTTGAGGGTTGGAAAAGAGTTTTTTTTGTGGTTGTGTGAGGAATTTGCGTAAAGAGAGGGGAAAGAGGGGGAGGGAGAGGGAGAGAACGAGAGAGGGAGGGAGAGAACGAGAGAGGGAGGGAGAGAACGAGAGAGGGGAGGGAGAGAACGAGAGAGGGAGGGAGAGAACGAGAGAGGGAGGGGGGGAGAGAAAAGAGAGGGGGGAGGAATGAGAGAGAGGGAGAGAGAGAACGAGAACGAGAACGAGAGAGAGCGGGAGCGAGAACGAGAACGCATTCACGTATAGAATCATGCAGGGTATTTAATTTGGGGTTTTAAACAGTGAATAGGAGTAAATGATTCCCTTTTTTAACGATGGGAGGGTTTTGGCCTTTTCGGGCCTTCCTTCCCGGGGATTGGCACCCGGGATTTGGGGAAGGGGGAAGAGATTGGGATTGGGTTTTTGGGGGGGG
>NC_051424.1:30543714-30546214 GCF_015228065.2 Penaeus monodon
AGGGTAAGTGACGAATGAGGGAGAGAGAGAAAATGGAGGATGAAGGGGAAATAAAACAAGGTTGAAGATAGATGAAGAGAGGTTAAGTGACGAATGAGGGAGAGGGAGAAAGTGGGGGAATAAAGAGGAAATGTATAAGGATGAAGATAGAGGAAAATGGCTAGAAATAAGACATAATAAAGATGAATAGGGAGAGGGAGATAATGGTTTGGAAAGAACGATGGTAAAGAATAGACAAACTGTTAAAACGATCACGAGGAAGAGAGAATGAAAGAGAGGATGAAAACAAAACCAAAAAGCACAAAGGAAGAAGGGAAGGAGAAGAGAGAAGCCAAGAAGAACGAATGGAAAGGAAGGAGAGACAAAAAGAAAACGACGAGGTGTAAAAAACAGAGAAAGAGGAATGTACGAGGAAAGAGAAAGGAAGTAGAGAGTAAGAAAAACGAAAATAGCGAAATGGAAAGGAAAGAGCAGAGTAAAGAATGAAATAGAAGAGATAGGAGAAGAGAAGAGAAGAGAAGAGAAGAGAAGAGAAGAGAAGAGAAGAGAAGAGAAGAGAAGAGAAGAGAAGAGAAAGGGGGCGGGGGGAAGATGGAGAAGAAGATGAAGACGAGATGGAGCGAAACAGATTTTTTCCCAGTAAGAGGGAGAAAAAAGCTCTTTTGACGCTCGAAATGGAAAGTGTCTTTAGAGGAGAGCGAGAGTCGTTCAGTCTCTCTTGAGAAGCGGGAGGGCAGGGGGGGGAGGAGGAGAAGAAGAGGAAGAAGAACAAGAACAAGAGCAAGAACAAGAAGAAAAGGAGAAGGAGAAGGAAAGGAAGGAAAAAAAAAGGAGGAGGAGGAGAAAGAAGAGATGGAGATGAAGGTCATGAGGACGAAGACGAAGATGAAGATGGAGATGGAGACGGAGATGGAGATGGAGGAAGAGAAGGAGAAGAAACAGAGGCTAGGAAGGGGAAGGGAGAGGGAGGGAATGAGAGGGGAAGGAGGAGGAAGTGGGAGGGAGGAGAAGGGAGAATGAGAGGAACGTAGGGGAGGAGAGAGGAGAAAGAGGAGGAATGCTAGGAATTGTTTTCAAGAAGAGTACGAAAAAGAGAACGAAAAAAAAAGAATGAAAATGGAGGAACCTTTGATGATAGATGAGGAATAAAAAAAAGATTGGAAAAAACTGGAAAAGGTCAAATGTTGGTGAAAAGAGGGACGAGCACAAACCCCAAGACCGAGGGAGTGGATGAACGGATGAACGAAGGAGATAGTGAATGGATGAAAGAATGAGAGGGGGAAGGAAGCGAGAGAATGAATTTGAAATGAATGAGCGGATTGAGTAAGTAAGAGAGAATGAATGAAGGAGAGAGGGAGAGGGAAGAGCCAATGGTACTATGATGCAATATATAAAAAGATAAATCACGTGTGTTTAGATAAGAAAAAAAAAATCAGTAGAGATAAATAGATCGAAAATTGTATTTAAATAAAGTAATAACCACAGCAAATGAAGGAGTTGAGAGAATAGAGAAGACAAAAGAAAATATACAAACAACCAAAATAGAATATGAATATAGAAACATTCAGAAAGAAGGGAGGTGGGTGGGGGTAGGGGTGGTGGGGGGAGGAGGGTCTCTCAAGAAACGAATGGGCGGCAATCAGGGCTGTGAGCAATGGGCGTGTTTCGGGGGCGTGGTTTCGAGTAGCTTTATGAGGGGAGATAAGAGGGGAGTATTTTTAGAGGTGATGTTTTCTCTTTTAAAAAGTGTGGAGATCAGTCTCTCCGTTGGTTTCCTTTCTCTCGTGTTTGTTTGGTTGTTTGGTAGTGTTTTATGTGGTTCTTTTTTTGTTTTCTTGTGTTAATTCTAAGTCTTGTTTTTTTTGTGTTCTCTGTCTGTCTCTCTCTCTCTCTCTCTCTCTCTCTCTCTCTCTCTCTCTCTCTCCCTCTCTCTCTCTCTCTCGTCTCTCTCTCTCTCTCTCTTCTCTTTCTCTCTCTCTCTCTCTCTCTCTCTCTCTCTCTCTCTCTCTCTCTCTCTCTCTCTCTCTCTCTCATTCTCGCTTCATCATTCTAATAATCTCCATTTCACTTTGTCTTCCATTTCCTTGCTATCTCCTCCAGTTTCACCTCTCTTTCTTTACTCTACCTTTCCCTGCTTCCCTTCTGACATTCTGTCCATTTCTCCCCTTCCCTCTCCTCCTTCCTCCTCCTCCTCCTCCTCCTCCTCCTCCTCCTCCTCCTCCTCCTCCTTTCTCCTCCTCCTCCTCCTCCTCCTCCTCCTCCTCCTCCTCCTCCTCCCCCCCTTCCCCTCCCCCTCCCCCTCTTCCCGCTTCTCGACTTCCTCCTCTCTCCTCTTCACCTCCCCCTCTCCAACTCCCCTGTCCCTTTCCTCCCTCTTCCCTTCTCTCCCCTACCCGTTCCCCCTTCCCCCCTCCCCCTCCCCTATCTCCCTTCCCCCACCCTCTCCCCTATCTCCCTTCCCCCATCCCCTAGCCAGCGGCTCGGTTCCTTGGCCCCTGTT
>NC_051424.1:30551214-30556214 GCF_015228065.2 Penaeus monodon
TAGCCGAACCGAGCCGAACTGAGCCGACCTTAAACGAATCGAATCGAACTGAAGCGAGTTAACCTGAACCGAACGAATTGAATCGAACCGAGCCGAATCGAGCTGAGCCAGGCTGTGCTGAGCTAAGGTGAGCGGAACCGAACCGAACGGAACTAAACCCGAACCGAACTGAACCGAGTTGATATGAACCAAAATCGAGCCGAGCGGAACCGAGCCGAGCCGAGCCGAGCCGATCGCTGAAAAACACGTCCGGCCTCTCTTAATCACCCCCAATTATTACATATCTGAGGCTAATCATATTTGTGACGGTAATTAAGTTTGAATTCGGTGCTTCCTTCTCTCTTTAACCCCCCCCCCCCCCTTTCCTTTCCCTATTCCTCCTACTCTCTTTCTCTTGTTCCCTTCTCCTTCTTTTCCTTCCTACCCTCCCTTCATCTCCCTGTTATTCTCTTCACTCCCCCCTCTCCCTCTTTTCTTCCCCACCTTGTCATCTCCTTCTCTCCCTCTCTTCGTCCCTCTCTTCTCTTCTCCCTAAATAGGAATAGGAAATAGGAATAGGAGTAGGTGCAGGATTATTAATGTGCATTGGGATAGGAGCTCGGAGGAGGAGTAGTCGGAATAGGAGTGGGAATTGGAGTAGGACTGGGAATTGGAGTAGCAGTGGGAATTGGAGTAGGACTGGGAATTGGAGTAGCAGTGGGAATTGGAGTAGGACTGGGAATTGGAGTAGCAGTGGGAATTGGAGTAGCAGTGGGAATTGGAGTAGCAGTGGGAATTGGAGTAGGACTGGGAATTGGAGTAGCAGTGGGAATTGGAGTAGGACTGGGAATTGGAGTAGCAGTGGGAATTGGAGTAGCAGTAGGAGGAATAGTGGCAATGTCAATGATAATCCTAATTTAAGGAATTTGGGTGACAGACTGCTCTACGAGACTTCAGACAAATTGCCTTTCGTTGTGCCTCTCAGTTACTCCCTGTGTGCGAGGCATGGCTGAGATTGCCTTCCAAACGGCAGTGCGGGAGCCGAGCGCGGGGCAGCGAGATTGCCACGGGAGAACGCTACCGCTGCGCCACGCAACACAGCGGAAGGAGTGTGTTAGTAGGGTGGGCGTGAGGGGTGCGGGGGAAGGGCGTCTGGTTAATGCAGATGAGGTGAATTTTAATTATTTTTCCCCTCCGTTTTGTGAATTGCCGAGTGGCTGTTTTGCGAGAAACGGAATCGGTTGGGAGAGGGAGGGAGAGAAGGAGGGAGGGAGGGAGAGAAAGAAGGAGGGAGGGAGGGGGAGAAGGAGGGAGGAAGGGAGGAAGGGGAGAAGGAGGAGGGAGGGAGGGAGAGAAAGGAGGGAGGGAGGGAGAGAAAGAAGGAGGGAGGGAGGGAGAGAAAAGGAGGGAGGGAGGGAGGGGGAGAAGGAGGGAGGGAAAGGGAGAGAGAGACGGAGTGATAGAGAAAGAGTGAGAGAGTGCGAGAGAGGGTGAGTGAGAGTGAGAGGGAGAAAGAGGGAGTGGGGGAGGGAGGAAGGGAAGGAGGGATGGAGAGGGAGATGGAGAGTAATTATTCTGTTAGCATTATTATGATAATCATGGGAACACAATGGTGATCATAACATCATTACCACAATCCCAGTCATAATCATTATTAGCATTACTGATGATTATCCACACCAATACATTTACCTCATTACTTGTCTATAAACATTACTCAATTTACCGATAATGCCATCCAACAGGTTAAGCATTGAACGTAATCATGTTTCCATATGCGAATAAGCGCCAAGGAACACTCAACTTACTATATATTAATGACATTCAGATTTTTTTCGTAGTATCCCCTAAAAAAATAAAAAACTGACGCCAATTCCCCGTTTTCTTTCAGGTGAGGACCCGACGGACGGCAACGCCCCCTGGTATGGTGGCTTCAGCTGGCTTTTCAGCAGGGCCTCTGATGGGGGTGGTGGCGATGATGAAGCAGGTATTTATAGTGTGTTGGGGGGGGAGAGGGAGTGTTGGGGATTGTGGGGAGGGAGGGATGATGGTGGTTATTGTTTGTTTGTGTGTTTGTGTTTTTGTTTGTTTGTTTGGGGATTGTGGGGAGGAATCGAGATTTTTTTTCTTATTCTTAATATTATTTTTATTTGTTTATGTATTTATTTGTTTATTTATTTATTTATTCATTCACTTATTTGAGGATTGGGGGGAAAGGTTTGTATTCATTTATTTGCTTATTATTCATTATTTGTTTATTATGAGTGATTATTAGATGAAGGGGGTATGGGGGGGAGGGAGGGGAGGAGAAGGGGAAAGTAGAAGAAAGTAGAAAGAAGGAGAGTAGATGAGAAAAGAGAAAAGGCGGAAGAGGGAGAAGAGAGAAAAGGGCCGAAGAGGGAGAAAAGAGGGGGACGTAGAGAAGAGGAGAGGAAAGAGGAAAGGCAGAGGAGAGGGAAAGATCCAGGGGGGAGGGATGGGATTAGGGGTGGGGGGTGAGAATGGCACAGGGGGAAAAGGAGAGGGGGGGGAGACACAACACAAGTGTGCGACTTCTGTTGTGTAAAGTGCGTTTCCCCCTTGTCTTCTCGCTCTTCTTTTTCATTTTCCGTTCTTTCCTCCTTCCCGCCCTCTTTCTCTTTCTCTCCCTCTCCCACTTTCTCTTCCTCTCCCTCTTTCTCTTCCTTGCCTTCTCCCACTTTCTCTTCCTCTCCCTCTTTCTCTGCCTCTCCCTCACCCTCTACCTCTACCTCTCCATTTCTTTATTTCTCACTCTCTGCCTCTCTCTTTCTTCCCCCCTCTCCTTTCCCATCTCTCTTCTCTCTCTCTCTTCTCTCCTCTCTCTCATCTCTTTCTCCTCTGCTTTCCCCCTCTCTCTCTCCCCTCTCTCTCTTTTTCTCTCTCTCTCTCTCTCTCCTTTCCCACCTGCTCTCCCCCTCTCCTTTTCCATCTCCCTCTCTCCTTCCCTCCCTCCTCTCCCCGCCCCCCTTCCCACCCTCTCCTCACCCCTTCTCAGCTTCTCCCCACCTTCCCCCCTCCCCCCTTGCCCCGTCCTTCATTTTTCACTCTGCAATCGACCTATTCACCGAGGCGTGTCATTAAGGCCTGTTTATCATGAGCATATCAGCAGCGAGGTCGGCATGAAAAGAAAATTCCTTAAAATAATGTTGCGAGGAATCTTTGTATTGATTGAGGGAGAGAGAATGGGAAGGTGGAGAGGTGGAGAGAGGGAGGGAGAGGGAGGGGAGGAGACAGAGAGGTGGAGAGAGGGAGGGGAGGAGAGAAGAAGGGGGAGAGAGAGGGAGAGAATGAAAGTGAGGGAGAGGGAGAGAGAGGGAGAGGATGGAAGGGGGAAGGGGAGAAGGAAAGTCTAGGAGATGAAGAGGGAGGGAGAGAGAGAGAGAGAAAGAGAGAGAGATTAAGAAAGACGGATGGAATTGAAGAGGGAAAAAAAGAGGTAATTAAACTATATATGCAGTTTAATTGCGTGTACTTCGTCGTGCTTGGGTTCTCCTCCTCCTCTTCCTCCTCCTCCTCCTCCTCCTCCTCCTCCTCCTCCTCCTCCTCCTCCTCTTCCTCTTCCTCCTCCTCTCTTCCTCCTCCACTTCCTCCTCCTCCTCCCCTCCTCCTCCTCCTCCTCCTCCTCCTCCTCCTCCTCCTCCTCCTCCTCCTCCTCCTCCTCCTCCTCCTCCTCCTCCTCCTCCTCCTCATTTCGCATTCCTCGATTCCTCTTGGCCCAGATTCCGTTTCAGAGAACACGTGTAAGCGGAGTTTTCGTTTTGTTTTATTTTAGTTGTATCTTCGTTTTGGTTGTATATTTTTTAGCCTCGTCTTGTTTTTTAGTTAATGGTGTGTTTTTCTTCTTTACTTCTGCTTTATTTTTATTTTTTTTTAAACTTAATTTTCGTCTTATCGGAGATCTGGTTTTACTTCAGGCTATGGCCAAGACTTTCTTTTAAGTTTTTTTTTTAGTTTAATCAAGCATCGTTTTAACTTTGTTTTGGCTTCGGCTTAAGTTCGTTTAAGGCTTAGTTTTGGTGAGTCCGATTGATTAAAGCGATAGCCATACATCGTCTCAGAGTTTCGGACGCGGCCTTCCTCAGAGTCGTTGCGATCGATTGGCTAATCTGATTGTCTCGTCTTGTCCAGCCATGGCGTGTTTTTGTTCTGTTTATGGGAGTCTTAGAGGAAGAAGAAGAAAAAAATATATATAAATAGATACAGTAGATTTCATATAGAGGCCGTTTCGTATTGTTTGATTTGAGTGGGTCGTTTTTCGTTCTTTTTTTATGATCTGGTGGGGTCAGTGCGTTAGTTTTTTTTGTTTGTGTGAGTAGTTTTTTTTGTGTGTGGATTTTGTGGATGTGGATATGTGTGTGTGCGTGTGCGTGTGCGTGTGCGTGTGCGTGTGCGTGCTCTTCTTTTCCTATCCCCTTACCCCTTCTTGTCAATCATTTTCACTCTCCTTGTCTCTCACTCTTCTCCTCCCTCTCACTCCCCTATCACTTCCTCCTTTGTCAACTAGTGTCACTCTCCCTCTTCTCCCCTCCTTTTCTCTCCTCTCCTCTCCTCTCTCTCGTCTCCCTCCCTCCCTCCTCTCCCTCTTCTCCCTCCCTCCCTCCCTATCATATCACTTCCTCTTCATCCTGTCATTTCCCCCCTCCTCACCTCCCTCCTCCCTCCCCCCTTCTCCTTCTCTCACTTCCTACTCTCCCCTCCCCTCCCCTCCTGTCTCCTCCCCTCCCTCCGTCCCTCCCTCCCTCCCCCTCGGCGAGTACTGTAATTAGCTCTCGACGCGGACACTCGAGGCCGGGGATCGAATCGGAGGACGCTTGAAGGAGGAGGCCCTTAGGATCGAGCGGGAATCCCCTTTGTTCGCGGGAAGGATTTTGTACGGTTTCTCGAGCTCTCTGGATGTCTTGTCTCTCGGTTTCTCTGTCTGTCTGTGTCTGTCTGTTGCTGTGTCTGTTTCTGTCTCTGGGTCTGTCTTTCTGTGTCTGTTTCTCTCTGGGAATGTGTCT
>NC_051424.1:30568796-30571857 GCF_015228065.2 Penaeus monodon
TCGTGGTAGTGGTATTATATAAGTCATGATGGATGATGATGATGATGATGATGATGATGATGATGATGATGATGATGATGATGATGATGATGATGATGATGATGATGATGATGATGATGATGATGAGGAGGAGGAAGGGGAAGAGAGAAAGAGAGAGAGAGAGAGAGAGAGAGAGAGAGAGAGAGAGAGAAAGAGAGAGAGAGAGAGAGGAGAGAGAGAAGGAGAGAGAGAGAGAGAGAGAGAGAGAGAGAGAGAGAGAGAGAGAGAGAGAGAGAGAGAGAGAGAGAGAGAGAGTAATCACTAAGACGTGTCTCGCAGCCAAAAGGTAAAAAAAAAAGTGAAGAAAAAAAACAGCCAACTGAACATAAACAACAAAAAACAACAAAAACAAAAACACCCCATCCCCAAACTACATCTTCAATCTCCATCCCAGCAATCGCACCTGCTCCCCTACACTCCCCACCCCACTTCCCCATCTTCCCCATCTCCCCCACTCCCACCCCCCCTCACCCCACCCCCATCCCCCATACGGAAGAAGAAAAGATCCCATTCACACAGGTAACTGTTCACAGGCGTACTTACGTGCACTAACACAAAGATCTGGGGGGGGGGTAATGGTTGATAGATTGGTGTACATCGGTAGATAGACTGGACAGACTGATGGGTAGGAAGGCAGAATGGATAGGGGGACGGTGGGCGGGGGTTGGTGGGAGTGATGAGTGTGTTTTTCCTGCTGCTGCTGTTGTTGTTGTTGTTGTTGTTGTTTTTGTTGTTGTTGTTGTTTTTGTTGGTGGTGGTGGTGGTGGTAGTGGTGGTGGAGGGTGAATGGAGAAATTAAAATTGAAATTAGAGAGAGAGAGGGGGGAAGGAGAGGGGGAGAGAGATAGGGAGAGGAGAGAGAGAGAGAGAGAGAGGAAAGGAGAGAGGGGAGAGAGAGAGAGGAGAAAAGAAAAGAAAAAGAGGAGAGAGGAGAGAGGAGAAAGGGAGGAGAATGAGATTGACATGAAATGGAAAACGAAAAAGAAAAAGAGAAAGCAAGAAAGAAGAAAGGAGAAAGAAACAGAGGGAGATAAACGTACTCCATCACTGTCACTACAATTAGTACAACGGAAGGAGGAAAACCTTAGTAGAGCGAGAAAAATAGAAAGAAAAAAGTATCGGACAAAAGTAGTTAAACGTGGCAAAGTTTGTCCGTAGGCTTTATTACTTCCAACCTCTGTTTGTAACTTGTGTAATTCATTTCCGAGATGAGGGAAAAATTGGGTGGGTGAAAAATGACTGCAATAAATTCGGGCGGCTCATATTTTTGTAGTCTTTAGCATAGAAATATTTTGCTCTTTCTCGCACCGACTCCGTTTTCTCAGAATGTGCTTGAGACTTTTTGGCTTTGTTTATCCGAGGCTTTGAACTCTCTCGTCTATTTCCACGAACGCAAACGCAAACGCACGCGAACATACACATATACCCCTTTCGTTTTGGCGCGGAACACAAACAAGAGAAACAAACATACATAAACATAATAAATACATACATACAACATCACACCCCCCACACACGTCCCTTCTCTCTTCAGTTGTCACATGGCCTGGCAATGGGGATGGGGTGTGGGGAGGGGATCTTGCAATGGGTAAGGGGGTAAGGGAGAAGGGGGGAAGGGGAGGGGAAGGGTAAGGGGGTACGGGTGAAGGGGAAGGGGAAGGGGAAGGGGAAAGGGTAAAAAAGCTCCCCGGGGTTTTATGTGAGGCACGGGAAAACAAAAAAATTTTTAGCCAGGCACAAATGTTTGCATTTTTAAAAAACTTTTTTCCCTTTGTTTCCCCCTTTTTTTAGTAGCGCGGGTATGGATAAAGTTATATGGGATATAACATATTTAAATACAAAACAAAAATAGGTTTAAAAAAAATAAATAAAGAATAAAATTTTAAAAAAAAAGAATAAAAAAAATAAATTATATAGGGGAAATAATATATAAAAATTTAAAGAAAATTTTGGGAAATAAGAAATAAAATTTTAAAAAAAAATAATAAAAAATAAACCTTTTTTGGGGGGGGGGGAAAGGAAAACCAAATAACAATAAAAACCAAAGTAGGAAAAAAAAAAAAAAAAAAGAAAATAAAAAATAAGGGGAAAATAGGAAAAAAAAAAAAAAAAAAAAGAAAGAAGGAGAAATAAAGAAAATAAAAGAAAAAATAAAAGAAAGATAATAAAGGGGAAGGAAAAAAGATAAAAAATAGGAAGAGAGGAAGTATGAAAAGTTAGATAAATAGAGAGGAGAAATTTATAGAAAATAATTTTTAAAAATTTAAAATAGATTATATAAAAGGTATTAAATATAAAAAATTAAAAAATTTTGATATATAATAAAATATTATAATAATATATATAAAAATAAAATATAAGTATATAAAATATATATTAAAATATATATTAGATATAAAAATATTATTATTTAATTTAAAAAAAAAAGGGGATTATATAATAATAATATAATTTAAAAATAATTTTAAAATAAAATTAATAAATAAAGAAATTAAAAATATTATAAAATATATATTATATATATATATAATATATTTTTATATATATATATATTTTATATATATATAAAAATAAAATTTTGTGTGTGTGTGGTGTGTGTGTGTGTGTTGTGTGTGTTGTGTTGTGTGTGTGTGGGGTGTGTGAGTTATATGTCTATTATAGCGGTATTGTATATGTATGTAGTGGTCATGTATTTTTATGATGTAGGTAGTATGATGTATTTTGTATGTTGTATGTATGTATAAGTATATAGTATAATGTATAATGTACGTAGTTATGAATGTATGTATATGTATGCAATATTGAATGATTATTTTTATTCAAACCCCCGAGAAAAGGGGAGAGAGAGAAAGAGAGAGAGGAGAAGGGAAGAGAGGAGAGAGAGAGAGAGAGAGAGAGAGAAGGGGAGAGAGAGAGAGAGAGAAGAGGGAGAAGAGGAGGAGAAAGAGAGAGAGAGAGAAGGAGAGAGAGGGGGAGGGGAGAGGGGGAGAGAGAGAGAGGGGGAGAGAGAGAGGGGGAAGAG
>NC_051424.1:30571957-30574457 GCF_015228065.2 Penaeus monodon
TCTCTTCCTCTCTTTCTCTCTCTCCACCGGTTCTTCTTCCCTCTCATTCCCCTCCCCACATCTTCCTTCCCCCTCTCCCCTGTCTCCCATCTTTCTCCCTTCTCCGCGCTCCCTTCTTTCTCCTTCCTTCCATTAACGAAGGGGAAGGCTGTAAAGGAGGAAAAGGGAAAAGAGGAAAAGGGAAAAGAGGAAGGGAAGAGGAGAGAAAGCGAGAGAAGTGACGAAATCGATTGAGAGGAAGTGAAAGAGGAGTGAAGAGGAAGGAAGAGGAGGAGGAGAAGGGAAGAGAAAGATGGGATTATGAAAAGGAATTAAAAAGAAATAGAAGGAAGTAGGATAAGGAAAGGCGTGGGAGGGAAGTGGGGAGAAAGGGAGAAGTGAAAGAAGCGGATGTGAATAAAGGGGGGAGGGGAAGAAGGCGAAGGGAAGAGATCAAGGAATGAAAGAAAATAGGAAGAAAAGAATGGAAGGAAGAGGGTGGAAAGGAAGATAGACTAAAAGGAAAATAGATATACGAAAAAAAAAATTGTTTCTCATTCTACTATTTTTATTATTGTCTTTGTTGCCTCCCATTCTCATATATTCCGGAATTCCAGTCAGCCTTTTCCCCAGTGAAATGAATTTGACCTTCGTTTTATATTCTCCCTCGAGTCCTCCTCCTCTCCCCATCTCCCTTCCTCCCTCCTCTCCCTCCTTCCTCTCCTCCCACTTTTTGTATTTTATTTTTTCTCTCTCTTTCTCCCTCAACCATCCTTTTCTCCGTCGTTTCCTCCTCCCTCATGTTTCCCCCCGCCCTCCCTCATTCTTCCTCCCTCACCCTTCCTCCCTCACCGACCCTCCTCATTCCCCTCCTTCCTCTCCTTTTCATTCTCCCCTTCCTTATCTTTTCTCCTTCCCCTCCTCTTTTCTCTCGTAGTTCCCTCCTCCATTTCCTCCTTTATTCCTCTCTTCTCTTCTCCTCTCTTCTTCCCCTACTCCTCTCCCTACCCACATTCCCCAATTTCCTTCTCACCTCTCCTTCAGTTCTCTTCAACCCTCATCTTTTCTCATCATTCTCTCTCTCCTCCTCTTCCCAGATTTTCTCCTCTCCTCCCCTACCCCGTCTCTCTTCCCAATCCCAGTCCTTCTCCCTCTCCCTCTACCTCTCCATCTCGTTCTCCTACTCCTTCTCCTCTGCTTCCCCTTCCCTATTCCTCGTCCTTCTCCCCCTTCCCTTCCCCTCAACCTCCTTCTTTCCTCCCTCTCCCTCCCCTTCTTCTCCTCTCCCTCTCCCCACTCCCTCGCCCTCTCCCTCTCCCTCTCCCTCTCCCTCTCCTCCTCCTCCTCCTCCTCCTCCTCCTCCTCCTCCTCCCTCCTCCTCCTCCTCCTCCTCCTCCTCCTCCTCCTCCTCCTCCTCCTCTTCCTCCTCCTCCTCCTCCTCTCCCTCTCCCTCCTCCTCCTCTCCCTCTCCCTCTCCCTCTCCCTTTCTTCTCCCTCTCCCTCTCCCTCTCTTCTCCCCCTCCCTCTCCCTTTCCGTCTCCTCTCCCCATCCCTCCATTCAGCCATCCTCTTCCTCTCCTCCTCATCCTCCCGTCGTCTCTCCTCGCCCCCCCCCCCTCCTTCCCCCTCTCTGCCTCCTCTCCCCCGGTTCCCCCGTAAAGCGCCGAATCACGTTGCCTTTCCCACGCTAATTACAGCAGTAGCCTCCCGTAATTAGCAAGTTGCATGCGGTGTATAGACACATGTACGTACAGGCATGCACACATACACGCACATGCAGAGGCTTATGTTCACATACATCTCATTCTCTCTTTGTCATCCATCCTCTTTGTCTGTCTGTCTCTATCTCCTCTCTCTCTCTCTCCTCTCTCTCCTCTCTCTCTCTCTCTCTCTCTCTCTCTCTTTCTCTCTCTTTCTCTCTCTCTCTCTCTCTCTCTCTCTCTCTCTCTCTCTCTCTCTCCTCTCTCTCTCTCTCTCTCTCTCTCTCTCTCTCTCTCTCTCTTTTCCTCCCTCCCTCCCCTCCCTTCCTCCCTCCCTCCCTCCCTCCCTCCCTCCCTTTCTTCCTCCCTCCCTCCCTCTCTCTCTTTGTACGTCACAGCGTCTCGTTAATTAAGGGTGGCAGTCAATGCACTGTTGCTTGCAAATCGACGTGGCGGAGGGGTGTCTGTGGTCGCGTGCGTGCGTGCGTGCGTGCTTGTGCTTGTGTATGATTAGTTTTGGAGTTTCATAAAGAATTGGTGCCCTTATATTACGTTTTTTTTGTTATTGTTTTTTTTTTGTCCGTCATTACCGTTATTGTTATTGTTATTTTTGTTATGATTTTCGTTTTGCTGCTGTTATCATTATTTGTAAGTTATGATGCATATATGGATTCTGCTATTCGAGTTATCATTATGTATTTAGCTCCCCTGTCTCTATTTCTCCCTTCCCATGTTCTCTCCCTCCCCTCCCTGTCCCTGTTCCCTCCCTCCCCACTTTCCCTCCGTACCCTTCTTCTGTCCTCTCCCATGCCCCTCCTTCG
>NC_051424.1:30581957-30586957 GCF_015228065.2 Penaeus monodon
CTCTCTCTCTCTCTCTCTCTCTCTCTCTCTCTCTCTCTCTCTCTCTCTCTCTCTCTCTCTCTCTCTCTCTCCTCCTCCTCCTCTCCCTCCCTCCTCCTCCCTCCCTCCCTCCTCCCCTCCCTCCCTCCCTCCCTCCTTTCCTCCCTCCCTCCTTTCCTCCCTCCTCCTTCCTCCCTCCCTCCTTTCCTCCCTCCCTCCCTCTCCTCCCTCCCTCCCTCCCTCCCTCCTCCCTCCTTTCTCCCCCTCCCTCCTCCCTCCAAATACCACCCTGCCTCCTCCAACAGCTGACCCCATCCTCGCCGCGACCTCCTTTCCCGCTACCGCGGCGCCCAGTACCGAAAGAGACCAACTGCTATTCGGACTTGAAGTGGAGCGCGATCGCGGGAGTAGTGGAGGTGAGGAGACGGGGGGAGGGGAGGGAGTGAGGGAGGGAGGAGAGGGAGGGAGGGTGAGGATGGAGAGGTGAGGACGGTGAGAGAGGTGGGAAGGTGGGAGGAGAGGAGGGAGAGGTGAGGGAGAGAGGGAGGGTGAGGAGAAGGGGGAGAGGGTGAGGGTGAGGGTGAGGGTGAGGGAGAGAGAGAGGGTGAGGGAGAGAGGGAGGGTGAGGGAGCAAGCAAATATTGATATATATAAACCGGATGTATTGAAGAACAATATTGCAAAAAGGAAATGCTTGTAAATAAACTGGAAGGGGTGGGGGGTAAAGTAAGCAACGTTGCAAGGGCGATTTCCATATGGTTAGTATTGGAACGCAAGTAAGTACACAGGCGAAGTGTATTGAATTGCAACATTGCAAGCCAGGATATTCCATGCTGCAAAGGATTATGGTCTTGTTGATATTGCAACATACGTAGGCAAACAAGCTGGACACGTGGAACGACAAGTGCATGCAAGGTTGCAAAACTGAATTTCCATGTTGCAGTTGTCCAAGTTGCTTTCTTTTTGTCTTTTTGTTTCTTTGTTTTTCTCTCTTCTTTTTACCCCCCCCCCCCCCGTTGGCGTCGGTTTTTCATCATTCTTTTCCTTTCTCTTTCTCCTCCTTCCTCTCCTCCACCTCCTCTGTCTCCCCCTCCTCCCTCCCCTCTTCCTCCCTTTGCCCCCTCTCTCCTCCCTCCCCCCTCTCTCCTCCCTCCCCCCTCCCCCCCTCCTCCCCCTCCTCCCCCTCTCTCCTCCTCCTCCTTCCCTCCCCTTCTTCACCTTTCTCCTCTCCTCCTCCTCTTCCTCTCCTTCTCCTTCTCCTCTCCTCCTCCTCCTCCTCTCCTCCTCCTCCTCCTCCTCCTCCTCCTCCTCCTCCTCCTCCTCCTCCTCCTTCCTGTTCTGACTCAACCAAACGAGCGTCAGAGCGAAAAAGGGGCGAAGCACAGCTGGTCTGCAACACGTGTAAGACTTATCGCTTCTCTCCTGCTTCCCTGCTTCACTCCAACTGCTTCTTTTCTTCTTTCTCTTCCCTCGTTTCAGTTACAGTTCTGTATTTTTTCGTTGTTCCTCTCTTTTCCCGTCTCGTGACCGTTATTCTCTTCCTCCGATTTCTCCTCCTCCTACTTCTATTCCTCTTCCATCTTCTCCTTTTTTTCCGTCTTCTTTTCATCGTCCTCTTTTCTCTGTTCTCCATCTCATTCTCATTCTCCTCTTCCGTCTCCTTTTCCTTCCTTCCCTTCTGTTTTTCCTTACTGTGTTATTTCCTCTCCTTTACCTCCGCCCCCTCCCTAATCTTTCTCTCTCCCACCTAATCTCCCTTCCTCTCCTCCTCCCTAATCTCCCTTCCTTTCTCCTCCCTCCCTCCGCCTCCA
Organism: Penaeus monodon; assembly: GCF_015228065.2. Lineage (NCBI taxonomy): Eukaryota > Metazoa > Arthropoda > Malacostraca > Decapoda > Penaeidae > Penaeus > Penaeus monodon. The sequence goes on from NC_051424.1 coordinate 30,583,748, forward strand.
TAATCTTCCTTCCTCACTCCTCCTCCTTCCTAATCTCTCCATCCTTCTCCCCCCCCCCCCCCTTAATATGCCACCACCTCATCCCCATCACCTCCCCCCCCACCATTCCCTCGGATCAAAGACAAACGTTTCGATATGAAAGTTTCTCGGGGTGTTTTTTTCTTTCTCTCTCTCTCTCTCTCTCTCTCTCTCTCTCTCTCTCTCTCTCTCTCTCTCTCTCTCTCTCTCTCTCTCTCTCTCTCTCTCTCCTCTCTCTCTCTCTCTCTCTTCTTTTTTTTTCTTTTCTTTTCCTTTCGTCTGCTTCGTCTTGGTGGCGAAGCGGCGAGCGGCGAGTCCGGGTTGGAGCGGAGGTTCTTGCGCGTCTGGGAATTGTGTGAAGGGGGAGTGGGGGAGGGGGAATGGGAAGGGAGGGGGGGTAAGGAGGGAGGGGGAAGAGGGGGAAGGGGGAGGGAGGGGAAAAGGGGAAGGTGGAGGGAGGGGGAAGGGGTGGAGAGAAGTGGAAAGGGAGTGGCGGTGGAGGAAGGGGGAAATGGGGAAAGGGGTGGAGAAAGAGGTAAAGGGGGTGAGGGAGGGGTAAATGGGAAGGGGATGGGGGTGGATTTGGGAGAGGAGCGGATGTGGTATTGAAGGTGGGGGAGGATGGAGGTTGAAGGAAGGGAAGGGGAAGAAGGGGGAAGAGGAAGGGGAGGAGTAGAAATGAGTAGGAGGAAGAGATAGAGGAAGAGGAAGAGAAAGTAGGAGGGAGAAGTAGGAGGAGGGAGAAGTAGGAGGAGAAAGAAGAAGGAGGGAGGAGGAAGAAGAAGGAGGGGGGAGGAAGAAGAGGGAAGGAGGAGGAAGAAGAAGGAGGGAGGAGGAAGAAGAGGGATGGAGGAGATGGAAAAGGAGAAGGGGAAGCAGGAGGAGGAGTGGAAGTGGAATAGGAGGAAGAAGGAGAGGAAGAGGAGGTGAAGGTGGAAAAATTAAATATGGAGGTAGAAGAGGGAGGAGGGAGAGAAGCAGCTAGAGTAGGATAGGGAAGTAGGAAAAGGAGAAGGACGAGGATGACATGGGTTGGGTGAACGAATAATAATAATAAGAAAAAAAATGAAGAAAAAGAATAAGAATTCCACAAGGAATAGAAGTAGACGAAGGAATAAGATGAAAAGAGAAATGAGAGAATAACATTCTCCTTACGTAATGATACATAGACATCAAAGGAAGAGCGAAGAGGGAAAACGGCGGAGAGAACGAGGAAGGAATGGAAACGAACGGACATTTTCAGACAGACACGAGGGATGGTTAAAAAAGTCTAAGGGGCGAGAACCCCGATTTCATAACTCTTACCGCCTGTGATGGAAGGGTATCGGGCTAGATTCGGGCTTGCATGTATTATTTTGGAGTGTATTATTCTTGAGGGGGAGGGAGGGCGAGGGCGGGAGGAAGAGGGAAGGAGAGGAGGGGAGGGAGAGAGGGGAAGGAGGAGGGAGGGAGAGAAGGAGGGAGGGGAGAAGGAGAGGAGGAGGGAGGAGGAGAGGGATGGAGGAGAAGGAGGGATGGAGAGAGGGAAGGAAGGAGGAAAGGAAGAAGGAAAGGAGGGAGGGAGGGAAGAAGGAAAGGAGGGAGAGAAGAAGAAGGGAGGAAGGGAAGGGATGGAGGGAGTGATGGAGGGAGGGAAAGAGGAAGTGGATAAACCCACTTTTATCCCGTTGGACATAACTCTCCATCATAAAACGAAAGAAATATGGAAACGAAAATAGAATATTAAGAAGAAGAAAAAAAAAGAAAAAGAGAAAAGAAAGAAGCAAGGAAGGAAGACGAAGAGAGATGAAGACGAGAAGAAGGAGGAAGGAAAGGAGAAGACGAAGACGGAAGAGAAGCGAGGGAAGACGAAGGGACGAAGAAAAGAGCGAAGGAAAGAGAAGAAACCGAAAAAAGAAGAAGAAGAAACGAAAAAGAAAATAGGAAAGAAGAAGAGAGAAAAGAAGAGAAGAGAACCAGACTTATCCAGCGAAGTGCGCGGAAGAAGGGATGTCCCTGCGGTGGAGGGGGGGCGGAGCGAGCCGAGAGACGGCTCACTTCATCTTGACACGAAAACGTAATGTTTTTATCTACTGCATAGTCTGCTCGCTCGTCATCTACTCACTCTGCTCTCTCCCTATCGCTCAACTTCGTCTCTCTCTCGCGTGGCGTCTGCGTGGCGGGGGGCGGGTCCCCTGTCTCTCTCTCTTCACGCTTTCTCTCTCTTCTCTCTCTTCTCTCCTCTGTCAGTGTGTTCCTTCCGTCGTTGGTTTCATCCCCAGCTGGCGTTCTGTGTGATTCCAGACGTAGGAACTGATCGACCTCGTTAATGAACAGCGACTCTTTACTTCTTTCGCGTTGCTCCTTCTGTTCGTCGAGTCGATCCTGCATCTTCTATCACGTCTCTCTCCGTCTCTCTCTCTCTCTCTCTCTCTCTCTCTCTCTCTCTCTCTCTCTCTCTCTCTCTGTGTGTGTGTGTGCGTGTGCGCTTGCGTGTGCGTGTGCGTGCGCGTCCGTGTGCGTGTGCGTGCGCGTGCGTGTGCGTGTGATTCAAGAGTAGGAATGAGACGGAGAAAATGAAAGCGACATCTTGTTATTTTTACGACAGCTGTTGGAAGGAAGAGAATTGAAGGGGGGGGGGAAGAGGGAGAGAAAAGAATTAATAAAAAAGGAGATGGAAAAGGAGATGGAGAGGCAAATAAACTAGTTTTAAAGAAATGCATTCGTCTGTTTGTATATGCAACTTTGTGTGTGTGTGTGTGTGTGTGGTGTGTGTGTTGTGGTGTGTTGTGTGTGTGTGGTGTGTGTGTGTTGTGGTGCGTGTGTGCGTGTGTGTGTGTGTGTGTGTGTGTGTGTGCGTGTGTGTGTGTGATTGTGCGTGTGTGTGATTGTGCGTGTGTGTGATTGTGCTGTGTGTGTGCGTGCGTGCGTGCGTGTGTGTGAGTGACTGCGCGTGTTTGTGATTGTGTGTGTGTGTGTGTGTGTGGTTGTGTGTGTGTGTGTGTGTGTGTGTGTGTGTGTCTGTCTGTCTGTCTGTCTGTCTGTGTCTGTCTGTCTGTGTCTGTCTGTCTGTCTGTCTGTCTCTGTCTGCGTGCGTGCATTGACCTCCACCTCCGTTTTCTCATTTCGTGAGGCCGCGTCGACTCGTGCATTTATGAGAATTTATACGATGTGTCACGAGAGTACGAAAACGAAACCGGAAAAAAGTGTATT
>NC_051424.1:30599457-30601957 GCF_015228065.2 Penaeus monodon
TCCGTTATAGTCCTTTCATGTTCCATTTATTCCCCTTTGGCTTTTCCCCTTATTTATTGCATATTGTCCCATCCCCGTTTTTCTTCTCTACGCTATTTATTTCCCCCCATCTGTTATCGTAATCACCCTCCTGTCTCTCTCACCCCATTTGTTATTTTCGTGGTTTATTGCTTTATCTCTTGAATTCTCTCTCTCTCTCTCTTGAATTCTCTCTTTCTCTTTCTCTTTCTCTTTCTCTTTCTCTTTCTCTTTCTCTCTCTTTCTCTTTCTCTTTCTCTTTCTCTTTCTCTTTCTCTTTCTCTCTCTCTCTCTCTCTCTCTCTCTCTCTCTCTCTCTCTCTCCCTCCTTCCCTTCCTCCCTCCCTCCCTCCCTCCCTCCCTCCCTCCCTCCTCCTCCCTCCCTCCCTTCCTCCCTCCCTCCCTTCCTCCCTGGAACGAGAGAGAGAGAGAAAAGAAAAGAAAGGAAAGAAAAAACTTTTGTTCAGCTTCATCAGTCCGCGGGGAACAGAACAGATTATGCAATGGATGGATTGTCTGTTAGTGCTAATGACAACGTTCCGTGCTCCGTTGTTCTTTTTGGGCGTGGTTTCTTTGGGCCTTCTCTTCCTGCGGGGCCACGCCCACTTGTCTTTTTTTTTGGGGGGGGGGAGAGGTGAGTGTTGTTGTTGTTGTTGTTTTTGTTTTTGTTGCAGTTGTTGATTTTTTTTTTCATCATGTCGCAGTTGCTAGTTCTTTTATTTCGTCTTCTTTTTTGTCACCCCCGCCTTTTCTTCCTTTATTCTTATCTTTCTTTCCTCTCTTCTCGAAGCCCCCCCCCCCCCTATTTTCTTTTCTTTTCTTCATCTTTTCTATCTCTCTTGTCATCCTCTCCCTCCTCTTTCTTTTCCTTCTCAATCATCTCCTTTTCTCCCTTATCGTCTTATCTATCGCCCTCTTCTTTATATCTCATAAATCGTTAGTTTATTCATTTATTTGTCTATTTAACTATTTATGTGTTTTGATATCTTGGTGTCAGATTTTGTGACTTTGCGGCTCCATGTAAATCCGTACAGTATGGAGGTAATGTTATATTTTGATTTTGACAAAAAAAAAAAAAAAAAAAAAAAAAAAAAAAAAAAAAAAAAAATCGCGAGAACTTTTATTTATTTGTATACTTTATAATTGATTATTTCATTAACCCTTTGTGTACAAAAGAATTAAATGGTATAGCTTTATATTAATCTTTAAAAAAAAGAAGTCGCTTTAAATTGTATTTCGTTATTTACTATTTTATTATTTCATTATTTACTATTTTATTATTTTATAATTTTATTATTTACTACTTTATTATTGCTTCTCTCACACAAAGGCCGCACTTGACGCCTGCTTATTCTGGGGCGAGACTTGAGACGTTCTTAGGCAAGTCTTCTCGGCCGGTTTCCTGAAGGCGCCGGATACGGTTTTCTGCCTCGACAGTTCACTGGGTGGCGAGGGGGAAGGAAGGGGAAGGAGGGGGGGAAAGGAGGGGGAGGGGGAAAAGGAGGGGAAAAGGAGGGATGGCGAGGGGAAAGGAAGGAGGAAGGAGGAGGGGAAGGAAGGGAAGAAGGGGCAAGGAAGAAGAGGGGAGGAAAAGGAAGATGAAGAGGGGGAAAGGGAGATATGGTGGCGAGGAGGAAAGAGGGGGAATGGAAGGAGAAGAAGGAGATGGAGAAGGGAGGAAGAGGGGAAAAGGGAGAAATGGAAGGTGGCGAGTTGGAAGAAGGGGGAAGGGTAAAAGGAGAGGGGAAAGGAGTGGAGGAAGAAGAGGAAAGAGAGAAAAGCGGCAAGGAAAAGATGGGGAGGAAAAGTAGGAAGGAAGAGAGGGAGAGAGAGGAATGGGGAGAGAAGAGGAGCTTATAAATAAAGGGAGAAAAAAAAGAACACAAAGAAGAAAGATGAAAACAGGAATAGGAGGCAGTAAATGTGGAAGAGTGAAGGAAGGAGATAAAAGAGACTGAGATTACATTAATCTGTTTTACACTGTTATTTCTGCTTTGTTTCTTTGTCAATATTTATATCTGTGTGTTTGTTCTCTCATCGTCCTGTCCTCCCTCCCTCCATTATTTTCTTTATCCGTCTTGCCGTCTTCCTCCTGTCTCCTCCGTATACCTCCTCCTTCTTCTTCTTCTTCTTCTTCTTCTTCTTCTTCTTTTCTTCTCCTTCTCCTTCTCCTTCTCCTTCTCCTTCTCCTTCTCCTTCTCCTTCTCCTTCTCCTTCTCCTTCTCCTTCTCCTCCTCCTCCTCCTCCTCCTCCTCCTCCTCCTCTCCCCCTCTGCCCACATGCTCCCTCCTCCTCCTCTCCCCCTCTGCCCACATGCTCCCTCCTCCTCCGCCCAAGGGAATGTTAATTACTTCGCTTTCCCTCATTCCAGAGGGAGGTTTAGGTTGAATGGAGACACAGGGACAGACAGACAGAGAGAGACGGAGAGAAGGCTTTGTCAATTTTGCTGTTTTGATTATTTCATTCTCATTTTCTGTTTCCTT
>NC_051424.1:30604457-30607363 GCF_015228065.2 Penaeus monodon
TACTCGCCTTTCGTGTGGAGGAGTTTGGCGTTTTATATATATATATATATATATATATATATATATATATATATATATATATATATATATATATGTATATATATATATATAATAGTATATATTATATTGTATATATTTGTGTATATTCAAATGAAAGAGAGAAAAAAAAAGAAAGAGAAAGGGAGAAAGAGAAAAGAGAAAGAGAAAGAGAAAGAGAGAGAGAAAGAGAAGAGAGAAAGAGAAAGAGAAAGAGAAGAGAAGAGAAGAGAGAAGAGAAGAGAGAGGAGAGAGAGAGAGAGAGAGAGAGAGGGAGAGAGGGAGAAAGAGCGAGGGAAATAAAAAGAAAGGAAAAAATCTCTTAACGGCATCTTTTGTCTCCCCTTCTGGCGAAGGCGTCGGGGCGTGTATTGTCGAGGCGCTGCGTGTGGGCGTGTGGGCGGGGGGAGAGGGGGAGGGGGGGAGGGGGAGTTTATAAGTGTTGATGTCGCTTTCGGAGTGCTTGCAAGCGCCGTGCTTTTGAGCCGCTTGCAAATGGGGGTGTTGCGTTTGCGTTTGTTTGTTTGTTTCCCGCTGACTCTCTCTCTCTCTCTCTCTCTCTCTCTCTCTCTCTCTCTCTCTCTCTCTCTCTCTCTCTCTCTCTCTCTCTCTCTCTCTCTCTCTCTCCCTCCCTCTCTCCTCTTTCTCCCTCTCTCCTCCTTCTCCCTCTCTCCTCTCTCTCTCTCTCTCTCTCTCTCTCTCTCTCTCTCTCTCTCTCTCTCTCTTTCTCTCTTTCTCTCTTTCTCTCTCTTTTTTTCTCTCCCTCTCCCTCTTCGTCTCCCTCTCCCTTTCCTACTCCCTCTCCCTCTCCCTCTCTCCTTTTAATTATTATTTTCCTTTTTTTCTCTTTTTTGAGCGGGGGGGGGGGTATTGCTTGTTTAGTGATTTGCAAGAAGCCTGCATTTGAGGTGTTGCCTTTGGTTTGTTAGTTTGTTTGTGACCTGCAAGAGTCCATGCATTGGATGTGTTGTTGCATGTTTTAGTTTATGGCAATTTTGATTCTTTGTTTATTGTTGTTTGTGTTGATATTTCTAGCTGGTTGTTTGGTGAGCAATTCGTCGTGCTCGAGTCTTTGCAACATTTGTGCATTTTAAGCGTTGCAGATGATTTTTTTTCTTTGTAATTGTAATTCTGCAATTTGATTTTTTTTTGGTTGATATGTTGTTTTTTTGTTCTTGTTTTTTTTTTTTTTTTTTGTCAGAGAATGTATATGTCGAAATGTGTTATTATGTAATAGCATTTGTCAAGATTTTTTATGATAGGATTAATTATCGACCTGTATTTATTATTTAACTTACATTTTGATATAATTTTGAATTTATTTTGTTTCAGGAGCATTGCCTGTGTCTTTGCGATAAATGCGTTTTCTTTGTTCTTTTGTGTCTCAAGTGACTCCCAAGGTTATTCTTTAAAAAGTTTTTGTTTTTAACTTTTAACCTTTTTTTTTCTTATCAAAAGAATTTCTCGGAACTTAAATGGTTTTTTTAAAGGGAAGTTGTCAAGACGGTTTATTATTGTTGTTGTTGTTGTTGTTGTTGTCGCGTTTATTTTCCTTTCGATCTTTTATTTTTAATATTGATCATATTTTTTTCGCTCTTTACACTTTGATAATATGTTTCTTTATATATTTGTTATGAGAGAGAGAGAGAGAGAGAGAGAGAGAGAGACAGAGACAGAGACAGAGACAGAGACAGACAGAGAGACAGAGAGAGACAGAGAGAGAGAGAGACAGAGAGAGAGAGAGAGAAGAGAGAGACAGAGAGAGAGAGACAGAGAGAGAGAGAAGAGAGAGAGAGAGAGAAAGAGAGAAAAAATCAATAGAAGACGTGAAAGAAGGGGGAGGAGAAGAGGAGAAGGATAGAGAGAGGAAGATAGAGAGAAGACAGAGGAAAATATAGAGACAGAGACAAGAACGAAATATTAGAAGAGAGAAGAGGAGAAAGAATGACTTTTAGGAGAGAGAGAGAGGAGATGAAGAGAGAAAGATTATAATGATGAAAAGTGATTAAGTGGAAAGAGATAATTAAGAGAATGATAAATGAGAGAATGGAGAAATAGAGAAATGAGAGAAAGAAGAAAGGGAGAAAGATGGAAAGAGAGAAAGAGAGAAAGACAGAGAGAGAGAGGCGAAGAGAGGAAAGAGAGAAGAGAGGAGAATGAAGAGGAGAAAAGGAAGAAGAGAAAGGTAGAGAGGAGTTTCGGTGAACAAACATAAACCTTTATGGACGTTCGGGTGGGGGGGGGCAGATAGGGGAAATCTGGTATTTTGTAAAATTTTTAAGCTTTATATCGACGAAAATTATTTAAAAGGAAAATATGAGTGTAAACATTATTCTTTGAGAATGAATTATTAGTTACGAGGTTTTTTTGGGGGGGGGGGTTATTTCTATAGAAATTCTTTATTGTATTTAAAATTGTTTATTGTGACTGAAATTATTTATTATGACGAATTATTTATTGTGAGGAAAATCATTTATCTTGAGGAAAATTATGAGTAAAATGCAATTCGGCTGACAGGAAATGGTGCTTAAAATGAGAGATATTGTGAGAAGAGAGGAAAAAAATAGGCGAAGAGGGGAAATAGAGGAAGAGGGGAGACATGAATGAGGGAGAAAATGGAATGAAGGGAAAATATTTTGCAAAATTTATCCACCCGTCTCGCATTCCCCCTTTCCCCTTCTTCCCCTCTTGTCCAATTATCGTCTTTCTCTTCAATTCCTTTTTCCTTGTCTCCTCCCCACTCTCCCCACAATTTGAACTTTTTTCCCTCACATTCTCTCTCTCTCTCTCTCTCTCTCTCTCTCTCTCTCTCTCTCTCTCTCTCTCTCTCTCTCTCTCTCTCTCTCTCTCTCTCTACCCCTCCACCTCTT
>NC_051424.1:30617889-30622889 GCF_015228065.2 Penaeus monodon
AGGGGGGGAGGAGGATGGGAGGGGAACCCCAACTCCCCAAGACATCGTGAGCTGGGTCATGCCTCCTTTGTTCCTTTTTTTAGTGTTTTTGTTTTGTGGTTGTTTGTTTTTGTTGTTTTTCTTCCTATGTGTTATTATTATTGTTATTGATTCTTTTGTCTTGTTTCTTCTTTTTGTTTGGTGTTTAATTTTTGTAGTGGTATTGATTTTGCGTATTTGTTTACTCGTGTTTTTGTTTGTGTCTTTGTTTATAAGTACATTGTTATTTCTCTTTGTCTTTCTATCTGTTTCCTCTGTTCTATCTATCCCTTTTTCGATCCTTTCCCCCCCGCCCACTCATCTCTCTCTCACCTTCCCTCGATCTCTCGCTTTATCCTCGAGCCTCACTCGTCTCTCTTTCTCTTGGTCCTCCCTTCGTCCTCTTTCGTCCCCCCTTCTCTCTTCCCTTTTCGCTCTCCCCTTTCGCTGTTTCTCCCCTTCGTCCTCTTTTGTCTTCCCTTCTCTCTTCCCTTTTCGCTCTCCCCTTTCGCTGTTTCTCCCTTACAGTTTCCCGTTGTTCTCTTCTCACTCTACTCTGTCTTCTCATCCCCCTCCCTCCCTCCTTTTCGTAATGTGTTGCCCTCTCTCTCTCTCTCTCTCTCTCTCTCTCTCTCTCTCTCTCTCTCTCTCTCTCTCTCTCTCTCTCTCTCTCTCTCTCTCTCTCTCTCTCTCTCACTTCTTCCAACTCCTCTTCCCTTTCGCTCTCCCTTACTCATCCCTCCCCTTCTCTTTGTTTTCCCATACTCCTCTCTTCCTCTCTCCCTCTCTCTCGTACTCCTCCCTCCCTCCTCCCTTGCTTCTCCCTCCCTCTCCTTTTGTTCTCCCTTACTCCTCCCTCCCCCTCCCTTTACTCTCTTCAGAAGGTGTTTCGGATAATGATGTGAGGGTGAGGGGACGGTGTCATTAGGAGGGAGAGGTAGACGCAGCCCTCCCTTCTCCTCCCTCCCTCCCTTTCTCCCTTCCTTCTTTCCTTCCTTCCTTCCTTCCTTCCTCCCTTCCTTCCTTCCTTCCTCCCTTCCTCCTTCCCTCCCTCCCTCCCTCCCTCCCTCCCCACTCTCTTCTTCCTTTCCTTTCTTTCCCTGTTCTCCCTGTCCCTCCTTCTATCCCCTTTTCCTCGTCCTTTCTAGTTTTCTTCCTTTCTCCTTTCTTCTTTCACTTCTCTCTCGCTTTTCTTCGTTCTTGTTTTCCTATCCCTTCTCTTAGCCCCTCCTTCCCCTCTTCTCCTTTCTCTTTTCACCTACGTTCCTTCTCCCCCTTCTGCTCTTTCCTTCTCTCCCTTCTCCCCTGCCCTCCCTCCCCACTCTCTTCTTCCCTTTCTTCCGCTCTCCCTTTTCTCTTTCTCTCTTCCTTCTTCTCTCAACATCACCTTTTTCCCTCCTTCCCTCCCTGCTTTGTCTCCATCTCCTCTCCCTGACCTCTTCCCTACTCTTTCTTTCTCCTCTCTCTCTCTCTCTCTCTCTCTCTCTCTCTCTCTCTCTCTCTCTCTCTCTCTCTCTCTCTCTCTCTCCCCCCCCTCTCTCTCTCTCTCCCTCTTTCCCTCCCTCCCTCTTTCCCTCCCTCCTTCCTTCTCTCCCTCCTTCCTTCTCTCCCTCCCTCTTTCGACTCTCCCCATCCCCGTCTATTTTTATTTCTCCCAGATCCTCTATAGTATCTTTTCCACCTCCGTTGTCACCATTTTCTCCTCCTCCCTTTATTCCTCCTAAAAACGCGGGGGGCAGGGGGGGGGGGGGGCAGGGGGGAAGGGAATTTCCTTTCATGCGTATCGATGAGTCGCCACATATTTCCGGGTTGCGCTACGAGGTGTGTATATTCGCGCCTTCTCGAGGAGCTATATCCGGGTCGTGTTATAATCTCTGGAGGCGGAGACATTTCATTTATATAAGGCTTGGGGCGCCTTTCTTCTTTTTTTTCTTCTTTTTTTCTTGTTTTGGTTTGTGTTGTGTTTCTTTTCTTTTTCTGCGGGTCTGGTTTTGTAGGTGGAAGGACCTTGCGTTTTGTCGTTGCTTCGGTCTCGGTCTGATTCTTAATCTTTTTCTTTCTCTTTCTCTATTTTTTTTTTCTGTCTCTGTCTCTCTCTGTCCTTGTCTCTCTCTCTCTCTCTTCCCACCTTCCCTCTCATCACATCTTTCCACTCTTTTCCCTTTATGTCTCCCTACCTCCTTGTCTCCCTCTCTCTCTCTCCCCTCTCTTCCTCTCTTCATTCATTCTCTCTCACCTCCCCAAGTACCGACCTTTCCTCCCCCCTCCCACCTCAAAATAAAAAAATGAATAATAATAATAATAACAATAATAGATAAAAAAAAAAAACATTGATGGAGTGTCGAGCCAATTTCATGCTTATTGCCTCCCTTCGGTCATGAGACTTGTCGCTTCGCTCGCCTCGCTGTCGCGGGAGAGCATGGCGGCTGGGAATTGCGGGAGACGGCATGGGAGTTTCGATTGTTGCTATTGGCGTCGCTGGGGATTTTTTGTTGTTGTTGTACATCTTTGTTTTGTTGTTGTTGTTGTTGTTATTACTGTTGTTGGTTGTGGTGTTTTATGTTTTTTTTTTTGTGTGTGGATGTTAGTTTTTGTTGTTATGATTGTTATTATTATCATTTTATCATAATTAGCATTACTACTACTATTGTTTGTTGTTGTAAAGCCTTCATTCTCAGTACCATTATCACCATTACTATTTAAATTACTCCCCCGCCTCCTCCCCTCCCCTCTCTCCTCCCCTCCCCTCTCTCCTCCCCTCCCTCCCCTCTCTCCCCTCCCCTCCCCTCTCTCCTCCCCTCCCCTCTCTCCTCCCCTCCCCTCCCCTCCCTCTCCTCCCCTCCTCCCCTCTCTCCTCCCCTCCCCTCTCTCCTCCCCTCCCCTCCCCTCTCTCCTCCCCTCCCCTCTCTCCTCCCCTCCCCTCCCCTCTCTCCTCCCTCCCCTCTCTCCTCCCCTCTCCTCACTCCTCCTCGGCATCGCCATCTTTGATTTTGTTTCGAGAATTTTATTTCGCGTTTAATCATTAAATCGAAGGTTCCACTTAAACAAATGAAATCGTAATGTTGCTACTCATGGGGTCGAGAGGGAAATTCGAAGGACAAATTATCTTTTCTTGTTTTGTTTTGTTGTTGATTGTGTGGTGTTTTGTTGTTTTTTTTTTTTTTGATTTTTTTTTTTTTGAGTATGAAGGGGGTGATTGTTTGTTTGCTCATTTGTTTGTCTACCTTTATATTTTCTAACCATTTCTCGCTTTTTTCTCTTTTTTTCCTATAAGAATATTTTTTTCTTGTTTGAGGAAGTGGGTGATGATATTAATTATCATGGATGAATAATAAAAAAGTTGAAAAGAGTTAAAGAAACGGTAGAAGTACAAAGGAGAAAACGATTAAGGAGACGAAGAAAATAACAGGGAACCAGACAGTAAAAAAAAAAAATTAAGAAAAAAAAAAGAATTATAGGAAGAAACAGACCCGAAAAAGGGAGAACGATACCATAGCAAAAAAAAAAAAAAAAGTTAAAGAAACACACCAAGAAAATTAAACCAACGAAAAAAAAGAAACTTAGAAAAATAAAGAGAAGTAGAAAACGGGAAAGCATTATATTAGCGGGGAGACTTAACGAGACCTGTTTTCCTGCCTCTAATTGTACTATTATCGCCTCTTTCCAGAGATGCTGTTGCTAGATTGCTCGAAAGGGAGGAGGAAGCGAGGGAAGAAGGGATGGACGAAGAAAAGGGGAGAGGGAGAGAGGGAGAAATGAAAGGAGGGAAGGAGAGAGGGAGGGACAGAGGGAAGGAGAGAGGGTGGGACAGAGGGAAGGAGAGAGGGAAAGAGGGAGGGAAGGAGAGGGGAAAAGAGGGAGGGAAGGAGAGGGGGAAAGAAGGAGGGAAGGAGAAGACAGGAAGAGGAGGAAGGAGGGGAGGGAGGGAAAGAGTGAGAGGAGGGAAGGAGAGAGGGAAAGAGGGAAGGAGGGAAGAGGAGAGAGGGAAGGGGAGGGAAGGAGAGAGGGAAAGAGGGAGGGAAGGAGAGAGGAAAGAGGGAGGGAAGGAGAGGGAGAGAGAGAGAGAGAGAGAGAGAGAGAGAGAGAGAGAGAGAGAGAGAGAGAGAGAGAGAGAGAGAGAGAGAGAGAGAGAGAGAGAGAAAAGACATAACAACTGATGTTATTATAGAAAACAAACACGAACAGCGTAATGAAAGAGGGTGGGATCCAGTGAGCAATATTGAGTAAACTTTGGATCAAGCTTTGAATAAAAGTGTTAGTTAAATTGGAAATCATCTTATTCATTTGCAAAATTGAAAACTGGAATGATCTACAGGGCTCCTGATTGCTGGCTTGTGCATAAAGGGCTGTAAAAGGACAGCAAAATATTACTGTGATTATTTTTCATTAACTTTCTTCCCCACAGGTCTCTCTTGTTATATTTAATTTATTTGGTGCTATTGTTTATTATGTGTGTGTGTGCGTGTGCATGCTTGCGTGTGTGTGTATATATATATGTGTATGTGTGTGTATATATATATATAATATATATATATATATATATATATATATATATATATATATATATATATATATATATATATATATATATATATATATATTTATATGCTTGCACACACACACACACACACAACACACACACACACACACACACACACACACACACACACACACAACACACAACACACACACACACACACATATATGTATATATGTATATATGTATGTATGTATATATGTACATAGTATATATGTATATATGTATATATGTATATATGTATATATGTATATATGTATGTATGTATGTATGTATATATATATATAATATATATATATATATATATATATATATATATATATATATATATATATATATATATATATATATATATATATATATATATATTATATATTATATATATTATATATATGTAATGTATGTATGTATGTATGCATATGCATAATTATGTATGCACTATATA
>NC_051424.1:30625389-30655389 GCF_015228065.2 Penaeus monodon
CCTCTTTCATTTAATCCAAACCAAAATATAAATTAAGTTATTATAGTTATTATTCCAATGTATGCAGTTATTTCTTTTAATTTTGGGAAAATGAAAATAAAGATGGTAGTTGTCACCCTTTTTTTTTTTTTTTTGGCTATAATTTCCACGGTCTTTGTTGTCTTACAATAACTGATGTCACTCAACATATAATGAAGGAATATTTATCAAGAAATAATGTGCATATTAGTGAATCTGAGAAATATCAGCCCTTTTATTATTGCGATTTACATTACTCTGCTTTTTATAATCAGACGTTTTCTAATATATGTCTTGCCAGTCATTATTCTTTTAATCTTCATGGAATTTGCCTGTATGATGCAGAGGCTATTAAGATTCCTCAAGATAGCGTAATTGAAACATTCGTAGCAACAGAGATTGAGAATGGATATCTCCTCAATACAAGAGATGTATTTTACCAATTTTGAATATATTTTTGTCAGAAATACAGGTATTTATGGCATACGTGTAGCTCTGATGATATATTTGAAACTGGTTAAATATAATCTGTATTCGGAAGATATTTTCATTCATACCTTTTCTAAAAATGTTAGCCTTTTTGTAATTTTTCTGTATTTTCAGTGGGTTTATAATGTAATTTCTAGTCAGAACACATCATCATCAACTTTCCTTCCCTCCTCCTTAAACTTATATTTACACATTTTTTTTTTTTTTTTTGTCATTTTTTTTTTCCATTCTTCTGTATCTGCATTATATATATATCTTCATCACATCACTCTCTGCCTCTTTCATCCCTCTGGAAATTCACAACAATCTAGTAATTCTAATTTAATTCATACTCAATGTTTTCACTATCCACACTTTGTCGTTCTCTATTTTAATTTATCAGACATTGTTTCTCTGGTGGCACCTCTTTCCCTACCATCATTCTATCTCCTTTCTATTTTCTATTTCTTATTCCATCTTCCGTCCCACATAGGTCGAGGCTCTCCAGCAACAGGTGTCGTCGAAGCAGTCCTCCTTGCCCACAGATATCCATCGCCACCGTCTCAGCACGGGAGTTACTCTAGGTCAGTTGTCCGCAGTGACTTTTATTTATCCCTTGCCGCGCGAAACGGGGAAAAAGCGTTATTGTCAGATCAGAGGGGGAGAGGTGTGATGTTTCTGGCTATGAAATATTTTGATGTAATGGTTCATTTAGATTTTGACTTTGAGGAGGTCATTGAGTGATTATACACCTTTATATAATATATATATATATATATATATATATATATATATATATATATATATATATATATATATATATGTATATATATGTATATGTATGTATATATTTGTATGTATATTTATATATATGTCTATATATATATATATATATATATTATATATTTATATTATATAATATATTATATATTATTACTATATATATATATTATATATATATATATATTATATATATATTATATATATATATATATATATATAATATATATATAATAATTATATATATATATATATATATATGTACAGAGGTATTTGTAGCTTGTATGTAACTCCCTAATCATTACTAATACCTTAATAGTTCTGGATATTGGGTGTTATTAAAGGTTGATGGGTTATAACATTTAGAAGGGATGTAGAGTACTGAAGAGAACTAACAGTTACATATATATATATATATATATCTATATTTTTTCTATGTTAGATTGTAGTTAAGTGTTTGTAGTTTCCATAATTGGTATTTCCATTAGAAAAGTAGTTGTTTTTTGTAGGGTCAGTTGACACAAAATACTCACATAGCAATCTCTAAATAAGTGAATGCCCATTAACAGCCTTTTGACAACTAGAAAGCAAGATAAATATTATATAACCAATGAAGGCATTAGACAGCAATTTTGATAGACGAGAAAAGACGAAAAATTGATTGAATGAGACTATTCTCAGTACAAGAATACGCATTAAAAAAAAAAAAAAATCTATACCTGCATACATTTATTTCTAAGACTGTAATGCAAGGAAAGTGCATTCAGACCTATTCTTATACATTTTTGAGATATATATTTTTTATTATGGTAAATAATTTTTCAGGATGGCTTATTTGTGACTCATAAATTGATTTTTTTCCCCCCATGACCTTGCACCATGCTGAATGTATCAAATTATCTGTTGCATTTATTTATTTTTTCTTAAACATCACCAAAGCTTTTTATTTTTTGCATTCACTGATCTATTGAAATGCCGTATAACATTTTACTGCAATAGATTAAATTAAAGGCTTTCTTTTTGCTGTCAAATAACTTTTTTTCAGTCAGTTATTGAAATGAGAGAATATACAGATCACTACCTAATTTACTGGTATTTAATTGTATTAATGTATATTGATATTTTAACATTTATATCTTTCTTGATTATCATTATTCAGATAGTTTTTTTTTTATTTTTTTTTTATTTTTATTTTTTTTGAAGTTTGATAATGTGCATGTTCAGTACTCCCCCCCCCCTTTTGCCTCCCCCCCCTCTATTTTATCTCTTTCTTGTTTACTTTTTTTATCGTCATTCTTTAACCCCACTTTTGGCATAGTGGAAATAGAATATTGTGGCTCAAAATTTTTACCCCCTCCCCTCATGTACAGAAAAGAAGGCATGCATTTTGAGTAAATAGATTTTCTCCACGGACATCTTGACAAACATGCTAAATGACTTCAGAACGAACCACACACACACACACGCATACGCACACATGCACACGCATACGCACATGCACATGCACACGTGTACACACGTATACACACATATACACATGCACATATGCACACGCACATGCACACCCACACGCACACCCACACGCACACGCACACGCACACGTGCAACACACCACACACACACACCACACACATTCATATAGCACATATACACATGCACATATACACATGCACATATACACACGCACATATGCACACGCACATATGCACACGCATACCCACACACACACACACACACACACACACACACACACACACACACACACACACACACACATGAATAAGTGTGTGTTTTTGTGTGTGCAAAGTATGAAACATCAAATGTGCAAATAATAAATGCCATTTATGCTTTACGTAGTTTATAGGATGAATTCATTTATTGAGAGATGTGTTATATACTATGTTGAAAATGAATTATTATTTTTGCATTGAATTAAAAGATGTAGATTCTTCTTGACATTGAAGAAGAAGAGATGGAGAAAAGTGTAAGAACACACATTGCACCCGCGCAAGAACACACATGCAAACACAAGAACAAACACGCATACATGAGAACAAACATGCACACACAAGAACACACACACACATACACACATAGACCATACACACACACAGACACACATACACACACAGACACACATACACACACAGACACACACACACAGACACACACACACAGACACACACACACACACACACACACACACACACACACACACACACACACACACACACACACACACACACACACACACACACACACACACACACACACACACACACACACACTCACACAAATTTATGCAAGCACTTATATTTTTCATTCTGGAAGTGTAAATCATATCAGTATCAAAAAGGGAACATATCCTCTATTGCTACACATCATATAAAAAGGGAAATCACATTAACAGTAAAAAAACAACTACCAAATGGTTTTAAAGAGATCTATAAAAACTAAAGAGTAGGAGTTCAACAGCCTTTACACAGACAGCAAATTTCCATAAAACGACTGAGTAAATATCTGTGGCGGCTGATTTTTCTTGTACCTTACTGTTGAACAGACCCAACTTATTGTTATTATTTTCTTTTTTATGACTGGATTCTGTAGCTGAATGTCATGTGCTTCTATCTCTGATAGGCCTTGCCACCACCATGGGGCCGCCTCACTCAGGTGATTAACTTCCATAAACGAGACAATGCTGAGGACTTGTGTGGGCTCGCATTTCTTTTCTGTCTTTAAGGGATGAGGGGCATTAGGGAGGATTGGAAAAGGATAAATGTGCTTTGCAAACTGTAGTTTTTTAAAAGTTATTTAAAAGATATGTTAGGATATAGTTGTATATTGTTTATATAGTTTTTCTCATACCATTGTCTAGGTTAATGCTTCACCTTATAAGAAATGACATCGTTAGATTGGTAATACGTATTGAAGAGGCTATGTGCAGCTACATCTGTGGCTCACACATACCTTGTTGCGAGGGACTGTGTAATATCTCATAATGTCTTGCCCTGAGCATTGTATCATTTATGAGTAATGGAAACCTTTATATGCCTTCTTTTCTGTTGCCTCTGAGATATCTGCAGTTATGCAAATACTTTTTTTTTTTTTACTTTTATATTTTTTTAATCCTAAGCTGTCTTAATGTGGAGTGGTGCTGAGTGCAATTCTTTAACTATAACTTAGACAGGGCACCGTTTTTAGCATAATGTGATTTGGCCATGTTTAAATATCTCTTCAGTGAGTCTAGATTATGATAAAGAATTTTTGCCAGATTTTTCCTGTTACTTAAAGACAAGTAGTATGAAAAAGTTGGTATTCAAAGTAGCTTGCAAAGATTGTGCCCAGGATAATCTAAAGAAAAATAAATCTTCATCAGACTAAATTTTTACCCCCCTCAAAAATTTGTTTTCTGCTCTTAACAAACCCCCCAAAAAAAGAGGAAAACAGGGGAGGGGAAAAATTGAGGAATGATGGAGAGACAGAAGAAATAACAATCCGCAAACAGCATCCTGCTCCCTGTCCCTGCCCCTCCCCTTACCCCCCCCTTTGACCTTACCTTGCCAAATGACCTTAGATAACATATAATCCCTAACAGGTGTGCACAGTACGCAGTCTTCTCCTGTAGGTTAGTTGCCCAACATTATCTACATATCACCACCACCACCACTCACCACACACCATCTCTCTTATTGGAGCAAGCATGATGGCTGGCTGCATAAGTATTATCCTGTTCTTTGAATGAGAGATGGAGAAAACGAAAAAAAGAGAGGAAGTGATAGAGAGAGAGAAAAAAAAGAGAGGAGGAGAGAGAGAGAGTCGTATGAATGAGAATGAGAATGAAAGTGATAGTATAAATGAGAATAAAAAAAAAGAGAAAGAGAATGAGTGAGTGAGATTGAGTGAGATTGAGTGAATGATAGTAAAAATGAGAGAGATAGAGAGAAAGAAAGAGAGAGAGATAGAGAGAAAGAAAGAGAGAGATAGAGAGAAAGAAAGAGAGAGATAGAGAGAGAAAGAAAGAGAGAGAGATAGAGAGAGAGAAGAAGAGAGAGAGATAGAGAGAAAGAAAGAGAGAGAGAGAGAGAGAGAAAGAGAGGAGAGAGAGAAGAAAGAGAGAGAGATAGAGAGAAAGAAAGAGAGAGAAGAGAGAAAGAAAGAGAGAGAGATAGAGAAAGAAAGAGAGAGAGAGAGAGAAAGAGAGAGAGAGAGAGAGAAGAGAGAGAGAGAGAGAGAGAGAGAGAGAGAGAGAGAGAGAGAGGATAGAGAGAAAGAAAGAAAGGATAGAGAGAAAGAAAGAAAGGATAGAGAGAAAGAAAGAGAGAGAGATAGAGAGAAAGAAAGAGAGAGAAAGAAAGAGAGAGAGAGAGAGAAGAGAGAGAGAGAGGAGAGAAAGAGAGAGAGAGAGAGAAGAGGAAGAAAGAGAGAGAGAGAGAGAGAAAGAGAGAGAGAAGAAGAAGAAGAATAGAGAGAGAGAGAGAAGAGAAAGAAAGAGAAAGAGGAAGAAAAGAAGAGAGAAGAAAGAGAGAGAGAGAGAGAGAGAGAAAGAGCAAGCAAGCATAAAAAAGAGAGATAAAGAAGAAAGAGAGAGAGAGAAAGAGAGAAAGAAAGAGAGAGAGAGAGAGAGAGAGAGAGCAAGCATAAAAAAGAGAGATAGAGAAGAAAGAGAGAGAGTATCAGTATTCCCTGTGCATGATTATAATATGTAGTTATTGTCAGTGTTGAAATGAGACCCTTGTTCTCTTGAGGCTTGTTATAGCTTTTAGTGTTATTTTGTGCTGTGTAGAGAACTGCTTGTTACCTTTAGAATTAACAGCTTATGTATGTTCTGTTAATATTATGTTTAAGTATATGTAGTTATTATTATTAACAATGTTTTGATTACAGTTCTTATTTTAGTTTGTTTGTTTGTTTGATTATCATAATTTTTGTTGGTGATTAGATCTTTGAAAATTTGCTTTAACAATTGCACCTCGTGTCTAGGAAGTACTTTTGTCTTTTTTTTTTTTTTTTTTTTTGATAACTTTGTTTATAATTGAATTAATTAACCATACATGGAAGGCCAAAGAGAATAATCAAACAAAAAGAACGATCAACTGATACAAGATTAGGATCTGTCTTGTAAAAAATACCTCTCACTTGTCAAGTTCTCAAAACCAAAGCAAAAGAAGAAAAAGGAAGAATAAACAGCAGGAAGAGAGAAAGAGAGAAGGAAAAAGATAGAAATAACTGATAAAAATATTCTTAGGGAAACGGATATGCTTTCCTGGCAGTGCCTTTTGCATGCTGCATGCATGATGAGATAAAAAAAAAAGGAGAAAATATAATACCAATAGTTTTTGACTCATATTTATCTATCTATATGTATACATATACCCAAAATCTCACCTCTTTTTCCCCCTCTCGTTTCTTTTTACGTTCCGTTCTTCTCTCCCTGCGTCCTTACCAGACGTGAATGAGCCGCCCTTTTTGGAGATCTCAGTCTCGTGTGACAACTTGCGGTGTGACGGCGATGGACAGCCCCCGTCCCCAAGGGTCACAGTGCAGGTCCTCAATGCCCCACAGAAGAGCTGGCTGCAGTATGCGCAGACGGAGGTTATTGAGGTGGGTTTGGGGTGTGTGGTTTGGGTAAGTCGTGTATGTGTGTGATTGTGTGGTCTGTGTTTTTTTTTTTTTTTGTGTGTGTTTTTTTTAGGTTTATTTTTTTGTGTGAATTTTTTTTTTTTTTTTTTTTACTTCTGTTGTTTGTATTTTTGTTTTTCATTTATTTATTTGTTTATTTGTGTTAATATGTATGGATGTGTTTGTATTTGCATTAGTGTGTGTTTGTGTTAGTGTACGTGTGAGTGTGCGTATGTGCATGCATGTGTGCTTGTGTGTGTGTATGTGTGTGTGTATGTATGTGTATGTATATGTGTATGTGTGTATTAGGGGTTATTTTTTAGATATAATTTTTTGTCCATACATATTTGATATTGGTTTTATAGTAGAAATTAGTATAGAAAATAGCATTTAAGTCAATGTAATGAAATATATTGTATGAAGCTAGTAGTACATATTTATTAGTAGAAATTATGAAGTGATTAGAAAAGATGTAACTTATGGTTCCATTTTTAATAAAAAAAAATTATTATCCCTTTTTATTTCTTGCACCCCCTATTTAAGAAAAAAAAAAAAAAAAGTTTTTATCATAGAAACAAGAACTAAAAATTTAAGATTGGACTCTACCTTTTCTATTTATCAGGTGTTGTTATTATCATGATCATCATCAGAATTTGTCAGTGTTTGTTATTACAATTATTTATGATGATCATCATCATTAATCATCAATCATCCATCATCGTCATCATTATCGTCATCATTGTCATCATCATCATCATCATCATCATCATCATCATCATCATCATCATCATCATCATTCATCATCATCACCACCACCACCACCATCATCTCCTCCACTGCTATCACCACTACCATCTTTATCACCACTATTTTTTGTACAGAGAACAAGCAATCCAAATTTCCTGTCGACCGTGAGCTTCCGCAAAACAGATGGCCTGGACACCACCACACAAGTGAGACTGGCTGTCTACGATGTCAGGGAGAGAGTCACCAACACAAGCACGCAGCTCGGACAAGCCACTGTGAGTTGCCTTGACTGGGTTGCAGTGAGTCGGGTTGTTGGGTTTGCTCGGCTGGACTTTTGGTAGGTTGCTCTGGTTGTCTTGCTTGGGTTGGGTTGAGGCAAGTCGTCTTCCTTGGGTTGCGTTGTTTGCTACGTCTTGCAAGGGGTAAGTTATGTTGAGTGTTTTACATGGGCTGAAGTATTAATAGGGTTTTCTTTGAATTTGGGTTACTTGAGATCTATTGTTTAGCCAGTTTTATTGATAGGAGTAGTCAAATTTTTTGTTTGTTTAGCTAGTTTGTTTATAGGAGTGGTCAGTTTTTTGTTTAGCCAGTTTGTTGATAGGATTGGTAATTTTTTTTGTTTGTTAAGCCAGTTTGTTGATAGGATTGGTCAATTTTTTGCATGAAAATAAGTTATTTCATGAATCTCTGTAGGGATGAAGATGTTTGGAATAGCATGCAAGGTGGATGTTCATGTTAGTGTTTCTATATTTTGTACTAAGTCTTTAAATCTGAGGTGACTGGATGATGTGAAATGTAAGCTCTGTTAGATCAGAGACAGATGTGCAATAGTGAGGACTCATGATCTCATGATCTATTTGTATCTGCTGTTTGATTTATTGCTAAAATGTAACTTTGTAGTGGAGAGTATGATTTAAGAGAAGATAATTGCATTTTTTTGGTGCAAATGATATAAACTTTTTAAATAAATCTAACAACTCCTTCTGCAGGATTTTCATTTCTTTCAAATAACCTTCCAAACTCCTTCCATTCGTGACAGGTGAGCCTTGGAGAACTCCGCGAGACAGGCCGATCTCGCCTGAGCCTCCAGTCACCTCTAGGGCGGAACGTGGGCTTCATCACCATCACAGCCTGGACCCTCGAGGCAGAGTCTGTGGATCCCAACTCCCACACTCCCAGCAATGCCACTCCACATCACCAGCCCGTGAGTTGTCTCGTATTTGTGGGCCTCTTGCTCCTTGACTTGTGGGATGATGTTAGAGAGAAGGCTTGGTGATATATATATATTTTTAAACTTTTTTTCTTTCTATTTGTGATATATATATATATATATATATATATATATATATATATATATATATATATGTATACATCTATGTGTGTATATATATATATTTTCTTTTTTCTTTTTTTCTTTTTTTTCTTTTTTCTTTTCTTTTCTTTTGTGGGCAGGATAGATAAATGTGGTAGGTCTTGAATTATATATCTTTCTTTTGGGGAGTAATATTTTAGTTATATGAAAGAAAAAAAAATCCCTTTCCATCTCCTTCTGTATGATATTCACTATGTAGTGTCAAGTTAACATTCTTACCGCTCTTCCCCAGGCCCCCTTACCTGTGGTGGCATGCCACCGGCGGACCCAATCTCTTCCTCCACGCCTGAGCTCCAAGACACGCCACCCAACACAAGGCCACCTTAGCCTGCTCTATGACAACCCCTCGATGGCCACCTTCCGTTTCCACTCGGGCCTTGGGGGGGACATTGCTGTGCTGGAAGTCATGGCTGAGAGCAGATACTGCTTCACGTTCCCACAGCAGTTGCTGTCAGTCTTGTGTTTTTTTTTATTCCTTTTATTTTGTATAATTTATATTTTGTATTATGATAATGATAATGATAACTATACAGTAAAATTGTAACTGTTGTAAGTTTTCATGTGTTTGCGATATAGATATGTTGCCAACGGAGTCTTATCCTTCTCTCTCACACTCTTTTCTTCAGGCGGCTGTGGATTTCAGAGGAGCGCCGGTGGCAGGAGGAGCTGTCATCGTTGGGTGACCTCTCTGACCAGTGGCACACCAGGCAGATGGCACTCCTCAACCAACACGTCACACTCATCAACATCTACAACATGGCCCTGGACACCCTCGATGTAGCGGCACATTCTGGTAATTGGAGAAAGGGGGGGGTCTGGGTGTGCAGGGGCGGAGGGAGGGCTAAGAGGTGTAAGTGGTTTGAAAGGCTTAGAGTCTAGGAGTACAGGAGGGTTGTCGGCGCATCTTGCACTTGATGGAAGGGTTAAGAACTACCAGGTGGAAGTTGAAATAAAACTATTCCAATCATATTTGTACATCCCATCTCTGCCCTTTCAGAAAAGATCCCATTAAACAGTGTTAGAATAATATCTAGTTGCATTGAAATAAAGTTATATCAGAGTGATTACAGACAAACTTAAACAATAACATCTCCCAACCGTTCCCCATCCCCCACCCTTGTAGGTTCAAGCTTTAAGAAGAGTAGCAGCAAATACGAGTCATCAATCGAAATGGCACCTGTCAACCTCCACCTCCAGAGGCTATGGGCGCAGAACGAGTCCCTGCGCCGCTCAGGATTCTACGATGTCATTACCGTCGGGGTCTTTAGTGCCCACTCTCATGGATATAAGAATGGAGGTTTAGTCAAGTGAGTAGGATGCTCAGTCTTGGTTGGACTTTTCCTAGGGTCATTGGTTTATTTCTTCATTGGGTTTACTCAGGTGCTTGCCCAATTACTCATTCACACAGATGAAAATATATCATTTTAAATAGATAAAGTTTCGTGTTATTATTTGCCATTATGTTACAATATCACACACACTACTATTATTATTTATCATTATTGTTAATCATTGATTTATTTTACTATCTATTACTATTTATTATGTCTTCTGCTCATTTCTCATTTATCCTCTCATTCCATCGGCAGTATGCTCCAGAAAGCCAAAAGTTCCCGCAGGACCCCAGGTGGCGGAGACAAGGCATGGGCAAGCGAGGCGGCAGTAGAAGGTGTGAAGAAATTGCGGCAGGACGTGACGACTCTCCTGCGCTCTATGCTTGTCTGTCTGCGGCAGGAAGACACTGTCACCCTCACCAAGGTCCTGCCTTTGTTGCAGGAGAAGGTACGATAAGGGGTGGAAAGGATGAAGGGGGGGGGAGGAGAGGATGTGATTGACATCACTTCTCTCTCTCTCTCTCTCTCTCTCTCTCTCTCTCTCTCTCTCTCTCTCTCTCTCTCTCTCTCTCTCTCTCTCTCTCTCTCTCTCTCTCTTTCTCTCTCTCTCATTCTGAATTCAGTATGTTTTTCATGAATAAAAAAAAGAAATATGAGAAAGAAGAAAGCATTACCTTACTTCAGTGATGGTTTAGCATAATCTAATACATAAATTGTTATTGAATTTTTGGTTCCTTCTAGACCCGGTCTCTGTTGAATGTGATTGAGCCATCGCTGGTGGAGGAGGCATTTGAGTTCCTGGACCAGATCCGCGTCCCTCAGAACCCATCACGCATCTTAACCCTGGCCACGCGCTGCTATTCCTCACAGAACATTGCAGGGTACCTCAGCCCAGAGACAGCCCTGGACATAGAGCTGATGACCCCGGATGTCCCTACAGTGCCCACAGGGAACAGAAAAGACTGTTTGATTAGTGAGGCAGCCAAAGGTCAAGGGCTAGTCATCACAACCAAAGAGGTGGACATCATGGACAGCCATGAGAATAGTGTGTACAGGCCCACCGATGAGCCAGAGCCATGGGACCTGATCCAGCTGAATGTACAAGCAAGCGTGATGTGCCTGACCAGCAAGATCAAGAGTTTCTGTGGGCGGAAGGCGAATGCCAGTGGTCCAAAGGACTTGTGTCAGGATGGGGGTAACAGAGAGGTAGTGGGTGATGGGCAGCAAGTGGGGCAAGGCAGGGACAGCGATGTGAGGCAGAAGGATGTTGGAGCAAATAACACACCTACTGAGAAATCCAGTCCAAGTAAGAGCCGACTCAAAGTAAGTGAATCACAGAACATCAGCTCAAACCCACAATCAACTGCCCAGAGCCAGGCTGTCATTTCGTCATCAGTCGGGTCAGACTCTAGCCAGGCATCAGGGAGGTCTTCAAGTGTTGGTGCCTCCAGGACGAATGAGAGCCAGCGCTCTTCATGCTCAGCGACACCTGATGTGTCACCATGTGAGGAGGATAGTGGCATTGGGCTGGAGCGTGTGACGAGTGAAGTGGAGAGGACAGACTGCATAAGCGAAGGTGGTCTTTCAGTGGATGAAGACCGGCGGGAGGATCTCCTGCCCCTGGACAAAATTGAGGTCCGGCGGCCAGAGAAAGATGAGGCCAGTCAGAATACTGAGTCGCGGTACTCGTGCGATATCACTAGTGTGAAGTCTGGGAAGTTGGAGTCAATCATGGAACAGAGTCTGGAGGACCTGGGTTCTTCTGGAGAAGTGGAGATCAAAGGGGAGAGCAATGAGAAGGAGGCCAGTACAAATGAAGGACAATCAGGGGACAAGCCAAATGTCGGAATCTCAGAACATATAGAGAACACTGGCACAAAGGATGCACTTGATGTAAACAAACATAATGTACATAACACTGGGAAAATGGGGAGCAGGGAGGAGAGCAAACAGGCCCCAGTAATTATCACGACAAATGGCAATCACACCAAAGAAAATGACACAGACAATCAAGAGGCGGTCGACTGGGTGGGAGAAGTACGGCCTAGCATGAAGAAACTGCGGCAGGCAATGGATGGCCTGATGCGCACAGCACGCCTGGTTCACAGTGTGTTCCGTTTGCAGCAGACCCCAGAGGCGGCTCAGCAAGCACACATGATCAAGTACAGAAGAGACATCTGCTTCTCACAAGCGGTCAGTTGCTCCCTAAACTTTTTTCCTCATTTAGATCTCATTTGTATTTTCTGTATTTATTCTTATGTGTTTGTGTATGTATAAGTGCATCTTGGATCTTGGAATACATGAAGCACCTTCTATGAAATTTAAGAATCAGATCATTATAACTGAGATAGCAATGCATCATTTTACTACATAACTGAGAAAGCAAGAAGCTTCCACATAACTGAGATGCCATTGGTTCTTCTGTAGAAAAAGGACATCCTCTTTTCAGTTGACTTCTCTAGTGACGGGGCTGATGACAAGGCTGTGGTGCAGAAAGGCTGATCCGCTTTTCATCACCGTCCTCGCTCACCTTGGGCCGCTCGCAGAGTTTGAATGCCTCGTGTCTTGCCATGGGTATGTTTGGGGGAGGCATTTTTTCCCCCAATACTCAGACCCTTTTGTGTGTTGGGGGATGGAGCAAGAGATGCTGAATGTCATTTTGTTTATGTAGGAATAATCATTGAAAGCAAAATAATGGGTTTTATTTTTAGATTTTTCTTATAACACTCCATATTTCTTTATCTTGTGTTTCAGTGGTTTTAATCAATTATACAATATAGCACAAAAGTAATGATTCTGATATCATATATATCCATCATTTTGAATAATTTACTTGATATACATGAAAAAAGCATGGTAAAATGAAAAGCATAACAATTACTGACACTTGATAAATAAAACTTGTATCTGGTTATTGCCACTTATCTTTATGAGATAAAGAGCACTTCTCTTCCTGACAGTCATTATCTAAAATCCCTCCTTAACGTCACAGGAACGACTTGGTAATGCTGAGTGACATGGTGGTAGCAGTGGAGGATATTGGCGCTGTGGAGTTTGTGATGGTGCCGTCAGGGGGCGCGCAGGGCAGCAACGGACGCACACGGAGTGAAGGTGCAGCACCGCCCCCGGCCACATATGAGCTGCCCACGCCTTGCATCTCAGGGAACAGGTGTGCAGGAATTTGGATTTTTTTTATCAATAATCTCATGCTCTTTATCCTTTTCTCTCCCTCTCCATTTCCCTCTCCCTCTTCTCACTCACCATTTCCCTCTCCCTCTCCTCACTCTCCATCATCCGATCCCACTCTCTATCTTTCTGTTTCTCTCCCATTCTCTCTTTCTTCTCCTGTTTCTATTCCTGTTCCTCAGCCTTTCATCCCCTCTGCCCCCCCCCCCCTCTTCTTTTTCTCTCTTTTTCTGGGCTACCCTCTTTCCTTCCTAATCTCCCTCTCCCTCTCCTTTCTCTCTTTCCTTCTCCCTCTCTTTCTTTCTCTCTTTCCTTCCTCTCCCTCTCCTCCCTCTCTCTCTACTCCTTCTTCTTCTTTTCCCTCTCTCCTCCCTTTCTCCTTCTTTTCTTCCCCTTCCCTCTCTTTTCTATCATCTAACGTGTGAGTGCCACGTCCCACTTCTTACAGCCTCTCCCTTCTCTTGCCCCTCAGGTGTGGGCTCCGAGTTGTGCTCCCTGTCCCCGAGCACGTGTTGAGTCTCATGCCAACGACCAACTCCCAGCAACCCAACGACCCCCCTACTTTCTGCGTCACGCCCGTACTCTTCAACATTGGTATTAATGAGAAGGTGAGAATACCGCTTGAGTGGTGATTGAGGTAGAAAAGAAGGAAGGTCAAGGAGGTTCCGTTTGTGTCAAGTGGCTGGGGTGTCTCATTTATGTATTTGAAAGGATTTTATTGCTTGAGTTTTTTTGTTTTTTTTTCATTGAGATCAGTACAAATGATGATTACAGATTTTTTTTTTTCTTTCTTTTCTTTTTCTTTTCTTTCTTTTCTTTTCGAAGCTAGTATTGACAAGGTGAGTAATAGCAGTCATATGATAATTTTGAGGGGGTATGACCTGAGTGTTTTGAACCTCAGTAAAAAAGTAATTATTTGACTAAATAATGTGGGTTATGTCTCATTACTACAAGGAAGTAGTAATGGGGTTTTTGAAATCGAAGTTAATGAGAAGGTAATATTCCTGGTTTGTGTGGATTGCTTGGTTTAATTTTTAAAATTGATTGGTCAGTGTAAATATTATTTGTGATATCATTAAGTAGCCATTATTGAGAAGGTTGGAGCTCTGATTGAAGGTCTAATCATAGGATTTAATGTTATCACTATTATAGTTGTTATTGTTAATATTACTACTGTTATTATATTTTGAAGTGATGTTCTCATGTTGCAAGTTATGAATTGAATGCCTGTACTAGATCATTCTCATATTTTATAATTGTGTAGATCTGTGCAGGTGTAACTTTACATCTTACTGTTATTGCCTTTTTCTCTTCTTCTTCTTCTTCTTCTTCCTTTTCCTCTTCCTCTTCCTCTTCCTCTTCCTCTTTTTCCTCCTCCTCCTCTCCTCCTTCTCTCACTTCTCCTTCTCCTTCTCCTTCCCCCCCCCCCCTCCTCCTCTCTCCCCTCTTTTTTCTCTTTCTCCTTTCCTCCCCTCTTCTCCTTCTCTCTTCTTCTTACCTTTCTTTCTCTTCTTCTTCTTCTTCTTCTTCTTTCTTCTTCTTTCTTCTCTTCTTCTTCTCTCTTCTTTCCTCTCTCTTTCTCCTTTTCCTCCTCCCTTTCCTTCTCCTTCTCCTCTCCTTTCTCCTTCTCCTTTTCCCTCCTCCTTTCTCCTCTCCTCTTCCTTTTCCCTCCTCCTTCTTCCTTCTCCTTTCCTTCTTTTCTCCTCCTCCTCTCTCTTTCCTCCTCCTCCTCCTCTTTCTTTTCCTCTCTCTCCTCTTTCTTTCCTCCTTTCTTCTCCTCTTCTCTTCTCCTCCCTTCTTTCTTTTCCTCCTCCTCCTCCTCTTTCTTTTCCTCCTCCTCCTCCTCCTTTCCTCCTCCTCCTCTCTCCTCCTCCTCCTCCTCCTCCTCCTCCTCCTCCTCCTCCTCCTCCTCCTTCTCTTGATTTACACCCCTTTTTCTTCTTCATTGTTATCTACTTCTTTTTCTTCTTTATACTTTTCAGTTAATCTTGCTTGACTCTGCTTCTTGTTTTTCTTTTTTTTTTTTTCTTCTTTTTTCAGTTCCTTTCAAACTGTGACATGGAAATCACTTTCAGTACAGTAAAGAAATTAATTATATTATCACTTGAACTCTCATGTAAAGAATAGTCATGTGGTAATGCTAATGCAAGTCTCATTATTTGAAATTCAGAATATTGAGAGTAAGTATCCACTTTGAACTCGGTGTACAATTTTGTGAAGAAAATTATGTTTATTTTTGCCAGTTTTTCGTGCTCTCCTTAGAAATCTGTCATTCATATCCAGTTTGTAAACCACAGACATTTGAAGGAAGCCCATTTTTAATTCCTGGACAGATGGTGTGTGTAATGCTGTGAATTTGCATAATGGTTTTAACTGTGCAGAGATCACAAAGGTTAGGTCATCTTCAGGATCTGATAAAGAACATAGCTGATTTGAGACATTCCCAGATTCATTTTTCAGGTGTTTCTGTGAATTTCTGTTTGCTTGTAACTAGGGTTACTTGTCCTGACCCGCAGGAAGTTAAGCAGTTGATGGGTCTTCCTTACACCAGACACTATTGCTATGCTATGAACTCATGACTTTGAATTATGTGACTTTAGTCATATGACTGAATGGACTATGGATTTATTTTTCAGATTACAAGTAAACTGCGTAACTCTTTAGCCTCTGGAATTCAAGGTGCTTTCAATGACAGCAAAAGATTGGTATGAAAAGTGACAAGCCACAGTTAACAAGAGTGTGTTTCCTTATGCAGTATGATTTCTTGCGAGATCATCACTCTTTTTCTGAAACCATCGCACAAATTCATATTGCAAAGCAATATGTATTTTCATTGTATGAAGCACTGAGGGAATTATTTGGTCCAGTGTATGATGATTTAAGACACAATTTCATTTTGCTTTGTACATTTTTCCTACAAGTAGTATAATCAATGATTGGAGCTTGTTGTTAACATCACAAGCAAAATGAAATGTACAAGGCAGAATGAGGTAGATGAGTATTCTCACAGTATTGTAAAGTGGTTCCTCTCTCTGTAATTGATATTGCTTACTCTTAATGCACTGTTGTTTCCTTCAGATGTGACATTGTAGCTGTGTATTTTTACTGCTTGTTGATTTGAAAGCTGAAAGGAAAAAAAAAAATAAAAAAAATTGGAGATTATGGTAGTGAAACGAAGTGAAAACAAGGTACATACTAAGAACACCTTAGAGTAAGTTTGCACTGGAAAATTGGTTGGCATATAATTCATGATCTTATGATTGTTTGTTCCATTTCATTTTGTCCAAGCTACACCAGCCACAATGTCATGAGCAAAGGAGATTTACAGCTGTTATACTCTTTATGTAAATTTTGGCTGGGGAACAAAAAAAAATGAAAGGAGAAGACCTTACAATCTGATTATTTACAGGCCACGTTGGCAGAGAAATTGGGTACAGATGGCCCTCAGACAAGGAACAACCAGGACAGCTTTGAACGACTGTCGCAGTACTATCACCGTTTCAAGAAGCTTCCGCTACCACAGGAGAACAGTAGAAGTGAGTTGGATTAGAGTAGGATGAAATTGTCTTTTAAATGGCTTCTCTTCACATTGATTTTCCCTGTATTTGAATATTGTATTATTTGTGAAAGTTTGCCATTATATATCATATTGTAATCATGAAAAGTTTACAGGTAATTCTAAAATATATAGGAAATTTCTTATGATTCAAGAAAAAGAAGGGAGAAAAAAAAAAAGGTAAGGGAAAATAGAGTACTGGAAATAGCAAAAAAAGAAATATAGTATTTATTCATTTATTATTATTTCTTTAAGTGCCAAAAATCCTGCTTCTTTGGGGATGAATGTCGACATTAATTTTGTAATGATCGTTTCAGGAGTTCCCTCGATGGGCAGTGATGTGCCCCTTGTGGACCTTATTGATAAACTGGGCTTGGAAGTGCAGTCGCAGCATAGCAAAAACCCTAATGTACTGGTCTTAGCGGCACAGTGCTGTAGAGCCATGGCAGGTATGTTGGTGATTTGCATTTAGGATGTGAAGAGGATTGGACTTGGTTTTCAATTACTATTTTTTTTTTTTTTTTTTAGGATATGAAGAGGATTTTGACTTGTTTCAATTACTATTTTTTAAAGAGTGTATATTTTGATTGTTGAAGTTGATGACTTGGAATATTGGGTTGTGGATATTATAGAGGTGTTGAAGATGTGGAAGTACCTGTCATTGTATTCATTTCAGTATAAGGCATTTACTAATGTCCAGCTATAGCATATCCAAGATGGATCTTGTATTTATATCATTCGTATTTATTTACGTTTGTGTGATCTTCAGAATTTTCTTCAACATCCTTTCTGCCTGACAGGGCTTCGCTTCACCTCATGCAAGAGTGGAAAGGACCGCACGGGAATGAGTGTGACTCTTGAGCAAGCAAACATTCTAGCAGCGGAGTATGATTTGTCAGAGACGGAGTTCCAGAGAGCGCTTAACTGTATGAGAAGGTAATTTGGGTATTTGGGTATTTGGGTAGGATCTTTCTCTTTTCATCCTTCTTATCCTTTGGCACCTCTTCGCTGATTTTTCCTCCTCCTCTGCTTCTTTCTGCTTTATCACTTCCATCTCCTCTTCTCCCTTTACTGTTTTTTTATTCTATTTTCTCCTCCTTCTTCTCTTCTTTTTTTTCTTCTTCTTCTTCTTCTTCTTCTTCTTCTTCTTCTTCTTCTTCTTCTTCTTCTTCTTCTTCTTCTTCTTCTTCTTCTTCTTCTTCTTCCTCCACCTCCTCCTCCCCCTCCATCATTTTCTCAGTCTCTTCTTTTCTCCCCCATTCTCTCATATTTTCTTTTTTTCAAACCTATTACCCCATTCTTTGTGTTTTCCCCCCTCTGTCTCAAGTCACTCTCTTTCTCCCTTATGATTGTCCCTCGTTTTTATCACTCTTGTTTTGCTCCCTGTTCTTAATCCCCCTCATACTCTCCATTGCAGCGAGGGGACACGGCTGGAGAACTGCCAGAAGAACATTGGTGCACGCAAGTACGCCTTCTCGACAGTGCAGCTTAAGATGTTCCCCCGCCAGTACCAGCCTCCTCCTGGGACATACGGATCAGCACAGACATAAAGAAAGAGATGAAGATGGTAGAAATTTGATAAACAAAGACAGTGGTTTGATTCAACAAGAAACAGAAAGATTGAATGGGGTAGAGGAAGACCAGTTGGCATGTGATTTCATGAGAGACATAGAGATATCAAATACATTGATTTAGATGTGGTGAACAGAAGAAAAGAATTGATGGACGGAGAAATGAGGCTGGCTCATTTTGCTGAATATAGAGACATACAGACAGAGAAACAGGGAGAGAGTGAATGCAAATGGAGAGTATAGCAAGGAAAGGAGATAATCTTTGATTTATTTTTTATGTGGACTTGTTGTGGTAGGAATGTTCTGGTCTTGATCAAATATGGGAGACTTGTGGATTCATTTATCAGTTTGTTTGTTTTTTCTCTTGGGTGAACTGGTCATCGATAAAACACTTGTTGTGGGATTATAAGCTCAATAGTATATAGATATAAGTAATTTGAAGTTCATTTTGAAAGCTATATTAGCTACTATCTTTATTATTTTTATTAATATGTTAATATAATAATAGTTATTATTAATATTATTATTATTATTATTATTATTATTATTATTATTATTATTATTATTATTATTATCATTATTGCTTCTTTTTTTTTTCTTCTTTCTTGAATTGGAAAGAACAAAAGCATTTCAGTAGTTTTATTTGTCTTTGAATTTGCTCATGAATGCCATTATTCACATGATGCTTGTCTGTATATGAAAGAGACAGACAGACAGACAGACAGACAGACAGACAGACAGACAGACAGACAGACAGACAGACAGACAGACAGACAGACAGACAGACAGACAGACAGACAGACAGACAGACAGACAGACAGAAAATCAGAGAGAATTTATATATTCTTTTGTGATATACAAATTGTTGATATGTAGTTATACCTATATGTGGTTTTTGAGAATGAAAATAAAATACTTAGAATTTGGCATTTAACATTTCCGTTAGTAATTTAGTTCCAGTGTTTTTGATGATTGATAGAGGGAAATAAGAACATGAATTATTATTATTATTTTCAACTGCATATCATTTCATGATTTATCGTTAGTTTGCATGGCAAGATTGTACATGAATTTTCACTATTAAAATCAGATAAAGCATAAAATGTATTTTAGAAATTTTCACGTTCATAACTTTCTCCCATGTGCGTTGTTGGTGTGTGCATGACTATATATTTTTGTTTATTCTTTTCTTTTCTTTTTCTTTTTTTTATCAGAACATTCCTTTCCTTGTGTGTAAGTAAATGATGTTTAATTCATGTATACTTAATGCTGAATACCTATATTTGATGTAGGTTGTGTTACATTGGAAAAATATTTATTTTTTACTTGGTGACGTGAGATTTTTAGCCTAAGATGATAAAGATTTGAAACAGCAGTGGGTAAGGGGCTTTGAAGTGAAATATTTTTAATTAATTATTATGAAGGTTGCCTGTATCAGAGAGAATATACAACTTTTTGGATAATGTACTGTTGAATATAAAAGGAGTGCATCTTGCAATGTGTTGATAGTTGTTATGCAAGGACTGATGTTCATATGATGTAATTATTATTATTATTATTATTATTATCATTATTATTATTATAATTATTTACAACTACTTCTACTTTGTATTATCATCAGGGTAGTTACATGCTTTATATATATTTAATAGAAGTATATGGATTATATGAGTGAGTGTTTGGGAATTTATATCTGGACTTAGAATTGCACCGACTATTATTATGATTATGAAGGCAGTGCCACATTTTTATGGGAAATGAACTGTTCTGTGGAGATTCAATAAGGGATAAAGCAGGGATTTTTTTTATTGATTTTTTTTTCTTGTTTATGCATATTGCCTCCCATCACAGAATAAATGGAGAGAAAGAATAATTAGGGAAAGGAAGTGATACCATGACAGAGCTGCCGTAGATGGAGAGATGACAATCCTATGAGTCTTTTCATCGTGCGAAACTGCTCTCTTTACGCATTGGACGTTGTAGGTGTCATTGGTCTTGTTTGTCCTTGTTTGTGCGTTGTTTAAAAAGTTGTGTCTCCACTTCTTGCTGTGTCATTAGGACTTCCTTGTACGTATTTCTGCTTTATTTTATTTTTATTTTTATTTATTTTTTTTTTTTTTCACCACAGTCTTTGATTTTTTTTTTTCTTTCTTTCTTTCCTTTTTTCTTTTTTCCATTGCCTTTCTTTCTTTCTTTTTGCTTTTCACTTTTTCTTGTTTTCCTCATTCATTCTTTCCTTTTTCATGTGCCAAGTTTAGTATTGGGCCATATATTTAGATATGCTCCTGTTGCAGGTTCAAACGATTTGCAGAATCCCTTGTGGTAAATTTTAATTGTGCAATGAGGATATTTGTAATATATTTCTTTCAGTTTGTTTCATTTATTTATCTATTTATTTATTTTTTTTGTCTATATATTTATTTTCTTTATATGCGTATCTGATTTATCTTTTTGATTCATTAATTTTTTTGACAGGGTAGTTAATGACAAGTACTTAGGATTTTAGCCATTCGATGTTGTCATTTCCTAGGCCAATTTATAAGGTAATGATTAGTGGACGGCAATGTATTCTACATTTATTATAAATGGAATTAATGTATAATTTCTTTGTAAAATAAAGTAAACCAGGAATTTCTTAAAATAGCAAATTGAAGAGTTAGGGGTTAATATGCTCATGTGATAAATATTTGTGCCATCATTCATTTCCAAATCTCGGAAGTGGAGGCTACCTGTCTGAAAATTTACATGAGGTTGTCGTGTGATGGGAGCTTACATCTTTTATGTACTTAAAGACTGCAGGCGTGAAATGAACGTTCAAGGGGATTGTTATGTGGATTGTTACCTAAATGTTGTGCAGGTTATGGGTGAGGAAATATTTTT
Source organism: Penaeus monodon (assembly GCF_015228065.2). Taxonomy (NCBI): domain Eukaryota; kingdom Metazoa; phylum Arthropoda; class Malacostraca; order Decapoda; family Penaeidae; genus Penaeus; species Penaeus monodon. The sequence continues at coordinate 30,646,921 of NC_051424.1, forward strand.
TCAGAGGGAAAGAGGCCCTTTTGTTAGAGCTGAAGGGAAAGGTGGAGGCAAAAGGTGAACTTCTTTTATTCTTGAAAGCATTTGCAAGGGAAGGTTTTGGATCTTGGGCATTAGACTGAGGCGAATGTTTGTATCTGAACTTTATATCAACTTGATTTAGAAACTGTCTACCTCTGCAGATTTGTATTGAAAAAGATGAGTATTCATCCAGACATAATGCAAAGCTTTGCTCTTCACAACAAGGATTTATTCCTTAATGTACCTTTCTGATTTGATGATTCAGACAGTAATGTGTGAACCTGGTAAAGGTGTTTCTTTTTTGCCATTCATTCTCAAAATCACAGTAACAGTATTCCATAAAAAAGCTCTGTGCTGCTTTTTTGAGGCTGGTAGAATCTGACGAGAGTTCAGTATCAGGGGAATGATGTTGCTTGTTGTTAGGCACCACAAGCAGCATGTGAATCCAACGAGCTCAAGGTTTAAACTTTGTATTACAAGTAAGTGCTGCGGAATGTACACTTTGTATAGAGACTTCTAGCATTACCAGAAATAAACACTGCTACTCTAGTATTATCACATATTTCTACTGATTGATACAGAGTACACACCTATCAATGCAAATTTTAAGAAATGTAGTTTTTAAGAAATTGTTGTTCAAGTTTTTAAAAGTTTGATGAGAGTTTTTCCATTTGTAGTTGATGTCATCAAGCTTGTCTCTTCCTGAATTATGCTACTGACAAATCCAGTCAATTAGTAATTTATCCATTAGAAGCCAAAGTTATTAATCCAGTTAATATGACATAGTTGCTGTGCCATGCCACACAAAAAAAGTTTTTGCACTGTGACAACACAACACTCATGCACAAATACTTAGGCTGCGTGTGGTATATATATCTATATATCTATATATCTATATATCTATATATCTATATATCTATATATCTATATATCTATATCTCTATATATATATATATATATATATATATATATATATATATATATATATATATATATATATTTATATATATCTTTGTATATATTCACACTGATATGCTGCCATTTTCATGAGTATCCTATAGCAAGGTGATCTAGCTTTAAATTCAATGGGAAAGTGCCTCGTGTAGTTCTGGAATAAGGAGCAATGTCTCTGAAGACATTTTATGTGGTGTCTTGGTAGCTACAGTATAAGACTCTTTGTGTGTAGGATTCAATTTCTCTTTCTTTAAATCGTCACTGATCTTTGTTGGTTCTGTGAACTTTTGTTAGTGTTGGGAGTTAAACCCAATAGATAGTTATTCATTGTTTTATCTGTAGCTGTCCTGCTCTGTGGTCAGAGATTCATATCATTAGCATAGACTGTAATAAAAACCAGTTTAGTTTAAAAGATTTACCAACTGACAGACTTTAAGCAAGTGGCTCTATCAAGCGACACAGATATGTCTCATATTCCAGAATTGGGCACGTATGAGGTCTTTAGGGTTAGCTGAACTTCTCTGGCAATGGTTCACAGTAGTCAAACTCAAGGCAGTAAACATGTTTAAAAGTTTACAACCATTTTCTATGACCACAAGATTCAGGGTACAGCCCAGTGCAGATGAGGAACTACGAGAACGTCTGCTGTAACCTTGTCTCTTGTTGCCCTTCTATCACGAATGAAACACGAAAAGAGTATTGCTGTTTTTTGGGGGATATATTGAAGTGACACGAAGAAACCATTTTCCCAGGAATACTTTGTATACTTTATTCTCTGGCAAGAAGAGGCAAGCATTGTACTTTTGTACTAAGAAGTATTTGCTTGATGGGGAAGAAGGTCAGTGTTATGCGACTGTTGGGATCTGTGAACTTTAGGTTAAGCCAATTTTTACAGGTGGTGTAGTCTTTAAATTTTTTTATATACCTTTAGAGAAAAGAGCAGATCAATAAACATGTGAATATTCAATTGCTTGTACTTTAGGTTGATGTAGTAGATCAGACGTGCATCTTTTCGTATAAAAAAAAGTTGAGAAAAAACAAGTTTTGGTAAGTTTTATCTCTTGTGTCATTTAATGTTTTATATAGCATTTAGCCTCTTCAAATGCTAAAGCTTTGTAATGATAACTATGTATAATGCATTTGGAAATGAGCCAGTAGTTTTTTTTTTATTAATCATTATCATTATTATTTACTTATATAGTGTATGTAATTTTTAACTTGTCAGAAAATGAGGATTTTATGATTTCTTTGACCAGAATTCTTTTTCATTCATTCATTCCTTATTTTTTTCATTCTTTCATTAAAGTTCAAGGCTGGAATTGTAACTTGCCTTCACATAAACCAAAATTTCGAGATGAATTTGTGCCGTATGGAGTGACGTTTTTTAGAATTTTTAAGATTTTTTTTTTTGTTAATTATAGTTGTCTAGAGTTGTTTCTTGTTTCTTTATTGACTTCTTGTGTGTGAGTTTGATATATATTTTTTTTTTGTAAAGACATTTTTTTTTTTTAACTACTTAAAGAAGACACTGGTACAAGATGCAGAATGAGTAAAAGTTAACATTGCTGTTATTCAAAATATTTCAGACTGCTTCACTCTATACAAAGAACGAATGAATGTGATTTATCTTTTATTCTCATAATATTTTTATTTTTTTTTATTTTTCCATTATTGTATGTTATAGATATGGAGGAGGGGAATGTATTGACTATCATTTTTGTTATTATTTTTACTGTCATTTTTTTTTCACTACAAATAATTTTTGTATATGTACATACTCTATTTTTTTTGTGTGTATAAATATGCATTCTCTATCTCATTATTTTGGGTGAGGACACAAGACCGATGATAAATATTGACAACAGGGTATGTTATCATCCCCTCTTGTTGTTTGTCTCTGTACTTCTAAACCCTTAATATGCAAGGTAACTGTAATGTTATGGCGTCAAAGGCCTTACAAAGTCACCTGAGATATTGAGGGTTTGGTAATGTCTTTAATGATAAAGAAAATAGAGATTATATATAAAAAAAAAGACATTGTAATTCCAACAGATCTGTGACTCCCTCCCTCCCTCCTTCCCTCCCCCCTTTTCCCTTCCCTTTGTCTCCCCCTCCTCTTTAGACTTGTGAAATGCTGTAACATTGTTAATTGTTAGCCGTAGGATTTTCACAGGCTTTATCAAAAAAACAAAAACAAACTTATAAAAAAAAAAAAAAATCAAAATGAAAAAGGAAAAAAAAAAGGTATAAAAAAAATGGAGATTAATACAATGAACTTGTAAAACTGCTGCTATTTTTCTAGATATCTAATTCTCAATTGAATACCAAAAGTGAGACGTACGTTTTCTCTTTGTTTCATTACCCTTTGGCGACTGCAAGGTTACTCTTATTATTATGAACTATGTTTATTGCAAGTGATATTATAGTTTATTATTATTAATAATAATGATTATAATAATAATAACAAATATTATTTTTATTATTATTATTATTATTATTATTATTATTATTATCATTATTATTATTATTATTATAATAATAATAATAATATTATTATTACTATTACTATTATTATAATCAGTGGTTATTATTATTGTTATTATTATTATAATATTTACTATTTTTGCTATTATTGTTGTTATTATTTATTATTATTACTTGTTAACCTAATGTCAGTTGGCTTATTTACCGTCCCCTTTAGATTTTAGTGAGTTTTGTTACGCACAGATGGCGCCACGTGTGCTCAACCCTAGTGACCGATCCTGATTTCCCTTTCCTTGAATTGGTGGGGAAATGTGTTTTCCTTTCCAATACTATGAATATTGACATTGTTATCATTCTTGTTGATTTTATGATTATTAAATTGTTATCAAAATATTAATAACATCAAAGGCAATAAAACAATAGAAATGAAGCTTTCAAAAAATGAAGGAAAGGGTAAGATGAGATAGGTAAGTCTAATAGCTGATGCCTTGGTGACTAAGCACTTGTAGAGCCATCTATGTGTAAAGACAATAGATAAATGTGTATTACAGTGGGCATGGTATTGTAGTCTTGCCACCTGCTGACATTAGGTTGATATTTAATATTATTTATTATTATTTGGTATTATTATTATTATTATTATTATTATTAAAAATAATAATAATAATAATAATAATAATGATAATATTATTATTATTATTATTATTATTATTAATATTAGTATAATTATTCTTACCCACCCCAGTTCTAAGCCCACAGTTGTAGGGATTCACCTACCTTAGGCTTCAGCCCTAGACACAACTAATTTTTTAATTTTTCATGGTATTCTCCTGTTTAGTTATTTGGCCCATACTCCATATGGAGAGCCATAGGGGTGAACTATATATAATAAAAAAAAACAAAAAAAAAAACATCATCCCTTGCCAGTTGTTGTGGTGAGCTTAGGAGGCGAGGACTGGAACACAATGCTGGGGATCTCCCCTGCCTTGGGCCTCAGCCCTTGACTCAACCAAATTTGCATGGTCTTTTTCCCCTCCTGATTTTTCGTTTCTGTCCCCTCTCCAACCCCTTCTACTATGCACTTTCTAAGGTGTGAGAGCTGTGCTGAAAGGATGAAAGGCTGACTTTGTGCCAGTCCTGAACGGCCTGAGGGAACCATGGGCACAGTATTCCCCTGTTTTAGTTGTTTAGTCCTTACCTCTCAAGGGGTGGACTGTTTCTCTCCCCAACATACTCTAGGCTTGCCATGGCCAGTAATAAAGATGTTATACCCTTTTTAGGGACAATGAGGCTTGCCCCTTCATCAAACAGCCCCACAAACTCAAACTCTCCTGGTTCCCTGACCCTAGGCTCTCCTTTGACCACGACTCTGAACACTACAACCCCTTCTCAATGCCTACTAATGTATTATCCACCCAAGTCAACACTCAAGCTCCAGGACACATTTAAATTTCATCACCTCTACCCTCACAACCATCTTCCTCAATCACTCCATCTTCTCATATTACTACTTTACAGCCTTATTGTCCACCTTTCCTAATAATACCTTCCTCAACACTACTCCCTCTTCCACATGTCCTCGTCTTTCTACCACCCCCATCTCTACAAATACTCTATTTAGCCCAGCCGAATGAGACCGATTATTCGCAATCCCCCTCACAACTCCTTACTCTGACCACTTTTCTCTTCCAGCAATGTATCCAAAAACAAGCAGGCAAAGTCTCTTTCAGTAGCCGACCCGATCATTCTGGTCTCGTCACAGTTACATCTGAAAATCAAGCTATAGCATTATCAGCTCTAACTGATCTCTCTGGCAACCCCATTCCTACAGAACCTCATCCAACCCTCAATACTTGTACCAGAACTGTCTCCATTTCCCAAGTAAACTGCCCTATTTATAACAAAAATTGGTCAGACTATGGAGAAGACTTACTTGTCCTGCCTCACAGACTGTGATGCGATATCAATTTGGTGCTACTCCATTGCTCCTAAAGGTCAACGTAAGAACCCCACTAACATTAGCAAAATTACTTTCCGTAGACAAGACCTTCCCTTTAGTGCTTACATTGGTGGAGAATCCCTCCCTGTCCGACCATATCAACCTCCTCTCCGTCAGTGTCAAAATTGTTGCCGTTTAGGACATCCTGCCAAACACTGCCTTTCCACAGCCCGATGCCCTCCATGTGCCCAACCTTGTCGTACTCGATCAAACTGCTCTGCACAGTCACGCACATGTGCCAACTGTGGCGGCCCCATGATGTATTTTATAGGGGCTGCCCCACCTACAAGTTTGAGTCTGAGGTGGCAACTCTCAGATTCAGACTTGATTTCACTCTGCGTGAAGCCAGACAGGAAGCACGACCGACGAGGATTTACTTTTACTTCCTACTCCAGTAATGTTGCTCGCTCTGCCCCTTCCCCCTCCCCTCCAAGACGTTCCTACACTCTCCCCCTACCTATCCCTCCTACATCTTACTTCCCCACTTCTACCACCTACCTTCCCCAGACAAATTCTTTTGCCATTCAAATCCAGACAACCCAATCTCTACTGCAGCCCCATCACCTTCCCCTCTCCCCCCTCCCGCACAACCTGCAGCAGACAGACTAAACGTTCCATCCCTTCTTTTCCTACCACACACTCACCTCCACCTACCTTAGCCTCTACTCCTTAAACACCAGCCCTCTCTTCCCCCTCATAAGAAAACCTTTGTCTCACAAAACCCCCCAACCAACTCCTTTACAAAAACTTTTTAAGATATTCAAAGCTATCCACTCGAGTCCCAAATTGATACCGAAACCCCTAATCCACCCTCAAATTCCAGCCCCGCCTCACACTCAGAATGACTGTCGATATCCATCATCCTCCTACTCATATTCCCCCTACAACCCTTCCTCCTACTCCCTCCCAACACAGCCCATCCCCCCTTGCTCCAGCTCCACCTACATTAACCCTCCCTCCATCTTCTTTATCCCTTCCACTCCCTCCTGGATACATACATGAATCCCTTATGTCACAACTATGCCCTTCCCCAGATCCTCCACCTGATACAACACCACCTTCCCCCTCTCATTCCTTGTCTTATCGCCTAGTTCCTTCCCCTTCAAATTCTCCTACACGCACTGTAACCGTTATCACTCATGGATCAACTAAAATACAGCTCTCCTACATTGGAATATTCGCGGTTTCCGTTCTCATAGACCTGACCTTCGTCATATCCTTTCTTATTATAACCCATCCAGTATCTGCCTCCAAGAGACCGTTCTTGCACATCCTCGTATACCAATCCCCAAATACCATTTTGTCTCTTCTTCACACTCCCTTTATGTCTCGTCTATACTTATCCACTAGAAAACACCGTATATCATCCTCCCTTTCAAACCAATGTCCCGTGCACAATTATTTGCATATTTCTTCGCCGTTGGATCACATTTATTTCAGTCTACTTCTCCCCTTCCTACCCCATTGACTTTGTTGCCTTTGAAAATATAATTTCCCAACTCCAGCCACCTTTCCTCATAGTTGGTGAGTTTAACTGCCACTACACTCTTAGGGATGATTCTAACACCAACTTCCGTGGCCGAGCCCTAGAGCGCTTCCTCTCCAAAACTGACCTTATCATTCTTAATTCAGATCGCCCCACACACTATGGCATACGCACGCAATCTTTTTTGATGCACTGATCTCTCTCTATGTTCCCCTTCTCTTCATTTAGATTTCCATTGGTCACTTATAGACCACTTTCCCTCTAGTCACCACTTTCCAGTTCTCTTTTCATCTACTTCATATGTACCACTTCCTAACTCCCCACTCTGGTGCTTTGATAGAGCCGACTGGCGTACTTTCACATCACTCTACGATTCCTCCCCCCCCCCCTTTTTTCGTCCATTTCAGATATGATACAATGTTTAACTACTACATTCCTGAGAACTACCTTTACAGCCATTCCTCAAACCTCAAGATCTTATATCTTTAAATGTGTTCCATGGTGGAGTTCCGGTTGCGCTGAAGCACTTCGCTTAAAGCGTCCAACCTGGAACAGTATCCGCTACAAACAAGGCACTCTAATCAACTATCAGGCCTTATCTCCTTTAAAAGAGCATCCGCCTGTCTTCGTCGTACAAGCTGGAAAAGTAAAACAAATAGCTGGCGAATTTGTGTTTCCTCAAATACATCTTCTACATCTATCTCAGCTGTTTGGCATCGGATCCATAAATTATTGGGCAAACATCCCCCCATCCAGCCCCCATCCTCCATATTCGAGATACTCTCTTCTGTGATCCTCTCCAAGGTGCTAATGAACTACTAGGTGACTATTTCAGCCAGGTCAGTAGTGGTTCTCCCTTTCTCCACACTTTTCTTCTATTACAACCATAAGGGAATGCACCCCCGTTATCTTCACCTATCCTCTGCTGAGTCTTACAATGCTCCTTTTTCTTCCTCTGAACTCAATGATGCTTTATAGCCGTCCCGCAACACTCATGAAGGCCCTTAAAACACGGATGGCTCTAAATCCACCTGTGTTGGTTTCGCAATAACCTTCCCAACTCACACTTTCAGATACCCTCTCTTTCCTGAATCCTTTTTGCCTTTAAATACATATACTCACTCCCTTCTTCCTCTTTCACTATTTTTACTGACTCCCGTAACTCATTAACTCTCTTAAAGTCAATGCACTCGACCAACCCCCTTGTCTGTAAGATCCAGAACTGTTTCTACCTGTCCACATGCCAGAAAACTATCAGATTTTGCTGGGTGCCCAGCCATGGTGGAATCCTTGGCAATGAACAGGCAGATACTCTAGCATGCTAAGCCACTATGTCCACATCACACCAACCACATTTCTCACGTATTCCAGCCACGGATTATTACACCCACTTTGAGACTTTCTTGTATAACCAATGACAATCTTTCTGGTCAAGTCTCCACACTAATAAATTACATATTGTAAAACTATAAATCTCCTCCTGGTCAACATCGGAACAAACGTTGGGAGATGGCTCTCGCCCGCTTAG
>NC_051424.1:30662889-30673665 GCF_015228065.2 Penaeus monodon
TATTAGGTTGCTACTTACAATTTGAAATATTGTATTTTATCAGATCTACAAGTTGCTTCTAGTACTCATGTAACTAACACCTACTGCATGAATATCTTCGGAATTTTAGATGCATATATTATTCAAAATACTGTTACGTCGGCCGCCTCGTCCCACTGCCACCAACACAAGGCAGGCCTAGGCAGACGGCGTGCTATTCCACAGGGTCGTGAACACGAACAGTCCAAAGGCAGGAGCACCACAGCCTCCCAGAACACAGAGGGGAAACGCCAAAAGGACAGTCTTTCCTTTAATTAAGTTATTTACCCGTACACTTTTCTATAGGCACAATACAGGGGGGAAACCAGCATGTTACACTGCATGATACAGCTTATAACAGGGCAACACAAAGTATATCAGGTCACAAGGGCACACACGAGGTCTTCACAGGAGCAGCACCCAACTGGTCTCTCCTGGCTCGCTCCTCCGATCCTCCGCTCACAGCCATTTGCGTCACGTTTGCCCAGGTCATCCTTTTCATGTTAACACATGTTTCGCACAGAGACAAAAACCCACTGGCATAGCAATACTATTGAGTCTCTTCCAAATTGCAATATTGATTTTTGGATATTTTTTTGCTTTTGACGTTTTCGTGTTCTTATTCTAATTAATTTGTCGCCATTATAAGCATTATCATTATTATTCCTACTGCCAATTATCAGTCATCTTTCTTACTCTGGATACCACTATTATTATTCTCATCATTGCTATTATGATGACTTCTGCGATTTTTATCAATATTAAAAATTATCATATATATTAAAAATGTTATTGATATCACATTATTATCATTAGTTTTTTATATGGTTATAATAATCATTATTGTTATCATTTTCACTATCACTATCATTATCATCTCTATTTGTTTTTGTTATCACCACCACTTTTTCCCTTTGCTGTAGGAGCGTATTTCAAAACCAAAAGTTTCCTTCCCCTTTTTACTAATAATCATGATTCTCTCTTTTTAGGGTTGGGCGTTAGGGTGGGGGTAGAGGAGCAGGAACATGAGTTTTTCAGTATTAGTTATGAACAAGATATTCACTCTACAATATATATATATATATATATATATATATATATATATATATATATATATATATATATATTTAGCAAAAAATATATCCAGTTAGATGTGGGGGTGGGGTGGAAAAGGTGATTAGTAAGTCAATTTTTATGTCCTTTGAATTAACTTTAATCATGTGGTGTTACACACAAAACATATTTGTCATGTTTCTTATTATTTTACCATGGGCTATTGAGAATATAATTTTACAACTCTGTATACATATAAGATATCTGGTGTCATCATGATATATTCCTAATACTGATTCTGTGTGCATTTTTAAAAGAATTTGGAAGTGTAATTATTATCAGTAGTTCATCTTGATTCACTCTAAGATCCAACACAGATCAAATGAGAGAAAAGGGGAGAGGGAAAAAGAGAGAAAGAGAGAGAGAGAAAAAAAAAACCCATGAGCTATTATTTTTTCAGCGGGATACATAAAACTGCAAAGCAGCTTAACACCAAGTTTTCTGGGCAAATTGATTGACAGGAAGGGATTATAAGGAAATTTAAAAAATAAAAAGATAATGATGCTTCGTTACTGCAGACTAGCACGCTTCTGCATTGTACTTTCAGCTATTACTATCATTGATAGAATGTTAAATATGTAAAACAAAGTAACTCAAACCTTTACAAATACTCAAAACTCAACGATTTAAGTTAATTCTCATCCAAGTGCTACAAGCTACCGATTCTCCAACCAGAACCAGCGTAGCGATTTGATTCCATTTATAATCGAGTGTCCTGTTGCTGCCTTTCTGCAAGCTACCGACCTGAGTAACCTATGACCTCAAGAGGGGGACGTTATCTCTTTGGACAAATCTCGTGAACCACCAAAACACGAGCAAGTGTTAAAAAAAACCTGTTAACTTTTCCCACTCGATAACGCTGCTGCCACCAAAACCAAAGAATATCATTAGAAATCCAGACTTTTATATTGCCAACTCACTACAGTACACCCACGATCTACTTTAACAGATATATTATCCCAATATTAAAAATGTCAATGAAAACGCAATAAAATACAGGACCTGTTGACCACATATCCTACGCCGCGACGATTTTGTCAAATGTCTTAGGTTTCAAAGGCACTTCAACATGTCATAGATCGTGTCATTTTAACTTATTATTATTATTATTATCTTTTAATCATCATGAATTATTCTTCTTTACGTTTTTACTTTAGTGAATAATATTCTTTGCCCTGTTTTTGGTTTTTGTTTTCTCACTTTTCCTTTTTTATTTTATTTCCTTAATTTTATCGTTCATCTCTATTCCTTCCTCTCTTACTCCCTTCCGCTTATTTCGTGCATTTGTAATTATAATGCTAAATAATGATTTAGGTTATTGTACTGAAATTACAATAAAGGTTCCCATAAAAAAAAATCGTAAAACGTGATCAATATTAAATGATATTGGTGGCCGAGTGGTTAGAGCGTCGGACTCAAGACTGTTACGACGGCAATCTGAGGTCGAGGGTTCGAGTCACCGGCCGGCGCGTTGTTCCCTTGGGCAAGGAACTTCACCTCGATTGCCTAGCTAGCCACTGGGTGGGCAAGCCAGCCCAAGTCAGTGACGGTCCCAGAACTGGGTAAATAGAGATGGTGACTCGGAAGGCAACGGCAAACCACCGCTCTAAATTGCCAAGAAAATCATGGAAAATCCATGATCGCCAACGTCCTTGTAGGACAGGGCACTTGAAAAAAAAAAGATAAAAAGTTTAATGGTAAAGGGGAAAATAACGACAGAGACGATTGTTTTTTTGGCTGTGTAGTTACTCAAGATAACAAAGAAAACACAAAGAGAAGATTTCCTTTAAAATATACAATTTCTTTCAAGAGTTCAATAAATCGGATTGATAGAAAAGGATAAAGAGAGAATATTGAGATTATTACAAGGTATCGTAAGTCCTCTCAGTGTCAGATATTTAGAAATTCTCTATGGCAGTTTCCTTCATTTTTTTAAGCCACATTCTCATCATGAATTTTCAGATGCAGCTTGAGATAAAATAATGATAATAGAGATGATAGTAAAAAAGAAGAAAATAAAAATAGTAATGGTAATTATAATAATGATAATGATAGTAATAAAAGGAAAATTATATGAACAATAATAATGAAATAATAATAATCGTAAAAATAGTGACAATAATAACAATAATAATGGTTAATGGTTAATGGTTAAAAACAAGATAAATGTGCTAGACATCTAAGGTCATGTAGCACTATAGTTAATGTTAGGGAAGGGTGGTTGAGTTAGTGATTAGTTGTCTAAGCTGGGCAAAGGAATTGGTGAGTGAAAGGGTTAGAGTCGGGTGTGGTAAGGAGTTAGATTAGATGGAGGATATGTATGCGTTTGAGGAAAGAGAATAGGTTGTTGAAACAGAAAGTGTGGGATTCTGTAAGGATGTCTGATAGGTTGGGAGGTCGGTGAAGGGAGGATAGGTGGGGAAAAGCAGAGGTAAGTATGGACGAGACATAAAGGGAATGTGGGGAAGAGACAAAATGATAATTGGGGATTGGTATTGGAGGATGTGTAAGAAAGGTCTCTTGAAGGCATACAATAGATGGGTTATAAGAGGAAAGGATATGACAAAGGTCAGGTCTGTGGGAGCAGAAACCGCGAATATTCCAATGAAGGATAGTTATACTTTACTGATATAGATTGTAGTACGTTTTGGAGATTTTGAGGAGGAAGCAGCTAGAGGGTGGGATAAGGACCGAGAGGTCTGAGAATGGAGAGGTGTGGGAGTTGGAAAACAGAGGTACGGGTTGTTTCAAAACGTGGGCACGACAATAGGATGTGTGGGATTGAAAGGGGAACATTACATAAGGAACATAAGGGTGGATCAGATTGTGACATCAGATAGGAGTGTGTTAGACGGGTGTGGCCAATTCGTAATCGGGCGAGAGCGGTCTCCCAACGTCTGTTCCGATGAAATGGAGCTGACCAGGAGGAGATTGATAGTTTTACAGAATGTAATTTATTAGTGCGGAGGCTTGACCAAAAAGATTGCCATCGATTATACAAGAAGGTCTTAAAGTGTGGGTAATAATCCGTGGCTGGGATACGTGAGAAGCGTGGTTGGTATGATGTGGACATAGAGGCGTGGCGTGCTAGTGTATCTGCCTGTTCATTGCCGGGGATTCCAACATGGCTGGGCACCCAGCAAAATTTGATTGTTTTATGGCGTGTGGACAGGTAGAACAACCAGTTCTGGATCTTACAAACAAGGGGGTTGGTGGTGTGTATTGACTTTATGAGAGTTAATGAGTTATGGGAGTCAGTAAAAATTGTAAAAGAGGAAGAGGGGAGTGAGTATATGTGTTTTAGGGCAAAAAGGAGTGCATACAGTTCTGTAGTAAGGACACTGGATTCAGGAGGAAGGGAGTATTTGAAAGTACGAGTTGGGAAGATTACTGCAAAACCAGCACCGGAGGTGGATTTGGAGCCATCAGTATATACGTGAATACTAGAGGAATGAGTGGAGACATGGTCAAGGAAATGTGTGAGAAGGACTGTAGGAGGGATATTTGATTTTGGTGGATCGGGGAAAACAGAAGAGCAAATATGGGGGTGAGGTATAAGCCATGGAGGGACGGAATGGACAGAGAACGGGAGAGGTTGGAGATGGGGGAAAGGGGAATGGGAGAGGAGGGTATCCATGCGAGTGGAGAAAGGAGTAGGTAATCGTGGAGATGAAGCTAAGGTGAGAAGTAGGGGTTGTGGGATAGTTAGTTTAGTGAGGGAAAATTGGTGGAATCGAACATAGCATCGGAGAGAGAGAAGGGCACGACGTCGAGATAGAGATGGTATGCCTGATTCAGTGTACAGGCTCTCAACTGGGGAGGAGCGGAAGGCACCTAGTGCTAAGCAAAGACCACAGTGATGGATTGTATCAAGATGGGCAAGGAGAGAAGTTGAGGCAGAGGAGTAGATATGGCATCCATAATCAAGAGTGGAGAGGATCAAAGTAACATGAAGATGAAGGAGAGTTTTGCGATCTGAGCCATGATATATGGGATAGAGTTTTTAAGATTCGAAGACGGTGGAGAGCTTTTTCTTTAATGTCTAGAATATGGTCTCGCCAGGATAGTTTGGAGTCAAAAATGACACCTAGGAATTTGCCAGAGGAACGGCATTGGAGTGGAGTGCCATATAAGAAGAGTGGGGGTAGGGGACCTACACGTGAGCGAGAGAAAAGAATGGAGAAAGATTTAGAAGTAGAAAAGTGGAAGCCATGGTTTGTGGCCCAGGAAGATACTGATGAGATTGCAAATTGAAGAAATTGGTAGAGATTTGGTATGGATGTGCCAGAGGCATAGATTGTTAAATCATCAACATATAGTGATGACCGGGTTCCTGGTGGTAAAACTGAGACAATATCATTAACAGCAAGAAGGAATAAAGTGGTACTGAGCACACTGCCTTGTGGGACACCTTCGATTTGGGGAAAGTAAGATGATGTGGCAGAGGCGATTTTGACCTGGAAAGTGCGTTGGGAGAGGAAGGACTTTATGAAGACACCCATGTTTCCACGTATGCCTAGAGAGGACAATTGTTGGAGAATATGGTACCGCCATGTCGTATCATATGCTTTTTCTAGATTAAAAAAAATAGCTAGTACGGATTCATGGCGTGCAAATGCAGATGTAATATTTGTCTCAAAATGGGCAAGGGGGTCAGCTGTGCTTCTGGCACGGCGAAAACCGAATTGGGAAGAAGAGAGAAGATTGTGAGATTCAAGATACCACATTAAGCGGAAGTTCACCATTCGCTCTAATAGTTTGCACAAGCAGCTAGTCTTGAGGAAGGGTACCCGATTTATTGGGTTTCAGGAAGGGAAGGATAAGAGCTTCTCGCCAATTAGAAGGGAAATTTCCTGATGTCCATATGTGGTTGTAAATTTTTAATAGGAAGGATAAGGAGGAAGATGGGAGTTGCCGGAGCATACGGTAGTGAATACCGTCAGGGCCTTCATGAGTGTTACGGCACGATTATAGGGCAGTAATGAGTTCAGAGGAAGAAAATGGGGCATTATAGGACTCATCAGAGGATGGGGTGAAGGTAATGGGGGTACGTTCTCTGGTGGTCTTAATAGAAGAGAAGTGTGGAGAAAGGTGAGAACCACTACTGACCTGGCTGAAATAATCACCCAGTTCATTAGCGACTTGGAGAGGATCAGAAATGAGGGTATTTCGAATATGGAGGACAGGAGCAGGATGGGGGGGATGTTTGCCTGATAGTTTATGGATTCGGTGCCAAACATTTGAGATAGATGTAGAGGATGTAACTGATGAAACATAATTTCGCCAGCTATTTGTTTTACTATTCCGGATTGTACGACGGAGATAGGCAGATGCTCTTTTAAAGGAGATAAGGGCTGATAGTTGATTTGGAGTACCTCTCTTGTAGCGGTAACTGTTCCAGGCTGCACGTTTTAAGCGAAGTGCTTTAGTGCAATCAGAATTCCACCATGGAACACATTTGGAGGTATATGGTCTTGAGGTTCGAGGGATAGCTGTATGTGCAGCTCTTAAGACTGTATTTGTGAAATACTGTATCATTTCTGAAATGGAGGTGAGGGAGGATGGAGGGGTATGAATAGCAGAGAGTGAAGTGAAAGTATGCCAGTCGGCTCTATCAAAGCACCAGCGTGGGGAGTTAGGGAGTGGTACGTATGAAGTAGGAGAAAGGAGAACTGGAAAGTGGTCACTATAGGGGAAGTGGTCTAAGACTGACCAGTGGAAATCTAAATGAAGAGAAGGGGAGCATAGAGAGAGGTCAATGCATGAAAAAGATTGCGTGTGTGTATCAAAGTGCGTGGGGCGATCTGAATTTAGAATAGTAAGGTCAGCTGTGGAGAGGAAGCGGTCTAGAGATCGGCCTCGGGAGTTTGTGTTTTCTGATTGATAAGTATGGATGAGACATAAAGGGAATGTGGGGAAGAGACAAAATGATAATTGGGGATTGGTATTGGAGGATGTGTAAGAAAGGTCTCTTGAAGGCATACAAAAGATGGATTATAAGAGGAAAGGATATGCCGAAGGTCAGGTCTGTGGGAGCAGAAACCGCGAATATTCCAATGAAGGATAGTTATACTTTACTGATATAGATTGTAGTACGTGTTGGAGATTTTGAGGGGGAAGCAGCTAGAGGTGGGAAAAGACGAGAGGTCTGAGAATGGAGAGGTGTGGGAGTTGGTGTTCTACTAGGAGGGGTATTAGGAGATGGAGGGTCTGAGGAAGGGGATACTTGTGACATAAGGGATTCACGTGTGTATCCAGGAGGGAGTGGAAGGGATAGAGGGGATGGTGGGAGGGTTAATGTGGGCGGGGTTGGGGTCGGGGGGATGGGTTGGGGGGGTAGGAGGATTGGGTGTAGGGGGGATATCGTTAGGAGGAGGATGGATATCAGCAATTACTTGGAGTGTGGAAGGAGCAGGAGTTGTAAGATTTGGAGGTTGAGTGTCAGTTTTCATTAGGTAATCTTGAATATTTTCAATGGTTTCTTCTGAGGAGTTGGTTGGGGAGTTTTGGGGGATAAAGGATTTCTTGTGAGGGGGGGAAGAGAGGACTGGTGTCTCAAGCATAGGAGCAAAGGAAGGTGGAGGTGATTGTGTGGTAGGGGAAGAGGGGGTGGAACGTTTGTTCTGTCTGTTACGGGTAGTGCGAGGAGGGAGAGGGGAAGGTGTTGGGGTTGTAGTGGTGATTGAAATATCTGTAGTAGAGATTGGAGTGTCTGGATTTAGGATGGCAAAAGAGTTTGACTGGGGAAGGTAGGAGGTAGAAGAGGGGGGGTTAGATATAGGGGTGGGTGGGTTTAGAATTGGTAGAATGAGCAGTATTACTGGAGTAAGGAGTAAGAGAGAAACCACGTCGACGTGCTTCTTGTCTGGCTTCACGTAGTGTGAGTCCAAGTTTGAATCTGAGAGTTGCTACCTCAGACTCAAACTTGTAGGTGGGACAGCCCCTATAAAATACATTATGGGGGCCGCCACAGTTGGCACATGTGCGTGATTGTGCAGAGCAGTTCGATCGGGTATGGCCAGGTTGGGCACATAGTGGGCATCTGGCTGTGGAACGGCAATGTTTGGCTGGGTGTCCTAGACGCCAACAATTTTGGCACTGACGTGGAGGGGGTTGGTATGGACGAACAGGGAGGGATTCTCCTCCTATGTAGACGTTAAAGGGAAGGTCATGTCTACGGAAGGTAATTTTGGCTATGTTAGTGGGTTTCTTTCGATGACCTCTGGGGGGAATGGAGTAGCATTGTACTGATGTTGCATCATAGTCTGTGAGACAGGCAAGTAGGTCTTCTCCACAGTCTGACCAATCTTTGTCATAGACTGGGCAATTTGCTGGGGAGATTGAAACTGTTCCGGTGCAAGTATTGAGGGTTGGATGGGGTTCTGCAAGGATGGGGTTACCATATAGGTCAGTTAGTTTTGTTAATGCTATAGCTTGGTTTTCGGATGTTACTGTGACAAGACGGGAGCGGTCGGGTCGGCTACGGAAAGAGACTTTACCTACTTGTTTTTGGAGACATTGTTGGAAGAGAAGGGTGTTGTCAGAGTAGGGAGCTGTGGGAGGGATCACGAAAAATCGTTCCCATTTGGCTGCGCTAAAGAGAGTATTCAAGATTGTTATAGAGATAGGGGTAGTAGAAGGGCGGGGGCGTGACGAAGATGGAGTAGTGTTGAGGGAGGTAGTGTTATGGAGAGGTGGGCAATAAGGCTGTAAGGTATTAATAAGGGAAGATGGGGTAGTTGATGTTGGAGGTTGTGGGGATAGAGGTGTTGAAGTTGAGCATGCTGGAAGAGTGGAAATGTTCCTTAAGGGATGATTGTTGGCTACTGTACCAGTAGGCATTGATGAGGGGGTAGTTATTGCAGTGGTCGGAGCCGTGGTCAAAGGAGAGCCTGGGGTCAGGGAATCGGGTGGGTTTACATCGTTGGGGCTATTTGATAAAGGGGCAAGCCTCATTGCCCCTAATAGTGGGGATATGTTTTCATTACTGGCCATGGTAAGCCTGGGTTATGTTGGGGATAAAAACAGTCCACCCCTCAGGGTTCCCTTGAGGGGTAAGGGCTAGGTAACTAAATCAGGGGAATACCGTGCCCATGGCTCCCTCAGGCCGTTCAGGACTGGCACAAAGTCAGCCTTTCATCCTTTCAGCACGGCTCTCACACCTTAGGAGGTGGATAGCAGAAGGGTTTGGTGAAGGGACAGAAACGAAAAGTGGGAAGGAAAAAAAAAGACCATGCAAAATTAGTTGAGTCGAGGGCTGAGTCCCAGTCTCCGCCTCCTAAGCCCCCCACGACAACAACGGGCAAGGGATTGGGGGGGTACAATAATAATGAGAATGATATTACTAATAACAGTGATAATAATATTAATAGTTTATGAACATGCGCAGAATATGTAATATACTCTAATCCTGTTATTTTTTCCTAGTTGCTAATACATCCCTTGATCAAATAACCTATTAGGTAATGCATTATAATATCATTTCCTTGTATTTTTTCTTAAAAAAAAGTTTAAGACTACCTATGATAGGAGTAACTGATAAATCAAGTCTCAAGAGGAAAGGAAGGTAGTTTACAAGTCAAACGTCGGAATCTCCAAGTGCAACCTTTACATCTCCAATACCTGGGGCACAGGATCCTAACCCCACTGACACTGCCTCTCTGTCTGGCACGTAGCAAATAAAGATATATTATGCAGAAATTGCAATCCATGTATTTTGAATAACGACTTATTCAGAATGACTCAATTTCACATTAGTGTATTTGTCTCTTAATTAAATTTAATTGATTTACAATTATGTGTAAAAATTAAATGGGAAATAAATTACATATACTATAGACTGAAACTGAATTTATATATTACATTTGACTGCAGACCTTATGCTGCATTTTCAACTCCTTGTCTTGCACGTCTGGCAAATTTTCAGCGAAAGCAGAACAACAAGACCGCATTAGAGCCTCCCAGTCCCTCGTTGCCGACAAACCAGCTCAAAAGTAGACCTTTTACTATCTTATCATGCCGCTGTCATAATTATACACACTGGGTAGGTATTGTAACTCTTCTGATGCATGGCTAACCTGCCTTCGACACATAAACACAAAAATACCTTTTGATCACAACAATAAAGTATTGTTACGCCGACCGCCTCCTCTCTCTGCCACCAACACAAGGCAGGCTAGGCAGACGGCGTGCTATTCACAGGGTCGTGAACACTGAACAGCTCCAAGAGGCACCGAGCACCACAGCGTCCCAGAACACCCAAAAACGCCAAGTGGCGAGGCAGGGCACGAAATAAACACAAAATGACAGTCTTTCCTTTATTTACACAAGTTATTTACCCGTACACTTTTCTATAGGCACAATACAGGGGGGAAACCAGCATGTCACACTGCACGATACAGCTTATAATAGGGCAACACAAAGTTATATCAGGTCAAAAGGCACACACGAGGACTTCACCGGAGCAGCACCCAACTGCGTCTATCGGCTTGTTCCTCCGCTCCTCCGCTCACAGCCAGCTGCGTCATGTTTGCCCAGGTCCCTTCATGTTAACACATGCCCAGGTCATCCTTTTCATGTTAACACATGTTTCGCACAGAACAAAGACCCTGGCGTGCACTATCCCCCCTATCAAGCAGACGCAAC
>NC_051424.1:30673765-30681265 GCF_015228065.2 Penaeus monodon
AATACCTTTGCTATGGTCAACGGAACTTGGTATGGATTATCGTCACTTCCTGGGGCAATCTTATGGCAGAGTTGCCAAGTAGAGTCCATCTCCTTGTGCAAAAATGGTAAGTTGTATGGAAGTTCTGCTGCGGTCCTACTGAAGAACGACACTGGGTGTCATTCCTCTTCAGCCCGAAGAGTGGAGAATTGGGCAGTGTAAGATGCTCCAGATGAGATCTCTGCCATGGATTTAGCTAGCTCTTTAGCAACATCTTTTTGTTTGTGATGATTATGCCATCTATCTTCAAAGGCAATGACAACGATGTGCTCTTTCCAGCAATCTTACGCACCCTGTCCCATACCCATGTTAAGGGGGTCCCAGAATTAATCGAGAAGACATACTGTCTCCACGATGTCCGTCTGGCTCCTTTAGCATTCGCCTGCCATGGATTTAGCTAGCTCTTTAGCAACATCTTTTTTGTTTGTGATGATTATGCCATCTATCTTCAAAGGCGATGACAACGATGTGCTCTTTCCAGCAATCTTACGCACCCTGTCCCATTCCCATGCTAAGGGGGTCCCAGAATTAATCGAGAAGACATACTGTCTCCACGATGTCCGTCTGGCTCCTTTAGCATTCGCCTGGCCTTGGCTCGGGTCTTTTTGTAAAGGATCAAGGTTACATCACTGGGGCGTCGTTTTAACTGCCTTAATGCAGCTTTCCTTGCTCTGACAGCTTGTTGGCATTCATCAGACCACCATGGTACCAGAGGTCGACAGTAATGCCCGCTACTTTTTGGAATGGATGCTTCTGCTGTAAGGTGAATTAATGATGTGAAGTGATTAACAGTATCTTGAACACACTGGAAATCATTCACAGATCCTTGGAATACTGTCAAATCAATAACGGTATGCTCATGTTTGAGCAGCCGTGGACCTCTCCACCATCCTTCGCCACTAAACGCTTTTCTTTCCACTTATACCATCGACAGCCCGCAAATATCTTTGATATTGTCGCTCAGTCTTGTCTTCGGTTTGCCTCTTCCTCTGTTTCCTATCACCATCCCTGTCAGCAAGTTTTTTCTCAATACTTTTACTTCTCATTACATGACCAATAAACTTTAATTTCCTCTTGTTCAAGATGTCCAACAGTCGGTCTTTACAATTTATTTTTCTCAGCACTTCATCATTCGTCTTCTTCTCTGTCCAGCTAATACGCAGTACTCGTCTGTAACACCACATTTCAAAACTATTGATCTTTTTCTTTGTCTATCTACTTCAACACCCAACACTCAGAACCATATGATGCAATTGGGAAAACTAATGAGTTCAATAACCTCAGCTTTGTCCGTAAGGTAATGCTTCGGTCTTTCCAGATGTTATTGAGAGCAATTGTGGCGCTTTTGGCAATGGTAATTCTTCTTTTTATCTCCGGTGAATCATCATATGTATTAGTTAAAACAGCTCCAAGATAAGTGAACTCTTTCACATTTTCCACAATCATTCCATTGATTGTAACATGTTCATCATTGTTCATTGCCGGTTATCTTTGAATCTTCATGATCTTAGTTTTCTTGGCATTAAGAAACAAGCCAGCCTTTTCGCTTGCTTCTCTAACTTTATCTAGTAGTTGTTGTAGTTCAGTGATACTGCTGGCAATCAAAACTATATCATCGGCGTACCTCAGATTTGATATTTTGTATCCTCCAACATCCACAGTTCCTTCAAAATTCTCTAGAGCACCTCTCATAATTGTTTCAGAATATATATTAAAGAGGTGCGGAGACAGAATGCAACCCTGTCGTACTCCTTGTTTGACTTCGAACCATTCTGTTAACCCTGTAGTTGTAGTTGATCTAAAAAAATTCCAGTCCGCATGTTCAAGTCGCCATCTCTGCACTCTATTGGCTGGAATACCATTCACCTCCTGCAAAAGTATTGGAAAGTGGTCGCTTCCATGACCGCCCAAGTGAAATTCATCTGTGAATCAGGTGAGCCAGTTGACAAGTCTATATTGGAGAATGTCCCAGTCTGAATTTGGAAATGTGTGGGAGTGTCACTGTTCAGTAAAACCGCATCTACTCTTAAAAACAAGGACTCCAAGGCTCTTCCTCAAGGGTTGCACAAAGTGTCTCCCTAGAGGTGATGACGACCATTGAAATCTCCGAAGAGTAGAAATGGATGTGGCAACTGCCTAATTAGATCTTCCAAATCATTTATGTTGAGATTATGTGGAGGAAGGTAGATGCAACAGTGTAAGGTCTTGTCAAGCCTATTCTCACAGCCTTCACCTGCAGTGTTGTCTGCAGGTGGATGGCCTGGAAGGGAATATCCTGACGTACCAGTACTGCTACTCCTCCATGAGGTTCATTATCAAATGTCCCATAATGGGCTTGAATTTGGAATCCTCTCAGGGAAATTGGATGATTTTCCCTGGTCATAATCTCACAAACTGGGTTACATGAAGCTATCAGATGTTGCAGTTCTTCCCATTTTGCATGAATTCCCTGACAGTTCCATTGGATTAGGGTATCCAGTTCTCCAAACTACCTCTTCATAAGGTGTTTGGCAGCACCTGTGGTCAAGGTTTGCCCCACACCTTTAGGTTGCCCCTTTCCAGGATCTTCGGGAAATCTTTTGAGGGGTTGTTCACCCGTGGTACTAGTTTCCACAGGCTTCCTTTTGACAAGCTCAGGATTTCTTTGCCTGGGCAAAGGACGGACCTGAGCCTTTGCTTCAGGGGCACTCTGCCTAGCAGTGAAGGCCCCTGTGGATGTGGTGGCAGCTGGAGCTGTCACTGTTGAGGCCTCTGGAGCCTTACCTGATGGCTCCAAAGACCTTACTTTGGGAGGAGGAGTCGCCTCAATAGACCCTTCACTCCTACTCTGTTTCTGGTGGAATTCACCAGAGGCAGTTTCAGCAATTGGGGACTGAGGTTTAAAGGAAGTGACAGAGTGTTTGGTGTAAGAAGCACCAGAGGGCAAGGGTTGGTGGGAAGGATGGACTAGAACCGAAGCAAAGGATTTACTTGGCTGTGCAAACAGCACACGGGTACGTCGCTTTGCCTCGGGAAAAAACAACTTTCTCATTGCTCCTTATGACCAATACTTCTTTTTCAAATTTGTACCTTTTACATTGCTTTGAAGAAGCTTCATGAGCTTCTTTGCAGTGGTAACATCATATTGGACCTGGACAGTTGTCATCTCCTTGATGACCTGTTCTATCACACTTCACACATACTCTTGGTTATCCATTTTCCTTAAAACGTCAAGAGTTGGCTCCATGCCCATAACCCTAGCAGTGGAAGCACCGCATAGGGTTGGGCACATATGGCTTTACCTTGAGGTGGTACTATGCCAATTTAACAGATTCCGGAAGTACTAACGTGTTAAAAGTTAGAAGGAGAGCTGGTGTCGACTGTTCCAAACCATCAACTATACTCTTAAAACATTTTACTGCCACTACATTAAAATTCTCTAGTTCCTCTAACAGTTTCTCCTCAGAATACTTCATCAGGTCTCGGGAAAAGACAATTCCCTTACACTGATTGACGGTTTTGTGAGAACATGAAACTTGAGTCCCAGGGATGTTGCATATCGCAGGCAGACGGTCACTCTTGTCTGGTGACAAAACCTCTACTATTAGGCTACCATCTTGCTGTGGGTTGATGTGAGGATCACGTTGACATTCCTCAACTATTTTCTGATGTACTTCAAAAATATCAAGATCCATGATTGATACACCATCAATGGTATTCACTACTAAGTACTTACTATATGAAATACTTTCATATTTACCAGGTAAGAATTCCTTAATGGATTAAGGAGGACTTTTCCCCTTCTTACCTGGTTTGGGTGCCCAGGAACCATTACAATTCCCATTCTTGCCCTTTGGAAGTTGGAAAGGTTCCAGAGTAACATGTGATGTTTCAGAGGGAATGGTCGGGGGATTGCGTAGGTCGTCAGGGAGAGAGCTAGATCTTTGTAAATTTGTAGTACCCATACAAATTAGAATTCTTCATTTCCTCACCCCCCCACCCACCATGGAGTACAAAGAGGAGAAGCTATAACTGGGACTCAAAATCTCCCAACGACCACAGGGGTAACGAGGAAATATATGCAGTCACTATTACGGCAGTCGCGGGACCTATGCGCTACCGACTGAACAGTGCCTGCTTGACCCTAGCCGATTGACTTGACCGGGCCTTGATCAAGCCACCAGAATAAAGGACCAAAGAGGTGTGGCGCTAGCTGCAGGGTGCAGCATCGCTCAACCTCCAGGACTCCTGTCTCCTGGTAATACGGGATGCCACACACGGCAAACACACATGGGAGAGTTCTCCCTGGTCCAAAATGGAATGAACCAGGGGTGGGTGCAGCATCCCCTCTCATAGGCCTTTGGTGCACCAGGAAGCCATTTTATCTCATCTCTCACTTGTGACCCCTCCAGTATGGGTAGCCCTCTGGTCCGGCTCACCAGATCATTGGGACCTCACCCCCCCCCCCCACCGCGGCAAGGCGGCTTCCGTTAGGGGGGCGATGGTAGAGATGTATACCGACTTTTTCGACGAGCTCATGGAGTCGCGTGACAAAGGGCCTAATTCTTCGATTGCCATTATGCTGGCTCGGGTCTTGAGCCACTTTTACGGATAAGTCAGTGCTAGCGGGCCAGAGGGGAGGTATTCCTGATTCAAGACGCTTGATCCAAGTACATTTCAGGGCTCCAAGACACATGCGAATAAGCATTCTGCACAGCATCCAAACCTTTCAAAATTGATTTTATTACCAGAAATGCACTTTAATAGATTCAGTGTTCTTTGACATATTAATATATTTTTTTATATATATTTTTAATTCGAGTTAGCTTGTCCTGCTTCCTCCTATGTGAAAAAAAAACACTTGTGAAAAACTTAAAACTGTTGGAGGCCCCAGTAATGAATCATATCCAGTGCCATTTGGATGAGATTTGTCGAGAATTCTGATTACTGCTGGAATGCCATAATGCACAATCCTCGGAGTACAGTGAGTTTTTAAAATTTCGATGGGGAGCTGGTAAGATGCCATTGATCATACACAGAAATAATGTTGGTGACAAGACACTTCTTTGTGGAATCGGGTTTGCCTGAACAAAAATGTCTTTGTCAGTGGCATTGTCAGAAAACAAGTTGGCAATGTGGATTTTTAAAAATCTTATTTTTTAAAATTTAATTATTTATTTTTTTATTTTTTAAAGTATTTTTTCAGATTCATTAAATTCACTTCAAGCCGTTAAATCATAGAAACCACTAAAAATTATCTGTCGGGTAATATTCGTAACCTACGTAATGCTAAGAAATAAATCAAGCTAATATGGGTACCAGGCTACTCTGGTATCCATGGGAATGAAAAGGCTGGGTCAACAAGCAACCAGGAGCTTAGCGTAGTCCGTACAGATCTTAGGTGTTTTGTGTCCCTTATAAAAGCAATAATCCATCTCCAGTGGCAAAGTGAGTGAACCAAGCTACAACTGACTAACAAACTCAGACAAAATATAGAACCTTGGGACACAGCCCACACACACACACACACACACACACAAAGGTAGGAGGTGGCCTTGGCCCGTCTCAGAGTCAATACCACCACAATCACCCACCTCACTCCCAATAGAGAGCATTCCACCAACTTTACCTTAACCCAGTGTCTGCGGGTTTATGTACTATCCCCTTTAGATTTTATGAGTATTGTTACACACAGATGGCTCCACGTGTGCTCAGTCACCAATACTATTAACATTATTATCATTCTTACTGATATTGCTACGCCAGTGGGTCTTTGTCTCTGTGCGAAACATGTGTTTACATGAAAAGAATGACCTGGGCATGTGTTAACATGAAGGGACCTGGGCAAACAGGACGCAACTGGCTGTGAGCGGAGGAGGGAGGAACAAGCCAGGAGACGGAGTTGGGTGCTGCTCCTGTGAAGACCTCGTGTGTGCCTTTGTTACCTGATAAACTTTGTATTGCCCTGTTATAAGCTGTATCGTGCCTTGCCACCTGGCGTTTCCCCTCTTGGTGTTCTGGGACGCTGTGGTGCTCGGTGCCTCTTGGAGCTGTTCAGTGTTCACGACCCTGTGGATAGCACGCCGTCTGCCTAGCCTGCCTTGTGTTGGTGGCAGAGAGACGAGGCGGTCGGTGTAACAATATTATGATTATTAAATTGTAATTAAAACATTAATAGCATCAAAGACAACGAAACAATAGAAATGAAGCTTAAAAAAAAAAAAAAAAAAAAAAAAAAGGAAAAGGGTAAACAGATGAGATAGGTAACACTAATATCTGACTCCTTGGTGACTAAGTACTTGTAGAACCATCTATGGGTAAAGACAATAGATAAACTTTTATTAAGGTAGGAATGGCATTGTCTTGCCACCCGTGCTAACTAGGCTAAATCATCTATTCACTACGTGCCCACAGTACACAATCAATAGATATCCAACAAAGAAAAATGATCTCAGAATGAAAAATAAAGAAAATTTCAATATCAAATCTGCTAGAAAAACGAAATATAAGTCAAAATGAAACAAATAAAAACAAGTACAAATGAAAAATAAGTAAAGTAATCACTTTTTTAAAGTAGACAAAACCCTATGATTTTATATAGATTGAAATAATAATTAGGATCCATTGGCTTAATGATCTTGGCTGGTTGTGTTAACGGGACCATATGCCGCTGGTCGATAGCCAAAAATCCAAGAAGCAAGCACTAATTCCTAAAATTTCCCTAAGTAAATTATATACCAGAGGAACCCGTTGATAGTAAGAATAACAAAGAGATGAAAATGATAATAATAATAATATTAACAGGAGTGTGAGTAGCATCCCAGTTCCTTTGTAAAACAACGCCTGTGTGTGTATAAGAGCCAGCGTCAGGATAAAAACCTACAACATTGGAAGAAAAACCCACAAAACAAAAACTAGATTTATTGAAAATGAGACTGCAGTTTCGAAATCCTCGGATTCTATCTCAGACCTGAGGGTGGAATCCAGGTGGATTTCGAAACTGTAGACTCATTTTCAATAAAGCTAGTTTTTGTATTGTGGGTTTTTCTACCATTGTATCAACACGGAAGAGTTTTTTTTTCTATTCACCTACATTATTGGTATTTATCTGGTATATAATATAGTTGAATGTTCCCGAATCTTCCATGTGAATTACATTTTTTCATGCCATACTTTAGGTGACTTCTGTTGATTTACCAACAAAATTCCTAACGTGATTCATATAGTACTTAAAAGTACTTTCTGCATATTGCCCTTCAGCCTGGGGAAAAAAAAAGAAGAAAAGAAAAAGAAAAAGAAAAAAAAGAAGAAAAAGAAAGAAAGAAAAAAGACAAGGAACTGATTTACATCACCAGTAAACCATTACAGCCTGTTATGTGGTTGCTGTTGAATTAACAGATAAGTGTTACGAACTAGAAAAAGAGAACAGGACTAAAAATGCTACACGTTCTATATCACTCTATGATAATGAAGTGTAATGAC
>NC_051424.1:30687426-30695406 GCF_015228065.2 Penaeus monodon
ACATAAATTTGTAATACGTTTTTTTCATTACTATCTTTCATACTTAAGAAACTACAATAGGTAATAAGATTAATGATAAGTCGGTATCCAGATTACTAATTAAGAGTAAAATTGTAATATGCATAATATGCCGTTGTTTGCGACAGTGTGAGACAGAGAGGCAGTGTCAGTAGGGTTAGGATCCTGTGCCCCAGGTATTGGAGATGTAAATGTCGCACATGGAGATTCCGACGTTTGACTTGTAAACTACTTTCCTTTCCTCTTGAGACTTGATTTATCAGTAACTCCTATCATAAAGGTAGTCTTAAATCAATTGTTTTTTTTTTTTTTTTCTTCTTCTTTTTTTTAGAATAAAATACAAGGAAATTATGTTATAATGCATTAACTAGTAAGTTATTTAATCAAGGGATGTATTAGGAACTAGGAAAAAATAACAGGATTAGAGTATATTATATATTACGCCGTGGTTATTGTTCCGGCACTGGATCTCATCACATTGTGTCTATTCGTCCGGCATGCATGCTTTGCGCACGAACACACTCTTGCCCAATCATCAAAACAAACATTGGCGCCATATTTTGTCTTAGTCACCGTTGATGGGGAATAACAATGGATTCCACACGGAGACCTCTGAAAACAAACAAATTTGCCGAATAATGACAAGCTGGCGATTTTCAATAGCCAATGAAAGACCATATTTTAGACTTTTGGGGGGATCATGCCCTGGAGTTCCCTGTGCTATAACCCTCTATCTATCTCTGCTATTTATTTTTGACACGGGGACCTCTGAAAACAACCAAATTTGCCGAATAATGAAAAGCTGGAGATTTTCAATTTAAGGGCAAACAAAATTGCATCTTGCAATATTGCCGGGAAAATAGCTCTACAGGATAGGTGTCCGACAGAAAATGCCGGAAAAATATCCCAACAGACACGAGATACGACAACGAAACTCTCGTGAAATTGTTAGACGCAACTGTCGCATGAGTGCAAGCGCGAGCCTGTGTTCTTGTGTGAAAGTGCTCTCTTGCAATTCGGTCAAACTCTTTTTCAGGGCAGCAAAACTTGCAAATTCGTTCCCCACTTTAAAACAATCCATTGTTATCCACCATCAACGGCGAGTAAGACAAAAAATGAGTGTTCGTGCGCAAAGCATGCATGCCGGACGAATAGCCACAATGTGATGAGATCCGGTGCCGGAACAATAACCACGGCGTATATATTATGCGCATGTTCATAAACTATTAATATTATTATCACTGTTATTAGTAATATCATTATCATTATTATTGTTATTATTGCCATTATATTTACGATTATTATTATTTCATTATTATGTTATCCTTTTATTACTATTATCATTATTATTATTACCATTACTATTATCTCTTAAAATTACCTTTATTATGATAATTTTCTCTCAACCTGCATCTGAAAGATCAAAACAAATCAATCCGATGGATTGAACTCGTAAGAGAAATTGTACAGTTTAAAGGAAGTTTCCTCTTTATGTGTCCACGCACACACACCACACACACCACACACACCACACACACCACACACACACACACACACACACACACACACACACACACACACACACACACACACACACACACACACACACACACACACACACACACACACACACACACACACACACACACACACACACACACACACACACACACACACACACACTATAACTCACTACAAGGCCTTTCCATTGAAACTGTGTACCTCGTAGCGCTACGAAGAACCCCACGGGACGCAGGGCTGGATATGCTATTTCATTGTTGTGATCAAAAGGTATTTTTGTGTTTATGTGTCGAAGGCAGGTTAGCCATGCATCAGAAGAGTTACAATACCTACCCAGTGTGTATAGTTATGACAGCGGCATGATAAGATAGTAAAAGGTCTACTTTCGAGCTGGTTTGTAGGCAACGAGGGACTGGGAGGCTCCAACGCGGTCTTGTCGTCCTGCTTTCGCTGAAAATTTGCCAGACATGCAAGACAAGGAGTTGAAAACGCAGAATAAGGTCCGCAGTCAAATGTAGTATATAAATTCAGTTTCAGTTGGAAGTAAACTGCAATTCTGTTTTATTAAAAAATTTAAGACGTAGAATTTTAAATCAATAAAATATAAAGAAGAGGCAAATAAATTTATGTGTAATTAAGTCATTCTGAATAAGTCGTTATTTAAAATACTTGGATTGCAATTTCTGCATAACATGCCTTTATTTGCTACGTGCGAGAACAGAGAGGCAGTGTCAGTGGGGTTAGGATCCTGTGCCCCAGGTATTGAAAATGTAAATGTCGCACATGGAGATTCCGACGTTTGACTTGTAAACTACCTTCCTTTCCTCTTGAGACTTGATTTATAAGTAACTCCTATCATAAAGGTAGTCTTAAACCAATTAAAAAAAAGGAGAGAGAGAGAATAAATTAATCCAATGTATTGAACTCATGAGAGAAATTGTGTATTTTAAGTTAAGTTTTCTCTTTATGTGTCAACGCACGCACACACACACTCACTCTCTTTCTTTCTCCATCTCTCTACCTTTTTCTTTTTGTATGTACATGTATATAAATGTTTGCACTGCATATATAGAAGTATATTTAGAAGAAGAAAAATCAACCCTGGAGTAAGATACACACAAACATTCTTTCCTCCATAACACATAAGTTCCCCGCTGGACCATAATTAATAGACACACACACACACACACACAAACGTTCTGCCCAAACAACACCCCCTCCCCCTCCCCTCCCTCTCCACACACACACGCGCGCGCGCGCGCACACACGCACGCAAGCACACTATCGCACTAAGGCCTTTCCATTGAAACTGTGTACCTCATAGCGCTACGAAGAACCCCACGGGACGCAGGGCTGGTTATGATACTGCTACGCCAGTGGGTCTTTGTCTCTGTGCGAAACATGTGTTAACATGAAAAGGATGACCTGGGCATGTGTTAACATGAAGGGACCTGGGCAAACATGACGCAGCTGGCTGTGAGCGGAGGAACAAGCCGATAGACGCAGTTGGGTGCTGCTCCGGTGAAGACCTCGTGTGTGCCTTGTGACCTGATATAACTTTGTGTTGCCCTATTATAAGCTGTATCGTGCAGTGTGACATGCTGGTTTCCCCCCTGTATTGTGCCTATAGAAAAGTGTACGGGTAAATAACTTCTGTAAATAAAGGAAAGACTGTCATTTTGTGTTTATTTCGTGCCCTGCCTCGCCACTTGGCGTTTCCCCTCGTGGTGTTCTGGGACGCTGTGGTGCTCGGTGCCTCTTGGAGCTGTTCAGTGTTCACGACCCTGTGAATAGCACGCCGTCTGCCTAGCCTGCCTTGTGTTGGTGGCAGAGAGACGAGGCGGACCGGCGTAACAAATGGTGTCAGGAGTGGGATTTGTGATATTTGATCAGTGAGACGCGCCGATTTATCATGTCGTCCAAAGATGGCGGCAACCATGAGGGAGAGGAGGCTATGACTGAGGCAGGCACGAGTGAGGTGAAGCCGAGCCAGATGGACCTGATCACTGCCATGCTGGCCGGTATGAGGGAGGAAATGGCACAAAGGGCAGAAGAGCAGGCACAGAGGGCACGCGAGCAGGCGCACCATCTCGTCGAGATGCAGGCAAGGAAGGCAGAGGAACAGTTCTGCCAACTTGTTGAGGTGCTACAGAGCAATCTTGCATCTGTGAAGATGGAAACTCAGCAGTACACCGACAAGGCCTGCAACAGCGTGAAGGAGGAGGTGCAGACTCTGAAGGGCGAGGTTCAGGGCCTGAGGGAGGAAGTGAAGGCGAAAAGGCGGCGTCACGAGGTAGTAACGTTGCAAGCAGAGAAGGCAGACGAGGTTCTGGCAACAGATGCCAGAGTGTCAGATTTACTGGGGTCTGCCTGGGGTCCGTGGCAGGAAACCCCCGGGCCTCGCAGCATCGTGTCGAAGCCAGTGGTCGCTGCAGAGGGCTGGGGACCCATCGGAACCGCTCCCTTGGGTATAGGTGGCGGCAAACTCGGACCCGGTCAACCCGCCTCGTTGCCTCCCTCACCCCCTTCCTCCCCCCCGGCCGTGTTAGTTCACGGCACGCGTTCTCCACCCTGCAGCCTCTCGGCCTCTAGACATTCTGTGAGGCGTAAGCCAGCTGAGTACGACGGGAAGGTGGCCTGGGAGGCATATGTCGCCCAATTTGAAATGCTGGCATCTGCCCAGGGCTGGAGCCAGGAAGAGAAGGCCCTGCAGCTGGTAACAGCGCAAAGGGGCCCCGCGGTGGAAGTGCTGGGGCATCTGCCGCCATCCCAACATGCCTCTTACACCAACGTGGCAGAGGCTTTGAAACGCCGTTTCGGGCACCACCACCAGGCCGAGGTATATCGGGCGCGCTTGAAGAAGCGGACTCGTGAGCGTGGCGAGACACTGTCCCAGCTGGCGCAGGATGTGGAGGCGCTGGTAAGGAGGTCGTACCCTGCGGCTGCGGAAGAGATGATTGTGGTCCTGGCTCGCGATTTCTTTGTTGATGCTTTGCAGGACCAGCAGCTGCAAATCTACGTCAAGCAGGCACACCCTGAGGACTTGCAGGTGGTGCTGGTGAGGGCCTTGGAGTTCGAGGCCTTCCTGAAGGCAACGAGTGGCCTAGGGCCAGCTGCTCAGCCCCGCCGTGACCTCCGGGGCCAGAAGGCTAAAGTGGAGAAGGTAGCATTGAGGAAGGTGAGTCCGAGCACTTTCCAAGGCTTGTGTTGGGGCTGCGGAGAGGTAGGGCACAGACGTAGTCCGTGTCAGAGGGAGCGGAGAACACGTCCTCTCAACCGGACGGATTCTGATGCCTTCCAGCAGTGCTGCAAGGACTGTGGTAGGTATGGTCACCATCCGAGTGCATGTCCTAAGGCTAAGGAAGTGGTACAGGCGGAAAACTCGGTCATGCTGGAGAAGGGGGCCGAAACCCAGCCGTCCTCGGTTCCCGGGCCCCAACTTGGGTAAGCTGCCGTCGAACCAACACGATGCAGGTGGAGGGCTCAGTAGATGGGAAGCCTGACAGTGGACACTGGGGCTGAGAAGACCCTAGTGCGGCCTGATATGTTGGCCACTATGCGACTTCCAGACGCACCACAGAGACTGTGTGGTGTCACGTGGCATTGTGTGCAGCTCAAGGGGCCAGTGGAGGCTCGTATTGGCGTGGGCAGCACGGTGCAGCGGCTGCCGGTGTATGTGGCCAATCTGGACGAGCACTGCTTGCTGGGCATTGACTACCTGACGCAGAGTAAGGCATGTGTCGACCTTGGACGGAAGCTGGTGAGGGTGCACGGTGAAGATGTGCCCTTGCTTCCAGAGGTTGGCTGTGCAGAGGTAGTTACGGCTGAGCGACTGCACCTTGCCCCCAGGACAGAGTCTAGAATCCGGTGTCGACTGTCAAGAGTGATGCGTGGAGCAGAGGGCCTCGTGGAGCCCATTCAAAACCTGCAGCTGGCTGATGGCGTAGCGTTGGCGGAGCCTTGTTGGACCAAGGGAGGGTTTAGTTACAGTGTTGGTAGCTAACTTCTCCGATAAGGCCCAGAAGGTGCCAGCTGGTGCAAAGCTGGGCACTTGTGAGGAAGTGGAGCATCCAGAAGAGTTGTCGAGGAGCAAGGAGTTGGTTGGTGTGGGGCCGTTGCCTGACTTCCTCGAGGACTTGGCGCACCGGCTGTGGCGTTACCATGGGCCAGGAAGCTACTCCTGGGGCCATGG
The DNA here is from genome assembly GCF_015228065.2 of Penaeus monodon. Taxonomy (NCBI): domain Eukaryota; kingdom Metazoa; phylum Arthropoda; class Malacostraca; order Decapoda; family Penaeidae; genus Penaeus; species Penaeus monodon. The sequence goes on from NC_051424.1 coordinate 30,693,158, forward strand.
TGAAAAAGAAGATGACGTTAGCCCCAGTAGCGGCGATGAAGACGTGGCAGACGCTGATCGAGATGAGGACGAGCATTTGGACGGTGAGGGCGATGCAGCAGACGTCAGTGGTGACCATGAGCCAGGTCTTGGGACAGAAGATACCCCTCTGGGTGCCACTGCCAATCTACCGCCGCCCACACCTCCTCCAGAGCGACCCCAGCGAGAGTGAAGAAATCCACGCTGGATGAAAGATTTTTGTGTTTCTGAGAACTGATTTTCAATTACGGTTACTTTTGTTTGAAAGAATTTTGTTTGTTCCTGAGGACTAATTTTATTTAAATTTTCTGTAGTTTGTTTCAGGTTTAGGTATGTCAGAGCAGACGGGTCGTCTGCTTGATAGGGGGGGATAGTGCTACGCCAGTGGGTCTTTGTCTCTGTGCGAAACATGTGTTAACATGAAAAGGATGACCTGGGCATGTGTTAACATGAAGGGACCTGGGCAAACATGACGCAGCTGGCTGTGAGCGGAGGAACAAGCCGATAGACGCAGTTGGGTGCTGCTCCGGTGAAGACCTCGTGTGTGCCTTGTGACCTGATATAACTTTGTGTTGCCCTATTATAAGGTGTATCGTGCAGTGTGACATGCTGGTTTCCCCCCTGTATTGTGCCCATAGAAAAGTGTACGGGTAAATAACTTCTGTAAATAAAGGAAAGACTGTCATTTTGTGTTTATTTCGTGCCCTGCCTCGCCACTTGGCGTTTTTGGGTGTTCTGGGACGCTGTGGTGCTCGGTGCCTCTTGAAGCTGTTCAGTGTTCACGACCCTGTGAATAGCACGCCGTCTGCCTAGCCTGCCTTGTGTTGGTGGCAGAGAGACGAGGCGGTCGGCGTAACAATACTTTATTGTTGTGATCAAAAGGTATTTTTCTGTTTATGTGTCGAAGGCAGGTTAGCCATGCATCAGAAGAGTTACAATACCTACCCAGTGTGTATAATTATGACAGCGGCATGATAAGATAGTAAAAGGTCTACTTTTGAGCTGGTTTGTCGGCAACGAGGGACTGGGAGGCTCCAACGCGGTCTTGTTGTCCTGCTTTCGCTGAAAATTTGCCAGACGTGCAAGACAAGGAGTTGAAAACGCAGCATAAGGTCTGCAGTCAAATGTAATATATAAATTCAGTTTCAGTCTATAGTATATGTAATTTATTTCCCATTTAACTTTTACACATAATTGTAAATCAATTAAATTTAATTAAGAGACAAATACACTAATGTGAAATTGAGTCATTCTGAATAAGTCGTTATTCAAAATTCATGGATTGCAATTTCTGCATAATATACCTTTATTTGCTACGTGCGAGACAGAGGGGCAGTGTCAGTGGGGTTAGGATCCTGTGCCCCAGGTATTGGAGATGTAAAGGTTGCACTTGGAGATTCCGACGTTTGACTTGTAAACTACCTTCCTTTCCTCTTGAGACTTGATTTATCAGTTACTCCTATCATAGGTAGTCTTAAACTTTTTTTAGGAAAAAATACAAGGAAATTATATTATAATGCATTACCTAATAGGTTATTTGACCAAGGGATGTATTAGCAACTAGGAAAAAATAACAGGATTAGAGTATATTACATATTCTGTGCATGTTCATAAACTATTAATATTATTATCACTGTTATTAGTAATATCATTCTCATTATTATTGTACCCCCCCAATCCCTTGCCCGTTGTTGTCGTGGGGGGGCTTAGGAGGCGGAGACTGGGACCCAATGATGGGGAACTCCCCAACCTTGGGACTCAGCCCTCGACTCAACTAATTTTGCATGGTCTTTTTTTTCCTTCCCACTTTTCGTTTCTGTCCCTTCACCAAACCCTTCTGCTATCCACCTCCTAAGGTGTGAGAGCCGTGCTGAAAGGATGAAAGGCTGACTTTGTGCCAGTCCTGAACGGCCTGAGGGAGCCATGGGCACGGTATTCCCCTGATTTAGTTACCTAGCCCTTACCCCTCAAGGGGACCCTGAGGGGTGGACTGTTTTTATCCCCAACATAACCCAGGCTTACCATGGCCAGTAATGAAAAAACATATCCCCACTATTAGGGGCAATGAGGCTTGCCCCTTTATCAAATAGCCCCAACGATGTAAACCCACCCGATTCCCTGACCCCAGGCTCTCCTTTGACCACGGCTCCGAACACTGCAATAACTACCCCCTCATCAATGCCTACTAGTACAGTAGCCAACAATCATCCCTTAAGGAACATTTCCACTCT
>NC_051424.1:30695506-30706714 GCF_015228065.2 Penaeus monodon
CGGGTGTCTTTTACTGTTTAAAAAAACCAGTAGTAAAAGAATCATAAACTTGCTTTATGAAAAGAAGACAAATGCAATAAAAAAATATATATATAATTATATAAATAATAAATATATATTAAATTATATTATATATATATATATTATATATAATATACACATAAAAAATTATACTTTTTTTTTTCCCCTATTATCAAAAACTTCATTTTTCTTTTTATACATTATTTTTTATACTTGTTTTTATCACTCATTAGTTTAACATTTTTATTTTAGCTATTACTGTTATTGTTATCGTCTTATCGTTGTCTGTTTCCGTCTACCATTTTTCCACAGTCTTGCTTTACGTCTCTCTTTTTTCACGTTTCACAGCAAGCATTTCTTTTTAATTCATATATATTAATCAAACACTATAACGTCTCTCTCTTTTTGGTTCTATCTGTTCTGCCTCTCTCTCAGTCTCTCTCCTTGTCCTCCCCTCCCTTCCGTCTTGCCCTTTCCCTTTCATTATATAACCCCTTTCTGCCCCCACCTCTCTCCTTTTTCCCTCACACAAAACCACAACCCACACACAACACACACCCCACACTCCCCAACTCCCTCCACTCACCCCAAACCCACCCAACCACACACACACACCCCACAACACACACACACAAAATAATATTATATTAATATTTTATATATAATATTATAATATATATAATATATATTTTATATATATAAAATATGTCCGGGTAAAAAATAAACTCCCTGGGGGTTCCCCTTAAACAAGGATAGCACCCTATTAGTCCCTATACCAGGGTTGCGGTGAAACTGTGGGCAGGGGGCAGGGAACTGGTGAAAACCCCTTTCGTTCTACTGATTATTTTTTTCCCAAATAATATTTTGGGGTATTACAGTGTAAGGGGTTTAAAAGGGGGCGGATATTCCCCCAATTTGTTGGAGACTGGAGTTGAGAAGGAGCCGGGGGGATTCCACCATTTTTTTTCCCGACAAACCTCTACCCCAAATGTTTAAAACAGAAACGAAATTCTCCCACATCGCCCGTCGCTTGGGTTTAAAGGGGCGCGTTAGTTAGTGGGAACCGGGTTGAAATGTTAAATATGCTCTGGAAGACAAATTAGAAAAAGAAAACAGGTCCAATAAGAAACACTTAAAAATGGGAAACGTGGAATGAAAGGGAAAAAATGAAAGAGAGGGTAAATTACATACTGTCTGAAACGAAATGGATAGATAAACATTCAAATTAGGAATCAGTGAACCAATTTGGGAAAAGAAGGAAGTTTCAAAACCCTAAAGAAAAAAAAGGACTTTCTTTTTTCTGGAAAAAAAAGAAGGAAATTATAGTCACGGAGTTTCTAGATTTCACGAAAAAAACTGCAAATGACAATTGGGTACAGCCCAATAAATGATCGCTTTTTTAAAAGTAGAATACAAGAAAAACCCTCATAATATTAGTATCAACAATGCTACGCACCAACCAAATTGAAATGTGAAAAAAATGGAAATTTTTTTATAACTCTCCCCAAGATATTTTAGACACAATCCCTAAAAGGATGTAAAAATAATCGGGAGCCCCTCAACGCCAAAGTAGGAAAAAAAAAATCTAAAAAAAAAACCCCTGGGAAAAATTCGGCCTTGGAGATATAAATAAAAGAGGAAAGATTTTTTTGAATTCGTAGTACAAATTTTAGTTATACCCCATACATTGTTCCAACCCACCCAAGACACTTGAACGGGGGTTTTCACCAACAAAAAACACGCAACCAAAATTTGACTACATTTGTAAACCCAAAAAAGGGAAGATTTGCAAAAAAAATTCCAAAAACAAGCCCGGGCCGAGCAACAGTGACCACCAACTCTAATATGACTTTAAAATAAGATCAAAAAGAGGAGCGCAACACCACCTAAAGCTCGATAAAAAAAACTCTCATAAAAATTACAAAATTTGCAGTGTAAAACAAATTTGAAATCTCAAATCAATGTGAAGAGAAAAACCCCAAAATGAGTTGGGGGAAGAAGAAAAGAACTCTTTGCGAGCATGTTTAAGAAATTCCCCAAAAAAGAAAAAGACAAATTCCCCCTGGAATCTGAAAAACACTAAGGAAATTGAAACAAAAAAGGCTAAAAAAAAAAAGGTATCAATAATCCATTTAAAAAAAGTAATTTACAAAAACAAAATACAAAATTCAAAGATTATTTCGACAAGATAAGGGAAAAAAATTTAAATGAAAATTGCCCGAGAATTGAAAAATGTTCTACAATAGACAACTAAAGAACTCTACCCAAAGGGGTACGAAAAATCCCCAAAATTTTAAAACCTACAATGGACACTATCAAAAAAGAAAATGGACTTGTTTTTTTGTGAGGAAAAAAGTCAAAGATAGATGGAAACAAATTGTTCCAACTTATACAAAAAAGAATAAAAATCTAACAACAAAAATTAATTTGCTCAAAAAGGAGGTGAACCCCCGCCAGCTGGGCGAAGTTTAAAAGCCATAAAAGAAAAAAATAACAAGGCCCCCCGGGAAAAGATAAAAAACAGCAAAATAATTAAAAATCGGCGAAATGTTTAATATTCTTCTACAAATCTGTACAAAAATATGGAATGAAAGAAAAAAGGGCCCGAAGAGGGTAAATCAGTCTTTATCCATACCTAAAAAAGGTGACGCACTCCAATCAACAGTAATAGGACAATTGCTAATAAACCAGCAGCAAAATTTTTTTTGAAAATTTTTGCTGGAAAGAAGAAATTAAGTTAAGGAGGGAAAAGCAGAGAAAACGGTTTTCGCCCCGGAAAGGTACCAGAAACCCGATTCTAAATTTTTTAAAAATTTATCATAGAGAAAAACAGAGAAAATCAAAAAAAACCTATACCTGTGTTTCATCGATTATGTGAAAGCTTTTGATACTGTTGACACATATCCTTGGGAATAAATGTACGATATGAAGTTTCCAAAAACACATCATCCAATTAATAAAAACCTTGATGACCAAAAACAAACAGCTGAAGAACCCCTTAGGGTTTAAAAGAATGGTCGAAGTCAAACAAGGAGTACGACAGGGTTGCATTTTTGTCTCCCACCTCTTAATATATATTCAAACAATTTTAAGAGGTGCTCTAGGAAAATTTTAAAAGGAACGTGGTGTTGGAGGTAAAAATATCAAAATTTAGGTAGCCGATGATATAGTTTTTTATGCCACAGATCCCTGAACTACAAAAATACTAGATAAAATTAGAAAGCAAGCGAAAAGGCGGGGTTATTTTTTAATGCCAGAAAAATAAGACAGAAAATTCAAAAAAAACCGGCAATGAACAAGATGAACATGTTTCAATCAATGGAAATTGTGGAAAATGTGAAAAAGGGTTTACTTATCTTGGAGCTGTTTTAACTAATACATATGATATTCCCCCCGGAGATAAAAAGAAGAATTACCCCTTTCCAAAGCGCCCCAATTTCTTTCCCAAAAACACTGGAAAGACCAAGCATTACCTTTCGGACAAAGCTGAGGTTTTTGAACTATTTGTTTTCCCCAAATTTCATCATATGGTTTTGAGGTTGGGTTGAAGTAGAAGACAAGAAAAAGATCAAAAGTTTGAAATGTGGTGTTAAGCGAGTACTGCGATTACTGGCAAAAAAGAAGAAAAAATGATAAGTGTGAGAAAAATAAATTTTGGGGACCCATTTGGACCCTCTTGAAAAGGGGGAAATTAAAATTTTTGGGATGAATGAAAGTAAAAGTGTTGAGAAAAACTTCGGGGGGGGGAGAGGACGGTGCTCAAAATGAGATACCCTTATTGATGAAAATATATAATTAATATATAAATATATAATATATATATATATATTTTAATATTTTATTTATAATATATATTATATATCCCACAATTTCTCTACGGGGGTTCCCCCCCCCGCCCGGCGCAGAAGTTGCAATGTCCCCCTGGAGGGTTTCTGCAGTGGTGGGGATCAGCTGAATACTCTGATCGATCGGGGATTGTCGGCACAGGCCGAGCTCCATTCGTAGGCATAGCCCGGGCGAGGTTCAACTTTACATATCTGGCTTATCCTTATCCTTCTTGGGTAACACCTTGTTAAATATGACGTCATGGATTACGCCCGCCTCGCCGATGGTCGTCCTATCCTGCTACCTTCTTTTTTCGTGCCTTGGGACGAAGGGCGCAGATGGTTTGAATATTCCTTTATATAGAAATTGGGGGTATACATTAGTGATGAGAACATAGACTGACAACCCGTGATCACGCAGAGAATGAATTACCAACTGAATAATTTTATCAAATAGTTTTGGCACTTTTCTTTCACACATTTGTTTAAATGCTTTATAGATTTCAGGGGGATATGCATTTAATGTCACTTACATATTCTGGTATTAAGAGTAGACAAGGTTTCTTTTTTCATTACATTTTCATATTTAAAAAATAAAATAGGTAATAAGATTAAATGTAAGTCGGTATCCGATTCTAATTAGAGAAAAATTTTTAATATGCATAATATGCCTTGTTTGCGACAGTGGGACAGAGAGGCAGTGTCTTTAGGGTTGGATCCTGTCCCCAGGTATTGGAGATGTAAATGTCGAAGGAGTTCCGAGTTTTACTTTTTAAAATACTTTCCTTTACTCTTGAGACTTTATTTATCAGTAACTCCTATCATAAAGGTAGTCTTAAATAAATTTTTTTTTTTTTTTTTCTTCTTCTTCTTTTTTTAGAATAAAATACAAGGAAATTATGTTATAATGCATTAATATTTAAGTTTTTTAATCAAGGGATGTATTGGGAAAACTAGGAAAAATAACAGGATTAGAGTATTTTAAAATATTACGCCGTGGTTATTGTTCCGGCACGGGATCTCATCACATTGTGCTATTCGTCCGGCATGCATGCTTGGCGCACGAACAACTCTTGCCCAATCATCAAAACAAACATTGGGGCGCCAATTTGTTTTAGTCACCGTTGATGGGGAATAACAATGGATTCCACACGGAGACCTCGAAAACAAACAAATTGCCGAATAATGACAAGCTGGCGATTTCAATACCCAATGAAAAACCAATTAGATTTTTGGGGGGATCATGCCCTGGATTTCCCCTGTGCTATAACCCTCTATCATCTCTGCTATTTATTTTGACACGGGGACCTCTGAAAACAACCAAATTTGCCGAATAATGAAAGGCTGGAGATTTTCAATTTAATGGCAAACAAAATTGCATCTTGCAATATTGCCGGGAAAATAGCTCTACAGGATAGGTGTCCGACAGAAATGCCGGAAAAATATCCCAACAGACACGAGATACGACAACGAAACTCTCGTGAAATTGTTAGACGCAATTGTCGCATGAGTGCAAGCGCGAGCCTGTGTTCTTGTGTGAAAGTGCTCTCTTGCATTCGGTCAAACTCTTTTCAGGGCAGCAAAACTTGCAAATTCGTTCCCCACTTTAGAACAATCCACTGTTATCCACCATCAACGGCGAGTAAGACAAAAAATGAGTGTTCGTGCGCAAAGCATGCATGCCGGACGAATAGCCACAATGTGATGAGATCCGGTGCCGGAACAATAACCACGGCGTATATATTATGCGCATGTTCATAAACTATTAATATATTATCACTGTTATTAGTAAAATCATTATCATTATTATTGTTATTATTGCCATTATATTTACGATTATTATTTTTTCATATTTGTTAATCCTTTTATACATTATCATTATTTTTTATTACCATTACTATTTTTCTAAATTTCCTTTATTATGATAATTTTCTCTCAACCTGCATCTGAAAGATCAAAACAAATCAATCCGATGGATTGAACTGTAAGAGAAATTGGACAGTTAAAAGGGAAATTTTCCCCTTTATGTGTCCACGCACACACACCAACCACCACACCACACCACCACACACACACACAACACACACACACCACACACACACACCAAACACACACACACACACACACACAAACACACACACCACACACACACACACACACACACACCACACACACACACAACACACACACACACACACACACACACCACACACCCCAAAAACACTATAACTCACTACAAGGCCTTTCCTTTGAAAAGTGTACCTCGTGCGCTACGAAGAACCCCCGGGACGCGGGGCTGGATATGCTATTCATTTTTGTGACAAAAGGGATTTGTGTTTATGGTGAAGGCGGGGACCAGCTAAAAAGTTACAACTACCCCGGTGTATGTTTTGACGCGGCATATAAGATAGAAAAGGTTTACTTTCGAGTGGGTTTTTAAAACAAAAGAGGGGCGGGAGGCTCCCCAAAGCGGGCTTGTCGTCCTGCTTCGCTGAAAATTTGCCAGAATGCAAACAAGGGTTTAAAAACGCAGAAAAAGGTCCGCGTCAAAAGGTATATAAAATTTAGTTTTAGTTGGGAAATAAACGCAATTTTGTTTTTAAAAAATTTAAGACGTAGAAATTTTTAAATCAATAAAAAAAAGAAGAGGCAAATAAAAATTTTGGTTTTAATTTAAAATTCTGAATAAGTCGTTTTTTAAATACTTGGATTGCAATTTTTGCATAACTGCCTTTATTTGTACTCGGAACAGGAGGCAGGTCAGGGGGGTTAGGACCTGTGCCCCAGGGATTTTAAAATGAAATGTGCACAGGAGATTCCGAGTTTTACTTGTAAACTACCCTTCCTTTCCTCTTGAGACTTTATTTTTGTAATCCATATAAGGTAGTCTTAAACCAATTAAAAAAAAGGAGAGAGAGAGAATAAATTTTAAACCAATGTATTGAAATCAGAAGAAAATGTGTATTTTAAGTTAAGTTTTCTCTTATGTTTCAACGACGCACACACACACTCACTCTCTTTCTTCTCCTCTCTCTACTTTTTTTTTTTGGTAGTCATGATTAAATGTTTGCATGCATATATAGAAGTTATTTAGAAGAAGAAAAATCAACCCCTGGAGAAGATACCCCAAAAACATTTTTTTCCTCCAAAACACATAAGTTCCCCCGCTGGCCATAATAATAGAAACCCCACACAAACACAAAAACGTTCTGCCCAAACAACACCCCCTCCCCCTCCCCCCCCTCCCAACACACACGCGCGCGCGCGCGCCCACGCACGCAAGCACACACGCACAAAGGCCTTTCCATTGAAACTGTGTACCTCATAGCGCTAGAAGAACCCCACGGGACGCGGGGCGGGTTATTACTGCTACCCCAGTGGGTTTTGTTCTGTGCGAAACAGTTTAACATGAAAAGGAGCCCTGGGCATGTGTTAACTGAGGGCCCTGGGAAAAGACCAGCGGCTGTGAGCGGGGGAACAAGCCGATAACCATTGGGTGTGTCCGGTAAAAGACCTGGTTGTCCCTTGTGACCGAATAACTTTGTGTTGCCTATTATAAGGTACGTGCAGTTTTTACATGCTGGTTTCCCCCTGTATTTGCCTATAGAAAATGACGGTAAAAAACTTGTAAAAAAGGAAAAAACTGTTTTTGGTTTTTTTCGTGCCCTGTCTCGCCATTTGGCTTTTTCCCTCGTGGTGTTCTGGGACGCTGTGGTGTCGGTGCCTTTTGGAGCGTTTTTGCACACCCTGTGAATCAGCCGTTGCCTAGCCTGCCTTGTTTTGGTGGCAGAGAGAGAGGCGGACCCGAACAAAAGGGTTTGTCAGGGTGGGTTTTTGTGATATTTGACAGTGAGACGCGCCGTTTTATCTGTCGCCCAAAGTGGCGGCAACCATGAGGGAGAGGAGGCTATGACTGAGGCAGGCAGGGAGTGAAGCCGACCGAGGACCTGATCACTGCCATGGGCGGTATGAGGGGGGAAAGGGCAAAAAGGGGGAGAAGAGCAGGCCAAGGGACCGGCAGGGCCCATTGTCGAGATCAGGAAAGGAAGGAGAGGAACAGTTCTCCCAACTTGTTGAGGTGCTACAGACAATCTTGCATCTGTGAAGAGGGAAACTCAGCAGTACACCCGAAAAAGGCCTGCAACAGCGTGAAGGAGGGGTGCGACTTGAGGGCGGGGTTCGGGCCTGGGGGAAGTGAAGGCGAAAAGGGGGGCGTCACGAGGTAGTAACTTTGAAAGCAGGAAGGCAACGAGGTTCTGGCAACAGATGCCAGAGTGTCAATTTACTGGGGTCTGCCTGGGGTCCGTGGCGGGAAAACCCCCCGGGGCCTCGCGATGTTCAAACCCAGGGGTCCTGCGAGGGCGGGGGGACCCACGGAACCGCCCCCTTTGGGTATAGGTGGCGCAAACTGGGACCCGGTCAACCCCGCCTCGTTGCCCCCCTTCCCCCCTTCCCCCCCCCCGGCCCGGTTTTATTTCCCCCCGGCACGCTTCCCCAAACCTGCAGCCTCTGGGCCCTCTAGACATTCTGTGAGGCGTAACCCAGCTGAGTACGAGGGGAAAAGGTGGCTGGAGGCTAGTCCCCCAATTTGAAATGCGGGGCATCTCCCCAGGCTGGACCCAGGAAGAAAAGGGCCCTGCGCTGGTAACGCGAAAAAGGGGGCCCCGCGGGGGAAAAGTGCTGGGGCATCTGCCCCCATCCCAACATCCTCTTACACCAAGTGGCAAGGCTTTGAAAACCGTTTCGGGCACCCCACCAGGCCGAGGATATCGGGCCGCTTGAAGAAGCGGACCGTGAGGGGCGAGACCTGTCCGAGTGGGCAGGATGGGAGGCCTGGAAAGGAGGTTACCCTGCGGTGCGGAAGAGTGATTGTGGTCCTGGCTGCGTTTCTTTTTGATGCTTTGCGGGACCAGCAGCTGAAATCTACGCAAGCGGGCCCCCCTGAGGACTTGCAGGTGGTGCTGGGAGGGCCTTGGAGTTCGAGGGCCCTTCCCGAAGGCAAAGAGTGGCCTAGGGCCGCGCTACCCCCCCGGGGACCTCCGGGGCCCGAAGGCAAGGGAGAAGGTAGCATTTTAGGGAAGGGGATTCCGAGCACTTTTCCCAAAGGTTGTGTTGGGGCTGCGGGAGGTAGGGCACAGACGTAGTCCCTGTAGAGGGAGCGGAGAACACGTCCTCTCAACGGCGGGTTTTGATGCCCTTTCCGCAGTGCTCAAGGACTGTGGTAGGTATGGCACCATCCGAGTATGTCCCCAAGGCTAAGGAAAGGGTACAGGGGGAAAACTCGGTCATGCTGGAGAGGGGGCCCAAACCCAGCAGCCTGGTTCCCCGGGGCCCCAACTTTGGGAAGCTGCCCGAACCAACACGATCAGGGGGAGGGCTCAGTAGATGGGAAACCGCAGTGGACATGGGGCGAGAAGACCCCTAGTGCGGCCGATATGTTTGGCCACTTGCACTTCCAACGCACCACAGAGACGTGTGGGTCCTGGCATTGTTGCGCTCAAGGGGCCAGTGGAGGCTCGATTGGCGGGGGCAGCACGGTGCAGCGGCTGCCGGTGTATATGGCCAATCTGGACGAGCACGCTTGCTGGGCAGACTACCTGACGCAGAGTAAGGAGTTCGACCTGGGGGAAGTGGTGAGGGGCACGGTGAAAATGTCCCTTGTTCCCGGGTTGGCTGTGCAGAGGTGTTTCGGCTGAGCGACGCCCTTCCCCCAGGACAGAGTCTGAATCGGGTCGCTGTCAAAAAGGAGCGTGGGCAGAGGCCTGTGGAGCCCCCTTCAAAAAATGCAGCTGGCTGATGGGTAGCAGTTGGCGGGCCCTTTTTGGACCAAGGGAGGGTTAGTTACAGTGTTTGGAGCTAACTTCTCCCTAAGGCCCCGAAGGTGCCCGCGGTCAAGTGGGCCCTTGTGAGGAAAATGGAGATCCGAAGAGTTGCGAGGAGCAAGGGTTTTGGGTTTGTGGGGCCGTTGCCTACTTCCCCCGAGGACTTGGGGCACCGGGGGTGGGGTTACCCTGGGCGGAAGTACTCCGGGGCCATGGTGAAAAAGAAGATGACGTTGCCCATATCGGCATGAAGAGTGGCAACGCTGATCGAGATGAGGACGAGCATTTGGACGGGGGGCGATGCGCAGCGTCAGTGGTGACCATGAGCCAGGTCTTGGGACAGAAGATACCCTTGGTTTCCACAGCCAATCTACCCCCGCCACAAATCCCCGAGGACCCAGCGAAGTGAAGAAATCCACGTGGAGAAAGATTTTTTTTTCTGAGAAATGATTTTCAATTTTCGGTTTCTTTTTTTTGAAAGAATTTTTTTGTTCCTGAGGGCAATTTTATTTAAATTTCTGTAGTTTGTTTCAGGTTTAGGGATGTCAGAGCAGCGGGTCGTCTGCTTGATAGGGGGGATAGTGCTACGCCGTGGGGGCTTTGTCTCTGTGCGAACATGTGTTAACATGAAAAAGGGTGACCTGGGAGTGTTACAGAAGGGACCTGGCAAACATGACGCATGGTGTGAGCGGGGGAAAAGCCCAAGACGCAGTGGGGTGCTCCGGGGAAAACCTGTTTGGGGCCCTTTTGACCTGATATAACTTTTTGTTGCCCCTTTAAAGGTGTTTCGTGCATGTGGGCATGCGGTTTCCCCCCGTAGTGCCCCAAAAAAAATTACGGGAAAAAAAACTTTGTAAAAAAGGAAAGATGTCATTTTTGTTTATTTTGTGCCCTGCCCCGCCATTGGGGTTTTTTGGGTGTTCTGGGCGCTGTGGTGCTCGGTGCCTCTTGAAGCTGTTCAGTGTTCACGACCCTGTGAAAAGCAGCCCTCTGCCTAGCCGCCTTTGTTTGGGGGCAGAGGACAGGGGGTCGGCCCTAAAAATCTTTATTGTTTTTTCAAAGGTATTTTTCTGTTTTTGTGTGAAGCAGGTTAGCCCTGCATCAGAAGATTACAAAACCTACCCAGTGTGTATAAATTTTGACAGCGGGATGTAAGATAGAAAAAGGGCACTTTTGAGCTGGTTTTTCGGACGAGGGCTGGGAGCTCCAACGCGGCTTGTTTTCCTGCTTTCGCTGAAAAAATTGCCAACGTGAAGACAAAGGAATTGAAAAAGCAGAAAGGTCTCAGTCAAATGTATATATAAAAACGTTTCAGTCATAGTATATGAATTTTTTTCCCATTTTAAATTTACACAAAATTGTAAATCAATTAAATTTTTAATTTAAAAGACAAAAACTAATGTGAAATTGAGTCATTCTGGAAAAAAGCTTATTCAAAATTCTGGATTGCAATTTCTCAAATATACCTTTTTTTGCTACGGCGAGACAGAGGGGCGTGCAGTGGGTTAGGATCCGTGCCCCCCGGTATTGGTGTAAAGGTT
>NC_051424.1:30724314-30727432 GCF_015228065.2 Penaeus monodon
GTCGACATATAACAAACCTTTATTTTCAGGTCATGTTTACAAGCGTGAAGTCTATCAGATTATTTTAGGGGGGTGGGGGAAGGGGTTTTCATCTTGTTTCTTAAATCTGCAAGGTTTTCGTAAGAGTTTCGAATGTTGTTAAGAACGAGATAGGGATAAATTAATCGCGTTTGTTAGGTCAAATCACTTTTTTTTCTTTTTTTTCAGAATGGGTTCTAAGCTTCTTTCTTAATCTGCAAGGTTATGGTAAAGGTATGGAATGTTGTTAAGGAGATAGGAATTGATTAAAAGAAGCGTTGGTTAGAAGGAAGTATTTTAAATACTCTATTTCATCGCGGCAACAGGAAATGTTTTGAATCACAAGCACATTTATATTTTTACTTGATGAGAGGAAGGAAAATAGCCCCTTGTTTCTTTTTTACCCTAAGGGAAAAAATGGTGGTATTTCTGTATATTGATTGTAAGGATATTTATTACAGATTTATATAAGATAACTAGTACTATTTACATACTGTAGATATTTATATTCAACAATCATTTGCATGCTGAATATGCTTATATTTTCTGAAATTTTGTATACAAAGTGATTTAATGAGAGTACGACGTAGTTTTTATTTTATTTTATTTTACTTATTTATTTATTTATTTATTTTCATAATTTTTTTTCCAAAGCGCAAGATATATAGATTTCTGATAAAACTCCGTCAAAATTGAAAAAAAGCTAAATGCAAGTCACACAGCAATTACTTCGCAAATATACATACACATATTGGGAGGTATTTTAGTGAAAAACATCGCAATACTGTCTTTTGACCTGTGAGTGAACTGATTTGTCTGCCTCTCTTTTAGTCCACATGATTGCTAAAAAAAAAAAGTAGCTTGCAGAATGTAAAAAAAAAAACAAAAAAACTTTACCAGCGGGATTGTTTATAAATTTTAACTTTCATTTTTTTTCTTTTCTTAACCAGCTTTACGATAACGCTTTTTCATATAATGTTATCATGCAATTATTTGATATGTGGACACTGACGATTTGTTTTATAATTTCAGTTGAAGGAATTCTGGAATTAGAGGGCTGGGGGGGGGGGGGAGACTTACTATAGAGAGAGTAACAACCCTGCTACAAAACTGCCATTGTTAATTTATTCAAATTCACCCAACACTGAGGGTGCTGGGTGAGATTTAGTGTTATGATTTAGCGCACACGCGCGCGCGCGCAACACACACACACACACACACACACACACACACACACACACACACACACACACACACACACACACACACACACACACACACACACACACACGAGTATGTGTGTGTGTTTATGGATATGTAAACACACACACACACAAATGAGTATGTGTGTGTGTTTATGGATATGTAAACACACACACACACATAAATATGGATAGATAGATAGATTTTTTTTGCTATTTATTAGTCAGTCTTAAACAACAGTTAACTGGTGCGACGTAAAAAAAAAAAAAAAAAAAAAAAAAAACTTCCATAACATCAAGTCTGTAAATGCGACTTGCTTTAATTGTACGTAATTGGGTTTCAGTATCTACGCGTACGTGTCCTTGCTTATATATTTGTTTGTATTGTTTCTTGTGCTTGTGCGTATGCGTGTATACTTGTGTTCAGGGTAATGATCAAAAGAAAACAAGAAAATATACATTTCCCTACCTTCTTTTCACATATCAACGCTTGTACTAAACCAAAACATCAAATTTGAACATGTCTCATCACCCCATATATATTATATATATACTCAAAGAAAATACTCAAGCTTAAACAAGCCACAACAAGGAATGGGCGATGCAGTTATCTTTATACTAATAATTTATCTTCCTCTAAGGGACACCATATATATTTCGTAATCACTCTCTCTTCGTCTTGTTTCATGCTAAGCGAGTAATAGCTGGTTTCATCTGTCTCCTTGTCACTGGCTTTTGGCATTTATATTAGGGTGACGAGATGGAGGGAGGGAGAGAGGGAAGCAAGGAGGGAGTGGGAGGGAGGGAGAGAGGAAGGAGGGAGTGGGGAGAGGAAGGAGGGAGGGTGGGGAGAGGAAGGAGGGAGTGGGGAGGGAAGGAAGGAGGGAGGGAATGAAGGAGGGGGGAGGAAGAGGGAGAGAGAGAGAGAGAGAGAGAGAGAGAGAGAGAGAGAGAGAGAGAGAGAGAGAGAGAGAGAGAGAGAGAGAGTGACATGACGTGTTGTGATGTGTCACTCTCTCACCTTATTCTGGTCTCTCTCTTTTTTTTTCTTTTTCTCTCTTTTGTTCTTTCTCTCTTCTGTTATCTTGGTCTCATTTCTTTATTTTTTCTCTCTCTCACCTCTCTTTTCTTTCCCTTTCTTCCTTTTGTTCTCTTTCTTTCACTTATTTTCTTATTGCCCTCTCACTATAGTCTTTCTCATTTCTCTCACTCTCTCCTTTCGCTTTCTCACTCTGTCTCTCTTTGTTCTTACTCTTTCCTTCCCTCTGCTCTCTCTCTTCTTCTCATTCTTGCCTCTCTCTCATTCAAGCATCTCTATCTCTCTCTCTCTCTCTCTCTCTATCTCTCTCTCTTTCTCTCTCATTCAAGCATCTATATCTCCTCTTCCTCTGCTCTCACGTCTGAATCACAGCCAATTAACAAACCCACAAACGCCAATCAATATTCACACAGCGAGGAACACGGTGGACAATAAACCGTCCATTTATTTTCCTTTTCCCTTTCCCTCTGTACCAAAATGAAAACAAATGCCCCGTCTAGCTCAGAGCGTGGCCATCATATTTAGACCCAACAGGGTTCTATTTTTTTTCTTCTTCTTCTTTTTTTCTTTCTCTCTTTTTTTTTCTCCCTTTTTTTATAATCAGCTCGATCCAAATATACACTGAAATGTCAAGAGCAGTGTATAAGGAGCCTGGCAACGATCTCTAACCGCCCACAATTGAACGTAAATATATACGGGTGTACAGATATACGCACGTACTGTTAAGACGAGAGATGGAGAGGTATACAGGGGGGTAAGGATCGGGATGGGGATGGGGATGGGGATGGGGATGGGGGAAGGGGGGAAGGGGAGAAAGGGAGGGGGAGTGGAGGGGGCAGGGGAAGGGTGGGAGAGGGTT
>NC_051424.1:30727532-30732532 GCF_015228065.2 Penaeus monodon
TCTCTCTCTTTTTTTCTCCCCCCTCCCTCCTCCTCCTTCTCTCTTCTTCTCTTCTCTTCTCTCCTCTTCTCTCTCTCTCTCTCTTCTTCTTCTTCCTCTCTCTCTCCTTCTTCCCTTCTTTTTTCTCCTCCTTCCTTCTTCTCCTTCTCTCTTTTCTCCTTCTTTCTTTCTTTTTTCTCTCTCTATCCTTCTCTCTTTCTATCCTTCTCTCTTTCTATCCTTCTCTCTCTCTATCCTTCTCTCTCTATCCTTCTCTCTCTCTATCCTTCCCTCTCTCTCTACGTCTCTCTCTCTCTACGTCTCTCTCTCTCCTTCTCTCCTTCTCTCTCTCTCTCTCCTTCTTTCTTTCTTTCTCTCTTTCTCTTTCTCTTTCTCTCTCATTGGCATAATTATTCCAAATCTGTATCAGATGTGATAAAGCAACAGATGCTTAGTTTAAATACACCACTAATTAGAAATTATTTTCTAATTAAGAGATCGTGGTGACGGAGGAATGGTTAATGGTCAACGGTATGGCTTGGGGATTCCGAGGCCTATGTTCGAGTGTGGAATCACACGTAGGCCCATTTTGCATTTTCTTTGTGTTTTTTCATTGTATGCAGTTGAAAATTTTGTTTCTGCTGCAACATTCATCCTTGTCTTTATAAATAACAAAGTTTGAAGTTTTATGTCAACTGTGGTATCGCACGCAGGCTCAAACTTTTCATCTGTGTGAACTTTGCTACTTAATCATTTATTATAATACGCTTGGTAATATTAAGTATATGCTGCATCGAATGGGTTGCACATAAAAGGCTGATCATTCTATCAGTTATCTCTTTCTCCCTGTCTTATTCTCTCTCTCTCTCTCTTTTTTTTCTCTCTCTCTCTTTCTCTCCCTCCTTCTCTCTCTTTCTCTCTCCCTTATTCCCTTTCTCTCCCTTCTTCTCTCTCTTTTCTCTCTCTCTTATTCACTCTCTCTCTTATTCACTCTCTCTCTCAATATCATCATCAATATCACTTTATAAGTTATCCTTTATTCTATTCCTGCACTGGAATCTGGAGATTTCCTGCAAGAAATCGCCATGAAAGGATTTTCATCAAGTATATTTTCCGAAAAATAATCCTGTAGGTTCGAGGTTCCTATATCGCTTCTTTAACGAAAAAAAGAGAGAGAGAAAAAGAAAAAAATAGAAACTAAAAAAGCGTTTAGTTTCTACTATGATTGTTTATTAATTAACTGGTTCTTGCCAACCAGGCCATTCCCTCGTTATATATATATGTATATTTTTTTTCGTTCTTCTCTCTGTCTTTATCCGGTTCCTCTTTCTATCTGTCTTACGTTTCGGATTGCAACTTCAACAGGTATTGCAAATTCAGTGTTATTCCCGTGTCAAAAATCTAATGGAAAAAATAGCATACACGGAATGCGAGTTACAGTATGAATAATGACAGAAGAGAGCAGTCTAAATGTTGCATTAATTCATATCTATTAAGCAAAACGTTAACTTGGAAATACTAATGAATATCTTACTATCTCGCGTTTCAATATTAATCTAATGATAATTTTTTTTAACACTAACTCGAGATTGGCAACTAACGCTGATCTCTATCGGAATATGAAGTTTTGTTTCATTCATTTTCAGTCGCATTAACCACAATATCTCCTTCATATTCATCATCATTATCATAATCATCACCATCATGATCATTTCATACCGAGTAACATTTATTTAAAAAATATATATTTTTTTAATTGTCAAGTCATCAGTACACCTCTTTATATAAACTTGTATTAGATCTTAAGTCGACATTCACAAGGATATCATTATTTTGTAAATCATTAACAATCACAAATAACTTCTAAATAAATAAATCGAGAAACAAAAAAATACTAATCAATCGCTAATAACAGTTCGGTATAATTCATAATTACTTCAGACATTGTGCGCCGACACTTATATCGAAGTTTCGTTATTTCGGGCTCTTTGGCGTGGCTCTCGATAAGCCCATTATTATTAAAAAATTACGCTTTTCTTTCGTCAATTACGCCATGACAGACAGACAAATGAGAAGGCAGACAGAAAGATTAGAACCAAAATAGGAATTAGAGAATCATAAGCAAATAATTAAAAAAAACAAAAACAATAAATAGGTATAGTGATAATGACAGTGATAATAGTATAATAATAATAATGATGATGGCGATGATAATGATAATGATAATGATAATGATGATTACAACAAGAACAAAAACAATGATAATAATAAATATAACTGACAAAAACAATAACAACAATAATAACAATAACAACAGCAATAATAATAACAGCAACGATAACAATATCAAAAGAACCTTCCCTTTCCCATCATTAATAAGTGAATCCTCTGTTAAAAAATGTGCCTTAAAAAGAGAGAGAGAGAAAGAGAGAGAGAGAGAAGAGAGAGAGAGAGAGAGAGAGAGAGAGAGAGAGAGAGAGAGAGAGAGAGTAGAGAGAGAGAAAGAAGAGAAGAGAGAGAAGAGAGGAGAGAGAGAGAAGAAGAGAGAGAAGAGAGAAGAAGAGAAAGAGAAGAGAGAAAGAGAGAAGAAGAGAGAGGAGAGAAGAGGAAAAGAGAGAGAAAGAGAAAAACGAGAAAGAGAGGAGAGCGAGAGGAAAGAGAAGAGAGAAGAGAGAGAAGAGAGAGAGAGAGAGAGAGAGAGAGAGAGAGAGAGAGAGAGACCCGAGTTCAAACCCACAGCCTCCCCTTAATTCTCTACCATTCCACGGATTTAAATGGACGTTATATATTGGCCTCGTTTCTGATATGGCGCTAAGGGGTATCGGGTTCTTAAGGTTTGTAGGTTTCGGACAGGGTTTGACTTTTGAGGAATCTGGGCATTTTGTGTGTGTGTGTGCGTGTGTGTGTGTGTGTGTGTGTGTGTGTGTGTGTGTGTGTGTGTGTGTGTGTGGTGTGTGGTGTGTGTGTTTGTGTTTTGGTGTTTTGTTTTGGGTGGGTTGGTGGTGGGGCGGGGTGTGGGTGGTTGTGTGTGTGTGTGTGTGTGTGTGTGGTTTTGTGTGTGTGTGTGTGGTTGTGTTTTGTGTGTGCGTGTGTGTGTGTTGTGTTTTATCATGTATAGGATATTTATATGCATAGATATATATAGATATAGAGAGGAAGATAGGTATAGACATAAATATAGATATACATACTGTGTATATATGCGTGCTCATACACACACATGCACATAGCACAACACAACACAACACAACACAACGCAACACAACACAAAAACTACCACAAAACAACAAACAAACACAAACACAAGCACAACACAACACAACACAACACAACATCCCCACCACCACCCCCACCCCCACCCCCATCCATACCCACACATAAGCGCATCTCCCAACCCACGCTTGGCTGGCTGGCTGGCTACCTGTGTGTGTGTGTGGCAGAGGGTGTACCTGTCAGGGACAAGCCAGGGTATTTGTCAGGCCAGATACCCACCCTCGATAGCCCGGTTAAAGATCGACCGAACATGATCTTGTGCGTTTTTTTCTTTTCTCGTGGGAAAGCATTATTTTTTTTTTCACATTATTATTTTTTTTTTGCTTTTGTGTGTTTGTTTGTCGTTACTTGTGCTTGGTTTATGTAGGTGTGTGTATGCATGTATGTATGTATGTATGTATGTATGTATGTATGTATGTATGTATGTATGTATGTATGTATGTATGTATGTATGTATGTATGTATGTAGTATGTGTATGTATCCACACACATGCACACGCACACACACACACACACACACACACACACACACACACACACACACACACACACACACACACATAGTTTATATATATATACGGAAATGTATATACACACTAACACCTTATAAATATAAATGAATTTTTGCAACTACCTGATGATAAATTAGTTTCCATAGATTTTCTACTCTCTTACCATAAGGTAAATATATTCATGTACATAAAAAAAACAAAAAAGGTGAAATAGATATACCAAATATATATCTTTTATTCCCGAAACAATATATTATTCCACAAAATAACCAAAAAAGATCTAAAAAAAAGAAAGAAAAAAAGAAAAAAAGAAAAAGAAATTGAGGAAGAATAAAGAAGAAAAATGAAGAAGAAAAACGAGAGAGAATAAAGAAGAAGAAGAAAAAGAAGAAGAAAAAACGAGGAAGAAATTGATGATGAAGAAAAAAAGAGAAAAAAAAAAAAAAAAAAAAAAAAAAAAAGAAAAAAAAAAAAAAAAACGAAACTGAGGAAGAAAATTATGAGAGATAAAAGAACAACCAGGAAGAGAATGAAAGAAAACAAATAAATAGCAAACGCAAACATAAACACAGGTGCTGTAAATACATGTAGGTACTCAGTGTATGCAGGCGGGGGGGCGTGTAAAAGGGGAGAGGGGGAGGGGTGGAGGATAGGGGAGAGGGGGAGGGATAAGGGAGGATGGGGGAGAAGGGAGATGGATGGGGGCGGGTGGGGGAGAGGGGAGAGGGATAGGGATGGGGAGAGGGCAGAGGGATGGGGGTTGGGGGAGAGGGGATTGGGATGGGGATAGGGGAAAGGGGTGGGATGGGGGAAGGAGGATAGAGGAAGGGATGGGAGATGGAGGAGAAGGGGAAGAAGAAAAGGGGGAAGAAGGGGGCAAAGGAGAGACCAGTGAGGTGAGAAAGAGAGGAGGAGGAGAGGGAAGAGAAAAAAAGAGAGACAGAACGTAGAGAGGAGGAGCGAAATAGACGAGGAAAATGAAAGAAATATATGAAGGGAGAGGAGAAGAGGGAAGAGGAAATGAAAAGAAATGGGGGAGAACGAGGAGGAACAGAAAATAAATGAAGAAAGGAAAGAAGAGGAGAGTACAGAGAGAAGGGAGAAAACAAGTCGAGAAAAATAATAAGGAAATCAGGAGAGAAAAAGGAAGGAAGGCGAAGAAACAGGTAAAGGACAAGAGAAGGAGAGATAGAGAGAGAAAAAAAAGAGAAAGCGTGGAGTAGGCAAGAATAAAGA
>NC_051424.1:30740032-30741709 GCF_015228065.2 Penaeus monodon
CGGTTGGAAAATTTTCGCCGAGTCTGAGTGAATATTTTTTTTATTATAATTTCGTGCAAATTACTGATAAAAGGTTCATGAAAACTGATAATGATACCGATCATATACGACTGATATTAATATTGATTTTATACTTACACAAATAATGATTATCGTTGGCCGAATTCCTCTTAATACTTCGAGAATAACATAAACAAGGAAACAAACAGAAAACAACAACATGAATAAATATCTTTGATAAAACATCAGATATAATGGTATATGTCAAATGAAATTAACAGGTGTGAAAACAGGTGTGAAAACAGGACACCTGATCATTATGTGTTTAAGTACGCTATCTGTCTATCTATCTATCTATTTGTCTATCTATCTATCTATGTCCATCTACCTATTTATTTATCTGTCTATCTATCTGTTTGTCTATCTATCTGTTTGTCTATCTATCTTTCTATTTGTCTATCTATCTATTCATCCATCTGTCTATCTATCTATCTATCTACCTATCTATATATATATTTATCTATCTATCTAGAGAGATAGACAGACAGACAGACATAGGAGAGCAGGAGAAACAGAGACAGAGACAAAAACAGACAAACAGAAACAGGAAAATAGGAAAATAGGAGAATAGCAGAGACAGAAAACAGAAACATAAAAAAAGAGAAACAGAGAACAAGAAAACAGGAAAATAGGCGAATAATAGAGACAGAAAACAAATCCCATAAAAAGACACAAAAAAAAACAGAAACTGGGAATAAGAAAAATAGGAAGATAGGGCAAGAGGAGAGACAGAAAACAAACAAAAAAAAGACAAACAAAACAGAAACAGAGAACAAGAAAACGGGAAAATAGGTGAAGAGGAGAGACAGAAAACAGAAACATAAAAAAAGACAAACAAAAACACAGAAACAGAGAACAAGAAAAACAGGAAAATAGGCGAATAACAGAGACAGAAAAAAAACAAAAAACATAAAGACAAACAAAAAGACAAACAGAAACAGAGAACAAGAAAAATAGAAAAAAATAGGGCACGGGGAGAGCAGGAGAGCAGACAGCGGGGGTCGGGAAGGATTCTCGTGGCGAGAGAGAAAGGTCACAGATCTATGAAATAACATTTTTAAAAATCTTACTCACGAGTGATTATTATTGTTCTTGTTCTTCTTTCGTCGTGGTTGTTTGTCTTTTCTCTGCTGTTGTGAATTTTGTTGTTGTTGTTGTTGTTGTTGTTGTTGTTGTTGAGGGTGTTAATTTTTGCTCGTCTGTTGTGAATGCGATGATCTTGTTGTTATTGTTGTTGTTCTTTTGTGGTTAATTTATTCATTTTTATGGGTGTGTGGTTTGTGTTTTTTGTGGTGTTTTGACGTGTGCGGTGTTGTGTTTTATACACACAAAAAAAGTAAAGAAAGAGTAAAAAAGAGTAAGAGAACGAAAGTACGTTCAATCGATCCACGGCTAAAATGGGTGAATCGTGGGTTCCTGGTGGTCTCGTTGGATCATAACACACGAACGTGGGTTGGTGTGACACTTCTGTGGGTTTGGAAGGGGGGGGGGGGTGGGGGGGAGGGGGGGGAGGGGGTCGTGGGGGGGGGGTGGCGGGGGTGGGGGGGGGGGGGGGGGGGGACAAAAGAGTAAGGAAGAGGGAAACGGACGAAGAGACGAAAAGGGAAGAAGGTTTTG
>NC_051424.1:30741809-30751809 GCF_015228065.2 Penaeus monodon
CCTCCCTCAATCCACCCCTTACTGCCTCCATCATCCACTCCTTCCTTCACCCTCCCTCATCCACCCTTCCTTTACCTCCCCTAACTCACTCCTCCTCTCACCCTCCCTCATCCAACCCTTCCTTGCCTCCCCTCCATCCAACCTCCTTCCTTTGCAGCCACTCATCCACCTGCTTCCTTTACCTACCATCCACCTCCTTCCTTGCCCTCCCTCATCCACCTCATTCCTTACCTCCCATCCACCTTCCGTCATTCACCCCTCCCTCATCCACCTCCTCCTTGCCTCCTCATCCACCTCCTTCCCTTTGCCTCCCTCAATGCACCTCCTTTCCTTGCCCCCTCACCCACCTCCTCCCCTTTGACTCCCTATCCACCTCCTTCCTTCACCTCCTCATCCACCTTTATTTACCTCTTTCGTTACCTCCATCCACCTCTTTATTTATCTTTCATCTACTTCAGCACCTCCTTTATCCATCTAATCCCCCTCCTTTATATCTTCTTCATTTACTCCGTCAGCCACCCCTTCATCCACTCACTTCCTCTACCTCTTATCGACCCCCCATAAAACCCACACCTTGATTACAAAACCTTTGCATCTTTATCGTCTTTAGTATTTTCCTGCCCAACTAGATTCCACGATTTTCTCGCCCCCTTTCTCACTCTCTCTCACGCTCTCTTCTTCTTCTCTCTCTCTCTCTCCTCTTCTTTTTTTTTTTTTTTCTTCTCTCTCTCTCTCTCTCTCTCTCCTCTTTTTAGGTGTTAGGCGGGTGGGTTGGGTGGGAAGGGTGGTCGGGGGTGGGCTTAAGGAGGGGGGGGGTGAAACGAGGGTAGGGTGTTTTAAGGGTTGTGTCGTGGGGTACAGGTGATCAGGCGAAATAAGGAACCAGATAGAGTGTATATGATATTTTGGTCGATCGGATTGGCAAAGATGGAAAAAGATTTGCATATATATATACATATACCATATATATATATATATATATATCTATATTATATCTATATATATATAGATATATATATATATATAAATCTTATATGCATACTATATGCATATATTACACACACACCCACACATACACACGCACAACACACGCACACGCACCCACACACACACATACACACACACACAACACACACACACAAACCTACACACACACACACACCACACACCACACCACACACACATACACGCCACGCACACAACACACACACACACACACACAATCCACCGCATCCAAGCTCCAGATCATCCAGAAACAATCTCCTGCGTTTAATGAGCCAGCGACCCCGGCGCAAGATTCGTGCGGGAACAATCCCAAGAAAGCGGTTTACTCCTCGCAGCTGCCAGTCTCCCCGGTGCAAACCACGACAGCGGAAATGGCAAAAGGGCAAACGGACTCCTGCCCGGTCGTGATTGTGGGCTGTAGGTAGTTTTCCTCCGGTACTTACAACTCGGCCCATAATAACCGGTTTTACAACTCCGTTCTTATACCATGATCCGAAGCTCCGTTCCTCTACCTCGCAAGCTACCTCCTCCTTCGTTATCGGCGCTTAATCCAGGTTACGGAGTGGATACTGTGGCATGATCGATCCGCGATGTTTACAGGTCCATAATATCAGGCGTTTGTGAATAGTAGGCTTCCGGCCAAGGCGGGTTGGATCTACCGCGGTCTTGCTTGGGTTTTCTGCAGGCCAGTGTGTGGGGGTCTGTCCTAAAAACTATGCGCGACCTGTACTCTAGTGATTTAAAGACTTGATTAGCGTCGGGATCTCGAACGTTGACAGAGTGGCGGGGAATAAAAAAGTGGAGGCGATTGGAGAAAAAAGAAAGGGAGAGAGTAGGGAGAGGGAGAGGGAAGTAGAGGGAGAGGGAGAGAGAGGAGAGAGAGAGAGAGAGAGGAGAGAGAGGAAAGAGAGAGAGAGACGAGAGAGAGGAGAGAGAGAGAGAGAGAGAGAGAGAGAGAGGAGGAGAGGGGAGAGACGAGAGACGAGAAGAGAGAGAGGAGGACAGTATATATAAATATACTATATATATTATATATATATATATATATCTTATATATATATATAAATAAAGAGAGAGAGAGAGAGGAGAGAGAGAGAGAGGAGAGAGAACGAGAGATAGAGGGAGAGAGAGAGAGAGAGAGGAGGAGAGAG
Organism: Penaeus monodon; assembly: GCF_015228065.2. Lineage (NCBI taxonomy): Eukaryota > Metazoa > Arthropoda > Malacostraca > Decapoda > Penaeidae > Penaeus > Penaeus monodon. Next base: position 30,743,966 of record NC_051424.1, read on the forward strand.
AAAGAGCGAAAGACGAGAGAGACGAGCTTTCTTGTCTTGAGAGAGATGGACGGAGACGAGAGAGAGAGGAGAGATGAGAGGAGAGAGAGAGAGAGCGATAGGGAGGGAGAGGGCATAGAGACCCAAAGACAGAGAGAAAGAAGAGAGAAAGAAAGAAAAAAGAAGGAGACCCAACAAAAAATACAAAGAAGTCGGAGAAGATGGAGAACGGGCAAATAAAGAAAGAGTGACAGAGAGAGGACATAGAGAAACGAAGCCTACGTAAGCATCGTATAACACAAAGTTTTGCTACCAAAAACCCCCGTGCAATTTATAATAAGCGCTTCATGTTCTCAATATATAAAAATCAGACGCATATCCCTATTATAAAACACTCGAGAAAAACAGAAACAGAATTTGTAACCAATTCTGCTGGCATTTCGACTTGTGTAAACTGAAAAAAACGCGATTGTTTATTTTGGGAGCTTGCGTTCCAGAGTGCAGGGTATCAGATGTTGGCTGTATATCAGTATCAATATAGACTAGATTAGATAGATAGTAGATGTGTGTGTGTGCCTCATATATGTTTTAAATATGTACATAAAGTTATACGTATATTTTTGGTATATGTGTATGTATATATATGTATATGTATTAGTATGCAACACACCCACACCCACACTCCCCCCCCCCCTCCCCACCCACACACCCACACACACACATCACACACACACACACCACACACACAACACACACCACACACACACACACACACACACACACACACAACAGCACACCACACACACTTAAAGATATGTATGTATGTGTGTATCTATTGAGTAGGGAAGAAAGAGTTAAAAACTTTTATTTTGACCTTTTTAATAATTCTTTAATTATTAAGAGTATAAACAGTGATTTATTATTCATATAATTAACCGCAATGTTCATGAAAAGCAACACACATGAAAATTTAGACTGAAAATATATGAGTATCTGGATATATCTTTACTGATATATTATTCTAGTCATATTATTAGACTATGTTTACTTGTTGGTTCTGATATTTCAAACGATAATAATTGGGAAAAAAAAAAAATAGTGAAAACGATATGTTTAAATATTCAAGAAATCCCAAAAAAATATTTTTTCTATTTACAGAACGCAAGGAAGCACAAAAAAAAAGAAATTGAAATGGCGTATAAACCATTAGGCTTCATACTCATTCGTAAACATGCCTTTCGAAATATCTTTGAAAAACGTTGCTCGGGAATGTCCAGTTCAACGCAATCCTGCTTGATGTTCGAAATCCGTGTATCCGTGGTTTCGAAACAGTGGGCAAAACCATTCGTTCGTGTACGGCAGGGTTTTTACCAACATGTTGTCTGGCTTGTCTAGAGCGTGTATGGTACATGGTTCCAGAAACGTGCTAGCGTGATTCGGGAAATGTACGCGGCAAAAAAAATAAAAAAAACACTATATGATATGTACATGTTTTAGCGTATTATTTTTCTCTCTGTTTACTCGTCCATACCCCACCCCCCATTAAATCGAGGGATATTTTTGTTTTCTAAGTGAATTGCCACGTTGACAAGTCGTCCGTAAGAAGTTACTCGAGGACCCATATCCTTGTCGTTTCTCAGCTGCTTCTTCAATATCAAACCCCATCAGCCTAATCATCTACCAGATGCTGAGGTCGTTGTGCTATCCAGGTTTTCACGTCCTAAAAGACCCTTGAGCTCAGCCCCACAGTGCTTCGATAAAACGCGCGCTCGCCTCGCCCAATCTCCTTGACTCTCTCTCCATCCTCTCCTTTGTACCGAAGGCCTCACTTTCTCCGCGAAAGCTTCTCCTGAAGAACTTGTACGAAAGACGTCCTGCGGTTATCAGTCGGAGATTTGTCCTTCTCCGCCTCCGTCAGGATGGTCCGGTGTTTGCTGTCGCACTTTAAGCTGTAACGTACGCAGGTCTACGGTGTCCAGCACATGAGGATGCTCAGGAAAACTAGGAGGACTCGGTCAACCTCTCGGTAATCATCACCAAGTCGAACTTTGCTGGAGTTCTTCTCGCCTGGACGTTCATTTTCCCTCTCGTTATCATGTCTTTCGGATCCTTGGACACCGAAATTAGCTGGCGTCGGTTCAGGAAGATCTTCGTTCTTTGAAAACGTCCGTCGCTTTTAATGAATTTAGTGAGTTTGTGTGGAATTTAGTGAGAGAGAGAGAGACGAGACGATGAGATGAGAGAGAGAGCGAGAGAGAAGGAGATGAGAAGAGAGAAGTGAGAGAAGAGAGAAGAGAAAGTCTCGAAATTAGTTTATGCGATCAGTTACGACAATAAGTGTAATTGCAACTTACAGACACCGAGTTATGCACCTGAACTGATTGCTCACTGACCCTTTAATAGTTTGCATAATACCAGACGGACTCAAGCGCGATTGTGTTCCCGTAATAAATTGCAAACAATTGGACGATTCTTTCACCACCTGCAAGATTGCCCTCGGCGTTTTGGAAGATGCAGAGAGTGCAGAATTAATGGCTGAATATTGCTAATTCGATCACTTCTGTGCCTGAATGTCACAGAACTTCTTGTTGGCGATTTTTGTAAAACATGGTCACGCAAACTTAAACTGATTGATGAACAAATAAATACCTCTTCTCTCTCTCTCTCTCTCTCTCTCTCTCTCTCTCTCTCCTCTCTCTCTCTTATATAATATCGATTTATATATATATTATACATATATATATAATAGATAGACACACACACACACATTTGTTATACATATAAGTATGTATATACATTACATACATATATATATATAAATATACATATATAAGAGATATAGAGATATGAGATATAATAGTAGATAATAGAGATATATATATAGACATATATACACACACACATTCTGTATACATTATATGTAGTGTATATATATATATAGATATATATATATATATATAATATATATACAGTATATATATATGTATATAATATATATATATCATATATATAGATATATATATAATTATGTGTGTTGTGGTGGTTGTGTGTTGTGTGTGTGTGTGTGTGTGTGTGTGTGTGTGTGGGTGTGTGTGCAGTGTGCTGTATCTATACATACATATGTCTATGTATGTATTTCATATATATATATAGCTATATATATATCTATATCTATATAGATATATAATATATTATATATATATAGATATATACATATAATATAATATATATATATATATATATATATAAATATATAATATATATATATTCATAAAGAAAGAGAGGAGAGAGAGGAGCGAGATAGGAGACTGAGTCAGAGACAGAGGACAGAAACAGAAAAACAGACAACCAGAAACAAAACCGAAAGACAAAACCACTCAAAACAGACACACAAACCCCACAGGCGAGTAAACAGCATTACCAGGAACACCCCCACCCCCCCAAAAAAAAACAAAAAAAAAAAAAAAAAAAAAAAAAAAAAAAAACGAAGTTGCAGAATCCACTGCCTCGCCCCCTCCCTGTTGACCTGCGTGTGACAAACGGCCATGTGTAGCGGCCTTCGGGTGAGCCATGGTTACCGGGAGGAAGGATTCTGGGCGAGATAGATGGGCACTTAGTTCCTGGTTTGGGCGGAGATCGCGAAGGTCAGGCTGTGCTTGATGCCGTATCTGGGGTGGCCGGAGATCGGAGGGGACGGTCAGTGGCTGCTTGCTAAGATTATTCATTCATCTATTTTAGTTATTGTTATTGTTATTGTTATTGTTATTTATTTATTTATTTATTTATTATTTATTTATCTATTATTTCTTTTTTTTTTTGGGGGGGGGGGGGGGAGAGGGTCATTAATGTGGCTTATATTTTTTTTTCGAGAGGGGGAGGTGTCATTAATATTTAAATAGCTGCTAAAGATGATTTTCTGTTTTTTTTTTCTTTATTTTTTGTCTCATTAATATCAAGGGGCTTTTTAAAAGAGGACTTTTTTTTGTTTTGGGTTATTTTTCTTTTCCTAAGGTTCATTAACCTAGTGGATTGTAAAGAGGTTTTCCTCATTTTTTTTTTTTTTTACCTTTTACTTGCATTAATATCCGAAGTGGGTTATAATTTTTTTTTTTTTTTTTTTTTTTTTTTTTGGTTCATTATTGTCTAAGTAGTTTCTAAAGATGATTTTTTTTTTTCATTTTTATTCCATATTTTTTCAGACTAATTAATATTTCTCCTCCTCTTCCTCCTCCTCCTCCTCTTCCTCTTCCTCCTCCTCCTACGCTGCATCATCCCCCCTCCTCCTCCTATTCAACATCATCCCCATCCTTTCTCTCCTCTCCACCACTTCCTCTCCTTCCTCCTCCTCTCTTAACAATAAAAAATAAAACACCAACAAACACTAAAATCCAAAACGGACAAAACCACTACCACTTTGTGACAAAGATCTGGAAGCTGGTGGTTCGGAGCGCACTTCGGGACTTGAGGAATACACAGGTCTGGGGAACGTATAAGAATTAGTCGCGGTTTTCGAGTAATCAGGGGCGAGGGAACGACGCCTGACTCGCTGCTGGCTCGGGAGATCTGCAACCGGCGAAGGAGAAATTAAATAAAACATGGATAAATGAGTAAATAGAGGAATACATGAGGTAAATGGATAATAAAATATGAAAGCGGTGGAGGGTTGGGGTGAGATATGGAAGAGGAAGGGGGGAGAGGGGGGGGGGGACCGTAACAAGAAAATAAAGGACAATACATGAATAATAAATGTGAGTTGAAGAGAAGGAGAGAGGATGATAAATGAATGAGTAAATAAATACTGATAAATAAATAAATGATAATGAAAAACGGCGGAGGTTGGAGTGAGATATGGAAGAGGGAAGGGGGAGGGGGGGGGGAGATGAAACAAGAAGAAGAAGGAAAAAAATAAAAAAGATATTGAAAACGGTGGAGGTTGGAGAGAGGTAGGAGAGGGAGGGAGGAGGAGGGAGGGTAGGGAGACGAAAACATAAAAAAACAAAACAAAACCAGGAAAAAATGAATAAATATTGAAAACTTCGGAGGTTGGAGTGAGATATGTAAGAGGAAGGGGGAGAGGGGGGGGGGACGAAACAAGAAAATGAATAAATAACTGAATAAATAATTGAATAAATAAATAAATAAATGATAATGAAAATGGCGGAGGTTGGAGTGCGATATGTAAGAGGAGGGGGAGGGGGGGTTGGAACAAAACAAACAAACAAACAAACAAATAAATGAATGAATATTGAAAACTGCGAAGATTGGAGTGAAGCACTAAGAACGAAGCAAGAAAATAAATGAATAAATATTGGAAATAGTGAAGATGGTTGGAGTGAAATAGTAAGGGAAGGGGGGGGGGGACGACGAAAAAAAAAAAAAAAAAATATTGGAAACACTGAAGACGCCTAAAAAAAAAAAGAAAATGAAAATACTAAGTGAAAATAAGAAAAACAAAAAATAAACAATAAAAATCAAGGAAAAACACAATGTGAAGAAATGCTAATAACATTAAAAAATTTTGTGCAAAGAATCAACCATACAAAAAGACAAGCAAACCCCCCCCCCCCTCAAAAAAAAGAAAAAAAGTAAGAAAGAAAGGAAGGAAGAGGGAGAGAAAGAAAGAAAGAAAGAGAGAGAGAGGAAGAAAGAAAAAATGAGAGAGAAAGAAGGAAAGAGAGAGAGAGAAAAAAAGAGAGAGAGAAAGAGAAAGAGAGAGAGAGAGGAGAGAGAGAGAGTGAAGACCGAGGAGAGTGGAGAAGAGAGGAGAGAGAGAGAGAGGAGTAAGAAAGTTGAAAGAAAGAAAGAGGGAAAAAGAGAGAAAGAAAGACAAGAAAGAGAGAAAGAAATAAAGAAATATAGAGAGAGAGAAAGAAAGAAAGAAAGAGACAGGAAAGAACGAGGGAAAGAGAGAGAGAAGGAGAAAGAGAAAGAGAGACAGAGAGAAAGAAAGAAAAAAATAGCACTAATGTTGCAATTGATCGTCATCGTTAATATTGCAATTCTCAATTAGTTATCTGTCTCTCTATTACTAATTATCAAGTGCATCTTTGCCTAGTAAAATTACAGGAAATTAGGTGCCAGTCGGACTGTTGAATTATTTCCACAGATCCTACTTTAGCTATGTTATTTTCTTTCGTTTGGTCGGTGTCTCTCTCTCTTTCACTTCTTTTCGTTTCCGCTGTTCTTTCCTTTTTAACTTGTCTGTTTGTCGTGTCTGTCGTCTTTCCTCCTTCCCCTCCAGCACTCGATCTCTCTCTCTCTCTCTCTCTCCTCTCGTCTCTCTCTTCATCTCTCTCTCTCTACTCTCCCTCTCTCTCTCCCGCTTCTCTATCTCTCCTATCTCCTCTCTCTCTCCTCTTTCCCTCTCTCCTTCTTCCTCTCCCTCTCGCGCTACCTACGACCCCGACCATCATCCTCCCCATTCCAGCTTTCACCTCCCTACCCAATCTCCAACCCACCCTCTCTCCCTCCTCCCATTCCTCCAAACCCCTCCTATTACATACCCAATATCCTACCCAACCCACTCCTCTCCTCGCCCTCATCCTCCTACCCCTCCCACCCCTGCCCTCGCGCCCTAACACCTCCCTCTACCCATCCCTATCTACCAACCCACCCCCCACCTCCCTTCCATCCTCAATCTCCCTTCTCTCCCCCTCCCAACCCTTCTCCTCTCTCTTCCTCTCCCTTCCCCCCTTCTCCTCTCTCCTCACATTCCCTCACCTCCCTCCCTCCTCCCTCCCTTCCACTCTCTCTCTCTGCAAAACGACACAAAACGCCACTGATTGCTGAACATGTAGATTTCTCGATAAAGAAGCGACCGTGAGCACCAGACACAAACAAAGCGGCCAATGGAGTTTTAAATGAGCCATCGACCTGTTATGACTAAGGATAATAGTGATGATAACAACGGTAATAAACAGTGATAAAAATAATAATGATAATAGCAAATAGTGATGATACTAAGACAACAAACCGTTGATAATGCTCTATAATGGCAATAATAACATGATAATAACAATGATAAGAGTAATGAAAATAATAATGATTAATGATATGATAAAAGAGCGACGATGCAAATGACCCTAATAATAAACCATATAATAACAAAAGCAGTAATAATAATAATAATTAGTAATTAATAATGAATGATTAAATGATAATACAATGATAATGAAAATTACAATAATGATAACGATAATAATAATGATAAAATGATAGTAATGATATACCAAGGATAATGATAATAGTAGAAATTCATGATAATAGTAATGGATAATAAAATGATACGAAAGGATAATGATAATGATAATGATAACAACAATAAAAATGTAAGTAACAATTAGGAAGATGATAAAAATTCATGATAATAATAACAGTGATAAAACAATTACAAACATAATGATAATTATTAATAGTGATAACAATATCAAACAATAATTATAACTAAAAACATTAATCGTTATAAAAATTATATGTATTCCTAACGAAGAGTATATAGATAATATCTATATATATATATATATAATATATAGATAGATATCTATATAGATAAAACATACCTGTGAAAAATATGCACTCACTCATACCTGTACTACATTTTTTTAAAACAGCCATTTACAATTAATACTATGAATTTGAAACCATCTCTTTTGAAAACCATAATCCAGAAACACAGAACAGACTTACATAAATCCCTTGTAACTTTGAATACTCTCTTCTTGCTATTTTTTACAGCTTGAAAACATGTATTTCCTAGATCGACACAATCGGTTGGGTTCTCGACGTGTTGCAGACGCGTTGCAAAGGAGGAATGGGCGTGGCAAAAATGATCACAACAGCCTGAGAGTATTCCCATTATGTCTCTC
>NC_051424.1:30756809-30766809 GCF_015228065.2 Penaeus monodon
TGAGAGAGAGAAAAGAGAAAGGAGGAGGAGAGGAGAGGAGAGGAGAGGAGAGAGAGGGAGAGGAGAGGAGAGGATAGGAGAGGAGAGAGAGGGAGAGGAGAGAGAGAAAAGAAAGAGAAGGAAAGAGAAAAGAGAGAAGAGAAGAGAAAGAGAAAAGGAGAAGAGAAGAACAGAGACAAGAGGGAAGAGAGAGAGTGGACAGATAGACAGGATGACAGATAAATAGATAGATAGATAGATAGAGAGATTCTTGCTCGCTCTCTCTCTCTTCTCTCTCTCGCTCTTCCTCTCCTCTCTCTCCTCTCTCTCTCTCTCTCTCTCTCTCTCTCTCTCTCTCTCCTACAGGAAAATGGGTGGTAACGGACAAATTCACATTCCACTTTATACCATCGTGAAATAACTGCAAGTTTTGAAGTTATTTAGTGGCGTTTATCGTTGGAATACGAGGCAAGGAAGCATTTTTTCATTGATCTTTGAGTAATTAGCGATTGTTTTTTTTTTTATATGTAATTCGTAATGAAATTTTGATTTTAAAAGATGCTTACGTATTTGCCAAAACTATCACAGGAAGTATATGTGTGTGGCGGAGATAGATAATAGATTAAAGAGAGAAGAGAGAGAGAGAGAAGAGAAGAGAAATAGTAGAGAGAGAAGAGATGAGAGAGAAAATAGTAGAGAGAGTTAGAGTAGAGAAGAGAAAAGAAGAGAAGAGAAGAGAAGAGAGGAGAAGAGAACGAGAAGAGAAAGAGAAGAGGAAGAGGAAGAGAAGGAAGAGAAGAGAAGAGAAGAAAAAAGAAAAGAAAAGAAAAGAAAGAAAAAGAAAAAGAAAAGAAAAGAAAAAGAAAAAGAAAAGAAAAGAAAAGAGAAGAGAAGAGAAGAGAATAGTAGAGTTGAGTAGAGAATGAAAAGAGAAGAGAAAGAGAAAGAGAGAAGAGAAGAGAAGAGAAGAAGAAGAGAAGAGGGAAGAGAAGAGAAGAGAAGAGGAAGACGAAGGAGAGAGAAGGAATAGTAGAGTAGAGTAGAGCTAGAGAAGAGAAGAGAAGAGAAGAAAAAGAAAAGAAAAAGAAAAAGAAAAAAGAAAAGAAAAGAAAAAGGAAAAGAAAAAGAAAAGAAAAAGAAAAGAGAGAGCAAGAGAAGAGAAGAGAAGAGAATAGTAGAGTAGAGTAGAGTAGAGTAGAGAAGAAAAGAAAAAGAAAAGAAAGAAAAAGAAAAAAGAAAAGAAAAGAAAAGAAAAGAAAAGAAAAGAAAAGAGAAGAGAAGAGAAGAAAAGAAAAGAAAAGAAAAGAGAGAGAGAAAAGTGAGAGACACAACGAGAGAGAGAAAGAGAGATGAAGAGAAGAGAGCCGGAGAGAAACACACAGAAAGGACAGAAAAAGAGAGAGAACAGTAAAGAAAGAGGCATGTTGGAATCTCAGCGAAGATACAAAAACGCACACGGAAGGTAAGAAACAAAAATTCGCACCCAAAAGAGAAACGAGAGACTTAACACACCAATACTCCATGAGCGAAATGTTATATATAAAACAACAACAAATAACAGAAGAAACAATCAATAACTACAATAAACAAATAAAAAAAAAATAAAACACAAACACAAACAAACTAACACACAACAACTACAATAATAATAAACAAACAAAATAATAAAAACAAAAACAAACATAATAATAACAATGAGCAAAAAATAATAACAACAAAAAACAACAAATAAACAACAGCAATAAAAAAATAACAACAACAGCACAAACAACAAACGAAAATAATAACAAAAAACAACAATAAACACAAACATGAGCAAGAAAACAAACAAATCTAATAACAATAAACAAACAAACAAGAAAATAACCAAAATAATAAACAACAACACACAAAAAATCATTAACCACACAACAAACATATAATAACAACTATGAGCAAAAAATAAACTATAAAGAACAACAACAAAACAACAAATAACAAACAAAATAACAAGCCAAAATACGACAAACACAAGAAACAACAACAACAAAACAACAACAACAGTTTAAAGCGAGGCTGATTGAAAACAAGCGCAACAAACAAACAAACAAAAAAACAAAAACAAAAACAACAAACAACAACAAAGAAAAAAACACAAACAGCAAACAGTAAAGCGAGGCTGAAACAACGTCTCTCACCCTCGATGTTGCGCCCGAACTGTAAGGACCTGAATAGACTTTTATTTTTCATTGACAGGGTGACGTGATGAAAAGGGTGATAGAGAGAGAGAGAGAATGATTAAATTCTTTGAGTGCGCTGGGGGGGGGGGGGTTGAAGGAGGGGTGGGGATGGGGTGGGAGGGGTTAGAAGGAGAGGTGTTGGGGGAATGGAAGGGCGAGGGGAGGGTAGGAGGGAGGTGAGGGGAGGGTAGGAGGGGTGGGAGGGGGGTGGGGAATAGGGGGTATAGGGGGAGGAGGTATGGGGGGGAGGAGGGGGTGGAAGGAGGGATTGGGGAGAGGAGAGGGGAGGGGAGGGGAGGGAATAAGGGAAGGGAATAGGGGGAGGAGGGAGGAGAGAAGAAAAGAGGAGGGAGAGCGAGAAGGGAGAAGGAAGGAGGAGGAGAAAAAGATGAGAAAAGAAGATGACGAAAATAAGTGATGGGGGGGATTAGGGAAGATGGAAAGAAGAGAGAATGAGGGAAGGGAATAAGAAGAGAAGGGGAAAGGCGGTGAAAAGTAGAGAAGAGAAGATGGGGAGAATTGAGAGAATGGGACAGAGAGGAAGAAAGAGGGAGAGAAAGAAATTTGATGAAAAAGAGAAGATGGGAAAAAGGAGGAAGGGGGGAAGGAAGAAGGAAAAAGGAGAGAAGGAGAAGAGGGAAGGGGGAAAGACAAGGAAGACAGAGGAAGGGAGAAGAAGAGATGGGAAGAAGCAAAAAAAGAAGAATAAGAATAAGTAGAAGAAGTAGAGAATGAGAAGAGAGGAGAGTTGAAAGAAAGAGAGAGAAGGGGAGGAAAGGAGGAGAATGGAAAAAAGGAGAATGGGAAGAAGAGGAAGGATTAAGAGGAGAAAGGGAGAAAAGGAGAATGGATTAAGGGAAGAAAGGGAGAAAGCAGAAAAGAGAGAAAATGGGAGAGAGAGAAGGGAGGAAGTGGAATAATGGAGAAAAGGAGTAAGGAGGATGAGAAAGAGGAGAGAACAGAGGAAGAGAAAGAGAGATGATGATAATGATGATAATGATAATGATGATAATGATAATGATAAAGATAAAGATAAAGATGATGATAAAGATGATGATGATGATGATAATAATGATCACTAAAATGAAAGAGAGAGAAAGAGAAAGGGAAAAAGAGAGAAAAAGAGACGAAAAAGAGAGAAAGAGAGGAAGAGAAAGGGAAAAAGAGAGAAAGAGAGACGAAAAAGAGATAGAGAATGAGAGAAGGGGAGAGCGAGAGGAAGAGAAAGGGAAAAAGAGAGAAAGACAGAGAAAAGAGAGATAGAGAGGATTAGAGAAGGAGAGAAAGCGAGGAAAAGAAAACAGAGAAAGATGAGACAAAAAAAAAAAAAAGAGATAGGACAGCAGAATGAGAGAAAGGGAGAAAGAGAGGAAAGAAATAGTGAAGACAAAAAGGAGGAAAAAGGGAAGAAGAGAAACGAAAAGAAAGGAAAAATGAGAGGATAAAGAAAGAGAAAAAAAAGAGGATGAGAGAGAAAAGGAGAGAGAAAGAAGAGAGAGGAGAGCATGGGGAGGGGGGGGGTTGACCAGGACGGAGGGGAGGAGAGGGGAGGGGGTGATTGGGGTGTGGGAAGGATGGAAAAAGACTTGGTTTTGGCCGTGTGTTTGTTCGTGATTTTGTTGTGGTGTTGGTTTTACGGAATGTTGTGTTTTTGTTTTTCTTTTTTCCCTGATAGCGTTGTTCGTGTTCCTTAGGTATATATATATTATATAGAATATTATATAGATATATATATATATATATATATATATATAAGATATAGATATATGATATAGATAAGATATAGATAGATATATATATATATATATGTAAGAGAGATATATATATATAGAGATATATATATAGATAGAATCTGAGAGAGATAGTATAGTACATAGATATTTATACATATAATATATATACATTTTATAAGGGTTGTTGATTAAGATATAGATATAATATATAGATAATATATATAGATAGATATAATATATACATATAGATAGAGATATAGATATAGATATATAGATTAAGGATATATATAGATAATATAGATAGAGATGAGATATGGATATATAGGAGAGTTATAAGAAGATAGATATATTAGGCATATATAATAATAGAGTATACAGATATAGATAGATAGAGTAGACTGATATATATAGAGAGATATGATAGATCTAACATAGTAGAGAGAATATATACTCTATATCTTATATATATAGTATATATAGATAGATATATATGTATATAGATATAGATATATATAGATGATATAGATAGATAGAGAGTATAGTAGATATATAAAAATCCACACCACATGATACATATATATATACATATAGAGATGAGAAATATATATATATAATATATATATATATGTATAGATATATGATATATATATATATAGATATATAGATATATATATATTTATATAGATTATATATATATACACAATTTTTTTTATGTCTGTCGTGTGGGATTTAGATATATATATTATATATATATATATATATAATATATATATATATATATCTATATAATTATATATATATATATATAATATATTTGTCTCTGTGTTTGTCCTGTATATCATTGTTTTGTGTTTGCTGTGTTCGTTAGTCGCTAATTAAACAATATTGAATTAAGTTGGCAAAATCCCTCTCCATCTTTTTTTCTCCCTCTCCTCTGCTTATTACCACTCTCTCTCCTTCCTGTTCTCTATCTCTCTCCTCTCTCTTCTCTCGTCCTCTCCTTCCGTTTCTCAGTTCTCCGTTCCTCCCTGTCTTTCTCTCTCACCCTTTCCCTTCCTCTCACCCCCTCTCCCTCTCCCTCCGTTTTCTCTCATCTTCTCCTATTTCTCCCCCCCCCTCTCTCTTCTCTTTCTCTTTTTTTCTCTCTCTTCTCTCCTTCCCTCTCAGTTTCTCACGTCATACGCCTTGTCTCTCTCTTACCTCTCACTCATCTTTTTCTCCTCTTCAACCCCTCTCCTCTCCCTCCGTTTCTTCTCCTCTTCTCCTCTCTTCTTTCTCTCTTCTCTCTCGTCTTCTGCTCTCTCTCTCTATCTCTCCCTCTCCCCCCTGTCCCCCCCTCTCTCTCAGTTTCTGCTCACACTCTCATCCCTCTTTCTATCTCCTCACTCCATCCATTTCTCTCTGTCTCGCTCTAATCTCCCTCCTTTTCTCTCTCTCTCTCTCTCTCTGCCCCCCCCTTCTCTCCTTTCTATCTCTCTTCATCCGGTTCTCTCACCCTAACCCCTTCCCCCTCTCTCTCCTCTCCATTCTCTCACCCTCTGCCTTCCTCGCTGTATCTCTCCATCTCCCTCCGTTCCCCCAACCTCTCCCTCTCACTCGTTTCTCTCACCTTCTCCTTCCCTCTCTCTATCTCTCCCTCCCTTCCCTTCTCTCGATCTCTCCCTCTCTCGTCCTATCCTTCCCCTCTCTCCTCTCTCCCTCCCTCCTCCGTTTTCTCTCGCCCTCTCCTCCCTCTCTCTATCTCTCACTCTCTCGTCCTATCTCCCCTCTCTATTCTCTCCCCCTCCCTCCTCCGTTTCTCGCATCTCTACTCCCCCTCTCTCCATCTCTCCCTCTCTCGCCCTCTCCTTCTCCCTCCTATCTTCCATCTCCAGCACAAAGAAACTACTATTTATTTCATTTGAGTCTTCGTCTCCTGAAGTAAAAAATATTCGCTCGGGAAGTGACTCAGGCGGAAAGGGGGGAGTTGGGGAGGGACAGGGGGCAGGGGGGAGATATAGGGAGGGAGGGAGGAGGGGGAGGGAGGGTGAATAGGGAGGGAGGGGGGAGGTGAGAGATATAGGGAAGGGAGGGAGGTGGGAGGTAGGAGGGATTAGGGAGGGAGGGGGGGGGGAGGGGAGAGAGTAGGGAGGGAGGGAGACGGGGAGGGGAGGAGGAGATAGGTGGGGAGGGGGAGGGGGAGATATAGGGAGGGAGGGGGAGGTGACGGAGAGGGAGGGGGCAGATATAAGGAGGGAGAGGGAGGGGGGAGATATAGGGAGGAAGGGGGAGGGGGAGGGGAGGGGGAGGGGGGGGAGATGGAGGGAGGGGAGGGGGGGAGGGGGGAAGGGGCAGATTTAAGGAGGGAGGAAGGGGGTGAGGGTAAGGGGCAGGAGAGGGGGTTGGGGGGGAAAAAGGCGTAGCTTGGTAATCATCTTATCATCTTCATTACCAGTATCTTTATTATTTTTATTATCATTATCAAACCTTATCATCTTAATCATTATCATCATCATTATTATCATCGTCCTCATTATCATCACCATCATCATCATCATTATTCTTTTAATTATTACTATTATCATCACTATTATCATTATCAAAGACAATAATAAAAAATATATAACAATTATTATTTGTTATAATCAATTAGTGTTTTTTAAAAATTAATATATTGCTGTGCGTTATTATTTTATTTTATTCTACCTTTTCTTTATAGTTTTCCTTCTGTTTCCTTCTTTCGATTTCCCTTTCTCTTATGTTTGTTGCTAGTGTCCCCTCTTCCTTATTCCCTCTTACATTTTCCTTTTTTTTCTCTTTGGCTTCATCTTACTATTCTCTTCTCTTTCACTCTCTTTTCTCTTTCTCTGATCTTCCGCTTTCTCTTCCTTCTCTTCCCTTTCATCTGATGCTGTCTAGAATCTGTTTGTCTGTCTGTCTGTCTCTATCTATCTAATTGTCAATCGATTCTGTCTGTCTGTCTCTATATAATTATTCTGTCTGTCTGTCTGTCTCTATCTAATTATCAAAAAAACTCGGTCTGTTGTCGGTATTTGTCTGTCTGTCATTGTCCTGCTGTCTGTATGTTCTCTATCTATTAATTGTCAATCGATCTGTCTGTCTGTTCTCTATTATAATTATCTTTCTGTCTGTCTGTCTCTATATATTTATCAATCGGTCTGTGGTCTGTCTATTTTGTCTGTCTGTCTATCTTGTTTGTCTGTATGTATCGGTCTCTACGATCTATCTAATTATCTATCTGTCTGTCTGTCTCTAATCTATCTAATATCTATCTGTTTGGTTGTACGTCATTCTATCTATCTGTCGGTCTCTATCTATTTATCCATCTGTATGCCTATCTGTATGTCTATCTGTCTGTCTGTGTAATCTGTCTGTCTGTCGTCTATCTAATTATCTATCGTCTGTCTGTTTGTGTGGTTGTCTATCTGTCTGTCTGTTTTCTGTCTATCGTCTGTCTGTCTGGCTTCTATCTTATCTAATGTATTATCTATCTGTCTGTCAGGTCTGTCGGTCTGGCTCCTTTCATTGACCCTACCCCCCTTTCCATCTCGCTTTTCCCTTTCCTTCGCAAAATATCAAATAGAAATAGAGGAGGAGAGAGAAAAAAAGAGCGAAGTAACCACCGGAACGAAAACGGAGAGATAGCAAAAACAGCGCCATATTGTGTAGGGGAACGCAAATCAAATGAGACATTCGCTTGAGATCCAAAACAGGGCGAGCCGGAGCCTGCGGGGCGGGAGACGACAACAGGGAGAAAAAAAAGAAAAAAAAAAAGGAAAAGTAAAAAGAAAAGAGATAGGTGAGAGAAACAGGGAGAGCGACAGGGATAGAGAGAGAGAGTAGTAGAGAGAGATGAGATAAGAGAGAGAGATAGAGAGAGAAGAGAGAGAGACAGGCGAGAGAGAGAGAGAGAGAGGAGTGAGAGAGCAAGAGAGAGAGATAGATGAGAGAGAAAAAGCAGAGGAGAGAGAGATGAGGAGAGAGAGAGAGCAGACCCGAGCTAGAGAAGAGAGAGAGATAGAGAGCGATATAGAGATGAGATAGATAGATGTAGTAGAGATAGAGATGAGATAGAGAGAGAGAGAGAGATAGATACAAACACACCCACACAGACAGAACCACACCCACACCACAAACATACACACACACACACACACACACACACACACACACACACACACAGAGAGAGAGACAGAGAGAGACAGAGAAGAGAGAGAGAGAGAGAGAGAACAAGTGAGAAAGAGAGAGGGAGAGAGACAGAGAAATAGAGGGAGAGAGAGAAGAGAGAATGAGCGAGGAGAGAGAGAGAAAGAGAGAGAGAGAGGAGACGAGAGAGATAGAGAAGAGAGAGAGAGATAAAAGAGAGATAAAAGAGAGAGAAAGAAGAGAGAGAGACGAAGAGAAGAGAGAGAGAGAGGAGACGAGAGAGTGGAGAGAGAGAGAGAGGACAGAGAGAAGAGAAGATAAGAGAGAGAGGAGAGAATGAGAGAGAACGAGAGAGAAGATGGGGGGAGAGAGACAGAGAGAGATAGAGAAGAGAGAGCGCAGATAGAGAGAGAGGTAGAGAGATAGAGAGAGAGAGAATATGAGAGAGTAGACAGAGAGAGTAGCGAAGATAGAGAGAGAGAGAGAGAGAGTAGAGAGCGGAGACATAGAGTATGGGAGAAAAATAGAGGAGAGAGAGGAGGGAGGGAGAGACAGAGGACAGAGATAGAGAGAGAGAGATAGATATAGGGAGATATAGGAGAGAGGATAGCGCGAGAGAGAGATAGAGATAGAGAGAGATGAGATAGAGAGAGGGAGATTGGCGAGAAATAAAGAAGAGATGAGAGAGAGAGAGATACAGAGAGAGATAGAGAGGAGAGAGACAATAGACATACATGAGAGAGAGAGAGCGAGCGAGAAGAGAGAGAGCGAGATAGAGGATGAGGGCGGAGTAAAAAAAAAAGAGGAGATAGAGAGGGAGACAGAGAGAGGGAGAAGAGAGAAGAGAGAGAGAGAGGATAGAGAGAGAGAAGAGAGAGAGAAGAGAGAAGGAGAGAGAGTAGAGAGAGAGAGAGAGAGAGAGAGGAGAGCGAGAGAGAGCGAGAGGAGAGACAAAAATAGACAGACAGAGAGAGAGAGATGATAAGAGAGATAGAGAGAATAGATAGAGATAGCAGAGAAGAGAGAGAGAGAAGATAAGAGTATACAGAGAAAGAGATCGAGAGGAGGAGAGAGTAATGGACACACACACAACACACCACACACACACACACACACACACACACACACAAACACACACACACACACACACACACACACACAATAGAGATAAGACTGAGAGAGAGATGATAGAGAGAGAGACGAGAGATAGAGCAGAGTAGGAGAGTAGATATAGACATGGACGCACACAGACACACAAATACACACCACACACCCACACACACACCACACACACACACACAACAAAAGTGTGTGGTGTGTTGGTGTGTGGATAGAGAGAGAGAGAGAGAGAGTAGAGAGAGAGAGAAGAGGAGAGAGAGAAGAGAAGAGAGAGAGATGAGAGAGAGAGACAGAGGAGAGAGAGAGAAGACACAGAGGGAGAGACAAACCGCGGGGGAGGAGGAAGGGCAGCCAAGCAGGGAAGGAGGCAACGGCCAGAATAACAGGCGCAGGAGGGGAACGGAGTAGAGGCCGGGGGGCCGGCAGGGAGAAGGAAGGGCGGGGGGGGAGGCGGAGGGGGAAGAGAGAGGGGAGAGAGAGAGAGAGAAGAGAGAGAGAGAGAGTAGCGAGGGAGAGAAGACAGAGAGAGAGAGAGAAGAGAGCGAAGATAGAAGAGAAGGAGATATAGAGAGAGGAGAGAGGTAGAGATATAGTAAGAGATGAGAGGACAGAGAGGACAACATGAGGGAGACAGAGAGAGACCAGGAGAGGGAGAGAGAGACACACACACACACACACCACCACAACAACACACCCAGATATAGAGGAGGAGTGATAGAGAAGAGAGAGTAGATAGATAGAAGAGATAGAATGAGTAGAGACGACATATAGACATAGAGAGATGATATAGAGATAGCAGAGGAG
>NC_051424.1:30771809-30775105 GCF_015228065.2 Penaeus monodon
TCTTTCCTCTCCCTCTTACCCTTTTCTTTACTCTCTCTTCCGCTTCTTCTTTCTCCCTTCTCCTGTTTCCTTCTCCCTCTTCTTCTTCCTCCTCTTATTACTATTACTCTCCCTTCTCTGCTTTTCTTTTCCCTCATTCTCCTTTCATCTCTCTTTTTCCCCTATCTCCTCTCCCCCTTACTCTCATCCTCCCTCCACCTCCCTCTTCCCCTTCTCTTTTCTCCTCCTTTCACCCTTCTCCTGCCTCCCCCTCTTCTCTCCCTTTCTCCCCATCTTCCCCTCTTCCTGTCATACACTCGCTCTTCCCCTCCTTTCTCCCTCTTCTTCTCCCCCTCCTCCTTCCTCTTCTCCTCCTTTCTCCCTCTCTTTCTTCCTTTTCCCCTCTTCACTCCTACTCTATTCCTCTCCCTCTCCCTCTTCCTCTTCCCTGTCTGCTTCCTGCTTCCTCCTTCTCCCTCTTCCCCTTTCCTTCCTCCTTTCTCCTTCTCCCTCCCCACCTTCTCCTTTATTCCCCCTCCCCCCGTGACTCATCCTTGATTTAATTTCGTCAGCGGTCCCACCTGTAGGCATAACTTGCCGGGGATGGGGGTGGGGGAAGGGTAGGGGGGGAGAGGGAGGAAGGGAAGAGGGAGAGGGAGGGGGGAAGGGTAGGGG
Source organism: Penaeus monodon (assembly GCF_015228065.2). Classification (NCBI taxonomy): domain Eukaryota; kingdom Metazoa; phylum Arthropoda; class Malacostraca; order Decapoda; family Penaeidae; genus Penaeus; species Penaeus monodon. The sequence continues at coordinate 30,772,464 of NC_051424.1, forward strand.
GAAGAGGGAGGAAGGGGAGGGGGGAGGGAGGGAGTGGGGGAAGGTTGGGGAGGGGAGAGGGAGAGGGAGGGAGTGGGGGAGGTAGGGGGAAGAGGGAGGAAGGGGAGAGGGAGAGGGAGAGAGTGGAGGAGGGGGTAGTATTTTCGTGTTCACCTTGTCACAATGTTTGCTGGGGCGGATGAGTCGGTCTGTGTTGGGCGTGAGTCATGGGGATGCCCAGGAAGGGAGAGGGAAAGGGAGAGAGGGAGGGAAAGGAGAGACGGAGAGTGGGAGAGGGGGGGGATGGAAAGAGAGAGGGAGGGAAAGGAGAGAGAGGTGAGAGAGAGAGTGGGGAAAGGAGAGGAATGGAGACGGGGAGGGAGGGAAAAGGAAAGGGAGGGAGAAAGAGGGGGCGGGGCAGGGGCAGAGAGAGAGAGAGAGAGAGAGAGAGAGAGAGAGAGAGAGAGAGAGAGAGAGAGAGAGAGAGAGAGAGAGAGAGAGAGAGAGAGAGTGAGAGAGACAGAGACAGAGAACGAGAGAGAGCGAGAACGAGAGAAAAAAAGAGAGAAAGAGAGAGCGAAAGAAAGAAAGAAAGAAAGAAAGAGAAAGAAAGAAAAAAAGAAAAGAAAAAACAAACAAACACATCAATACTAATAGCGATGACAGAAGCATTTTTCCTTTAAATTCTTTACAACGATAACAACAAACAAAATTGTGTCTCCTCCCATTCGTTAGCACAGAAAACGGTAACAAAACACGTGCCACCTAAACTATCCACGTAGACACGATAATCTATAAAGCACCAGTTCAGAAGTACAGGGTTGACATTCAAAATCCGGCCATCGATAATCCGGCTCCTTCAGATTTCCGGCACTGATTCCGGATCTTTCATTTCCTCCACAAGTTGAAGCTGATCCTGTAATTATTCAAATTCTAGGGACTTTTTTATTCGGTTCAATCCAATTTTTTACGAAGTCATTTTCTGTTGAATACATACAGCAGCATACATAACCACATAAAAACCCGGCATTTTCGAAAATCCGGCACTCCTCGGGTGTCCTAGAGGCTGCCGGATTTTGAACCTCACCCTGTACATAACACCGGGGAGAGGTATCCCCGGGCGCCAGAGAGAAAGGGAAAGGGGAGTGAAAATGAATGAGATTTTTTGGAAATAAAGAGTATGAGGATCTAGGCTACGGATGTTGAAAATGTTGAAAAGGAAAGGGTGAGGGAGTGGGTGAGGGAGTGGGTGAGGGAGAGGGGAATGGAGAGGGTGAGGGAAAGGGAGAGAGGGAGGGAGAGGGGGAAAAGGGAAAAGGGTGGGGGATTGGGGAGGAGAGGGGAATGGAGAGGGAAAAAGAAAGGGGGAGGGAAAGGGAGTGGGAATTAGGTAGGAGGGGACGGAAAGAGGAGAGGGGAGAGGAAAAGGAAAAAGAGAGAGAGAGAGAGAGAGAGAGAGAGAGAGAGAGAGAGAGAGAGAGAGAGAGAGAGAGAGAGAGAGAGAGAGAGAGACCCCGTGAGAAGAAGGAAGAGACAGACAGACAGAGAGAGGGAAAGACCTCCTTTTTCACCCCCTCCCACCCCTCTCCTCCTCCTCCCCCCTACCGCCGCTGATTTATTTCATGTGCGATCGGCGCTGTCTACTTGGGTCGCCAGTCCTCGTCGCCTGAAGTAAAAATATTCGCTGGGGAAGTGACTCAGGCGGAAGGGGGGGGGGGAAGGAGGGGGGGAGAGGGAGGGAAGGAGAGGGGGAGAGGGAGGGAAGGAGGGGGGAGAGGGAGGAAAGGAGGGGGGAGAGGGAGGGAAGGAAGGAGGGGGGGAGAGGGAGGGAAGGAGGGGGGAAGGGGAGGGAAGGGGGGAGGGGGAAGGGGGTAGAGAAGGTGGGGAGTGGGGGAAGGGTTAGGGATGAGGGGAAATGAAGGATTGGGGATGAGGAGGCGGGGAGGGGAAGGGAAGGGAAAGTAAGGTTGGAGGAAGGGGCAAAAGAGGATAGGTGTTGGGGAAGGGGTGGGAGGAGGTGTTGGGGAAGAGGGGAGGAGATTTTGGGGAAAGGGGGGGAGGAGGGTTGCAGAGGAAGGGCCGAAGGGATGGGAGGGTTGGGGAAGGGGGGAGGAGGTGTTGGGTAAGGGAAGGTGGTGGAAGGGGGGAAGAGTTGGGGATGGAGATTGGAGAAGGGAGAAAGGGGTTGGGGAAGGGTGACGATGATGAGGAAAATGAAGTTGATAGTGATGATGATGATGATGATTATAAAGATAATGATAATTATGATTCGTTTAATAAGGGTGATAGGGAGGATAATCAAAAGGGTGACGAAGAAGAAGGGAGGAAGAGAGGAAGGATCCAGAAGGGCGAAGGGAGGGGAAGGGAGGGGAAGGGGGACAAAAAAGGGGGAAGAGTGCGAAGGAGGGGAGAAAGGGGTGGGGAAGGCAAAGGGGGAAAGGGGAGACCAAGGGAGGGAGATCAGAAAGGGGGAATGGGGAGAGAAGGAAAGGGGAAAGGGAGGGGGAGGGGAGGGAGGGAGAGGGGAGGGAGGAAGGGAAAGAGTGAAATGTGAGAAAGGGAGAAAGATGAGAAAGGAGAAGGGAGGATATACCAAAGGGGGATAGAGTAAAGGGAAGGGAGGGGGGGGGGGGGAACCCAAAGGGGGGGGTAGCCCTTCTCAA
>NC_051424.1:30775205-30780205 GCF_015228065.2 Penaeus monodon
TTTTTTTATAAAAAAAATCAAAATAATTCACATTTTATTATTATTTTATATTTTTTTATTCATATTATTATTCATATTATTATTCATATTCATATTCATATTATTATTATTATTATTATTATTATTATTATTATATTTTTTGCTGTAGATTGCCTTGATTTTTATTTTTGTCAAAATTTATATTTAAAATTTTATTTTTGGAAAGTGTGAAATGATTTGCATTTTATTTATTTATTTATTATTATTAATTTTTTTTTATAGCGTAGTTCCACTTATTCCTAAATTCCACTTTGAGATTTCGTGTTGTCATTGCTTTGAACCACATTTTTCCCCCATATCGTCCACAAGGATCATCCACACATAGATCATCCACTAAGTTCTTCCACATAAGTTATGTATCGAGGTCTCTCTCATAAATCTTCCATTAAGGTTCTCTGACTCCGTCATCCACCACAGCCATCCATCTCCATCATCCAGTTCGCCATCCACCTTCATCTACATCCACCATTCACTTTCATCCACCTCTGCCACCCAACTGCTTCATTCACTTCCATCACATCCACCTCTTTCATTTATTTCCTTCATCCACCACTGTCATCCACCTCCTTCCTTTGCCTCCCTCATCCACCTCCTTCCTTTGCCTCCCTCATCCACCTCCTTCCTTTACCTCCCTCATCCACCTCCTTCCTTTACCTCCCTCATCCACCTCCTTCCTTTGCCTCCCTCATCCACCTCCTTCCTTTACCTCCCTCATCCACCTCCTTCCTTTGCCTCCTCATCCTCCTCCTTCCTTGCCTCCTCATCCACCTCCTTCCTTTACCTCCCTCATCCACCTCCTTCCCTTGCCTCCCTCATCCACCTCCTTCCTTACCTCCTCATCCACCTCCTTACTTTACTCCTCATCCACCTCCTTCCTTTGCCTCCCTCATCCACTCCTTCCTTGCCTCCTCATCCACCTCCTTCCTTGCCTCCCTCATCCACTCCTCCTTTGCCTCCTCATCCACCTCCTTCCTTTGCCTCCTCATCCACTTCCTTCACCTCCTCATCCACCTCCTTCCTTACCTCCCTCATCCACTCCTTCCTTTGCCTCCCTCATCCACCTCCTTCCTTTGCCTCCCTCATCCACCTCCTTCCTTTGCCTCCTCATCCACCTCCTTCCTTGCCTCCCTCATCACCTTCTTCACCTCCCTCATCCACCCCTTCTTACCTCCTCATCCACCTCCTTCCTACCTCCCTCATCCACCTCCTTCCTTGCCTCCTCATCCATCTTCCTTTACCTCCCTCTCCACCTCCTTCTTTGCCTCCCTCATCCACCTCCTTCCTTTACCTCCTCATCCACCTCCTTCCTTTACCTCCTCATCCACCTCCTTCCTTTGCATCCTCATCCACCTTCTCACCTCCCTCATCACCTCCTTCCTTTGCCTCCCTCATCCACCTCCTTCCTTTGCCTCCTCATCCATCTTCCTTTCCTCCCTCATCCACCTCCTTCCTTTGCCTGCCTCATCCACCTCCTTCCATTGCCTCCCTCATCCACCTCCTTCCTTTGCCTCCCTCATCCACCTCCTTCCTTTGCCTCCCTCATCCACCTCCTTCCTTTACCTCCCTCATCCACCTCCTTCCTTCACCTCCCTCATCCACCTCCTTCCTTTGCCTCCCTCATCCACCTCCTTCCTTTGCCTCCCTCATCCACCTCCTTCCTTTGCCTCCCTCATCCACCTCCTTCCTTTACCTCCCTCATCCACCTCCTTCCTTTACCTCCCTCATCCACCTCCTTCCTTTACCTCCCTCATCCACCTCCTTCCTTTACCTCCCTCATCCACCTCCTTCCTTTTCCTCCCTCATCCACCTCCTTCCTTTCCTCCCTCATCCACCTCCTTCCTTCCTCCCTCATCCACCTCCTTCCTTTACCTCCCTCATCCACCTCCTTCCTTTGCCTCCCTCATCCATCTTCCTTTACCTCCCTCATCCACCTCCTTCCTTTACCTCCCTCATCCACCTCCTTCCTTTGCCTCCCTCATCCATCTTCCTTTGCCTCCCTCATCCACCTCCTTCCTTTACCTCCCTCATCCACCTCCTTCCTTTACCTCCCTCATCCACCTCCTTCCTTTCCTCCCTCATCCACCCTTCCTTTACCTCCCTCATCCACCTTCCTTCCTTTGCCTCCCTCATCCCATCTTCCTTTACCTCCCTCATCCACCTCCTTCCTTTGCCTCCCTCATCCACCTCTTCCTTTGCCTCCCTCATCCACCTCCTTCCTTTGCCTCCCTCATCCATCTTCCTTTGCCTCCCTCATCCACCTCCTTCCTTTGCCTCCCTCATCCTCCTTCCTTTACCTCCCTCATCCACCTCCTTCGTTTGCCTCCCTCATCCACCTCGTCACTTTGCCTCCCTCATCCACCTCCTTCACTTTGCCTCCCTCATCCACCTCCTTCCTTTGCCTCCCTCATCCACCTCCTTCCTTTGCCTCCCTCATCCACCTCCTTCCTTTGCCTCCCTCATCCATCTTCCTTTACCTCCCTCATCCACCTCCTTCCTTTGCCCCCCTCATCCACCTCCTTCCTTTGCCTCCCTCATCCACCTCCTTCCTTTGCCTCCCTCATCCACCTCCTTTCTTTGCCTCCCTCATCCACCTCCTTCCTTTGCCTCCCTCATCCACCTCCTTCCTTTGCCTCCCTCATCCACCTCCTTCCTTTGCCTTCCCTCATCCACCTCCTTCTTTGCCTCCCTCATCCACCTCCTTACTTTGCCTTCCCTCATCCACCTCCTTCCTTTACCTCCCTCATCCACCTCCTTCCTTTACCTCCCTCATCCACCTCCTTCCTTTAACTCCCTCATCCACCACCTTCCTTCACCTCCCTCATCCACCTCCTTCCTTTACCTCCCTCATCCACCTTTATTTACCTTCTTCGTCTACCTCCATCCACCTCCTTTATTTACCTTCTTCATCTACCTTCATCCACTTTCATCCACCTCCTTTATTTATCTTCTTCATTTACCTCCGTCATCCACCTCCTTCATCCACTTCACTCCTCTACCTCCTTATCGACCCCCATAACCTCACACCTTGATTACCAACCTTTTCATCTTTCTCGTCTTTATTATTTTCCTCCCAAATATATTCCCACGATTTCTCGCCCCCTTTTCTCACCTTCTCTCTCTCTCTCTCTCTCTCTCCCTCTCTCTCTCTCTTCTCTCTCTCTCTCTCTCTCTCTCTCTCTCTTTAGGTGTAGGCGGGTGGGTTTGGGTGGGCAAGGGTTGGGTTGGGGGTGGGCTAAGGAGGGGGGGTGTGAAGAGGGTAGGGGTTAAGGGTTGGTGTCGTGGGGTACAGGTGATCAGTGCGAAATAAGGAACCAGATAGAGTGGTATATTGATATTTTGGTCGATGTGTATTGCAAGATGGGGAAAAAGATTTGCATATATATATACATATACATATATATTATATATATATATATAATAATATACTATATATATAATATAGCACATAATATATGCATATATATACACACACACACACACATACACACGCACACGCACACACACACACACACACACATACACGCACACGCACACACACACACACACACACAAATCCACCGCATCAGCTTCCAGATCATCCAGAAACCATCTCCCTGCGTTTAATGAGCCAGCGACCCCCGGGCGCAAGATTCGTGCGGGAACATCCCCAAGAAAGCGGTTACTCCTCGCCAGCTGCCAGTCTCCCGGTGCAACACGACAGCGAAATGGCAAAGGAACGACTCCGCCCGGTCGTGATTGTGGGCTGTAGGTAGTTTCCTCCCGGTACTTACAACTCGGCCCATATATAACCGGTATTTACAACTCCGTCTCGTATACAATGATCCGAAGCTCCGTTCCTCTCACCTCGCAAGCTACCTCCTCCTTCGATCTCCGGCGCTTAAATCCAGGTTACGGAGTGGATACTGTTGGCCTTATCGATCCCGCTGATGTTTACAGGTCCATAAATCAGGGTTGTGAATAGGAGGCTTCCTGGCCAAGGCGGGTTGGATTCTACTCGCGGTCTTGTTGGGTTTCTGCAGGCCAGTGTGTGGGGGTTGTCCTAAACTATTGCGCGACCTGTACCTAGTGATTTACAGGACTTGATTAGCGGTCGGGATTCTCGAACGTGACAGAGGGCGCGGGAATAAAAATGTTGATGGCGAGTGGAGAAAAAAGAAAGGGAGAGAGAGGGAGAGGGGGAGAGGGAAGGAGAGGGAGGGAGGGAGGGAGGGAGGGAGGGAGGGAGAGGGAGAAAGAGAGAGAGAGAGAGAGAGAGGAAGAGAGAGGGAGAGAGAGAGGAGAGAGAGAGAGAGAGAGAGAGAGAGAGAGAGAGACTGAGAGAGACATGAATATATATATATATATATATATATATATATATATATATATATATATATATATATATATAGAGAGAGAGAGAGAGAGAGAGAGAGAGAGAGAGAGAGAGATAGGGAGGGAGAGACATAGAGACAAAGACAGAGAGAAAGAGAGAGAAAGAAAGAAAAAGAAGAGACCCCCCAAAAATACAAAGAAGTCGGAGACAGATGGAAGAACGGAAATAAGAAAGAGGGAGTGAGAGAGACATAGAGAAGAAGAAGAAGAAGAAGAAGAATATCTTATAACACAAAGTTTTTGTCTACCAATAACCTCCGTGTGCCATTTATAATAAGCGCTTCATGTTCTCAATATATAAAATCATGACGCATATCTTTATTATAAACACTCGAGAAACAGAAACATGAATTTGTAACCAATTCTGCTGGCAGTTTTCGAACTTGTGTTAATGAAAAACGCGATTTTTTATTTTGGAGAGTGCAGGGTATCAGATGTTGGCTGTATATCAGTATCTTAATATAGATAGATAGATAGATAGATAGATGTGTGTGTGTGCTCATATATGTTTAAATATTGTATATAAGGTTATATGTATATTTTTGGTTATATGTGTATGTATATATATGTATATGTATGTATGTATGTAC
>NC_051424.1:30792705-30795205 GCF_015228065.2 Penaeus monodon
GATAGAGAGATTCTCTCTCTCTCTCTCTCTCTCTCTCTCTCTCTCTCTCTCTCTCTCTCTCTCCTACAGGAAAATGGGGTGTTAACGACAAATTCATCTTCCACTTTATACCATCGTGAAATAACTGCAAGTTTTGAAGTTATTTATGTGGCGTTTATTCAGTGGAATTACGAGCAAGGAAGCATTTTTTATGATCTTTGAGTAATTAGCGATTTTTTTTTTTTAATAATCGTAATTTTGTCATCAAATTTTGATTTAAAAGATGCTTACGTTATGTGCCAAAAATATCACGAGGAGTATATGTGTGTGTGCGAAGAGAGATAGATAGATAGATAAATAGACAGATAAAGAGAAGAGAAGAGAAGAGAAGAGAATAGTAGAGTAAAGAAGAGAAGAGAAGAGAAGAGAAGAGAAGAGAAGAGAAGAGAAGAGAAGAGAAGAGAAGAGAAGAGAAGAGAAGAGAAGAAAAGAAAAGAGAGAGAGAAAAGTGAGAGACACAACGAGAGAGAGAAAGAGAGATGAAGAGAAAGAGAGCCGGAGAGACACACAGAAAGAAAGAAAAAGAGAAAGAACAGTAAAGAAAGAGGCATGTTGGAATTACAGCGAAGAAACAAAAGGCACACGGAAGGTAAGAACAAATCGCACCAAAAAGAGAACGAGAGACTTAACACACAATATGCATGAGCGAAAAGTTATAAATAAAACAACAACAATAACAGAAAAAACATCAATAACTACAATAAACAAATAAAAAAAATAAACACAAACAACAAACAAAACTAACACACAACAACTACAATAATAATAAACAAACAAAATAATAAAAACAAACAACAATAATAATAACAATGAGCAAAAATAATAACAACAACAAACAACAAATAACAACAGCAATAAAAAATAACAACAACAGCAACAAACAACAAACGAAAATAATAACAAACAACAACAACAAACAACAACAACAGTTTAAAGCGAGGCTGAAACAAGCGCAACAACAAACAACAAACAAACAACAACAAACAACAAACAACAACAACAAAAACAACAAACAGCAACAGTTTAAGGCGAGGCTGAAACAACCGTCTCTCACCCTCGATGTTGCGCCGAACTGTAAGGACCTGAATAGACTTTTATTTTTCATTGACAGGGTGACGTGAAAAGGGTGAATAGAGAGAGAGAGAGAAGATAAATTCTTTGAGTGTGCTGGGGGGTTGGGGGGGTTAGAAGGAGGGGTTGGGGGGTGGGAGGGGGTGGGAGGGGGTTAGGAGGAGGGGTTGGGGGAAGGGGGAGGGAAGGGTAGGAGGGATTGGGGGAGGAGGGATAGGAGGGGGTGGGAGGGGAGGGAATAGGGGGAGGGGGGAGGAGAGAAGAAAAGAGGAGGAAGGAGAAGGGAAGAAGGAATGGGAGGAGGAGAAAAAGATGAGAAAAGAAGATGACGAAAATAAGAGACGGGGAGAATGAGGGAAGATGGAAAGAAGAGAGAATGAGGGAAGGGAATAAGAAGAGAAGGGGAAAGGCGGTGAAAAGTAGAGAAGAGAAGATGGGGAGAATGAGAGAATGGGACAGAGAGAAAGAAAGAAGGAGATAAAGAAATTTGACGAAAGAGAGAAGATGGGAAAAAGGAGAGAAGGAGAAGAGGGAAGGGGAAAGACAAGGAAGAGAGAGGAAGGGAGAAGAAGAGATGGGAAGAAGCAAAAAAGAAGAAGAAGAAGAAGAAGAAGAAGAAGAAGGAGGAGGAGGAGGAGGAGAAGAAGAAGAAGAGAAAGAAGTAGAAGAAGAAGAGAATAGAAAAAGGAAAGTTGAAAGAAAGAAAGAGAAGGGGAAGAGAGGAGGGGGAGAGAATGGAAAAAAGGAGATTGGGAAGAAGAGGAAGGATTAAGAGGAGAAAGGGAGAAAAAGAGAACGGATTAAGGGAAGAAAGGGAGAAAGCGGAAAAGAGAGAAAAGGAGTAAGGAGGATGAGAAAGAGGAGAGAACAGAGGAAGAGAAAGAGAGATGATGATAATGATATGATGATAATGATATGATGATGATGATGATAATGATATGATGATGATGATGATGATGATGATGATGATGATGATGATGATGATGATGATGATGATGATGATGATGATGATGATGATGATGATGATGATATAAAATAAATGACAAACGTACAGTGTAGGAACACGGTTGGCTATCACTCGTACGCTGCAGAAGGTGCAAAGTCCATTGCATTGCAACTGCAGATAGCATACGTTAATAAGACTAGTTTGTACACAAATACACATCTTTATAAACGAAAAAAGAAAAAGTCACAGAAATTATATACTAATACTGCAATGTTTGGTTATGTTTAGTTTACATTGGGAAGACGTGAGGAGTTATTCATCACAAAAATTATTTATAGTAATCTTGCTTTGGGTTGTGGAGGACGAGATAGAGAGGATGAGAGAAAGGGAATAAGAGAGAAAGAGAAAGAGAGAAAGAGAGGATGAGAAAGGGAAAAAGAGAGA
>NC_051424.1:30802705-30815205 GCF_015228065.2 Penaeus monodon
TCTCTCTTCCGCTTCTTCTTTCTCCCTCTCCCCTTCTCCTGTTTCCTTCTCCCTCTTCTTCTTCCTCCTCTTATTACTATTACTCTCCCTTCTCTGCTTTTCTTTTCCCTCATTCTCCTTTCATCTCTCTTTTTCCCCTATCTCCTCTCCCCCTTACTCTCATCCTCCCTCTTCCCCTTCTCTTTTCTCCTCCTTTCACCCTTCTCCTGCCTCCCCCTCTTCTCCCCATCTTCCCCTCTTCCTGTCATACACTCGCTCTTCCCCTCCTTTCTCCCTCTTCTTCTCCCCCTCCTCCTTCCTCTTCTCCTCCTTTCTCCCTCTCTTTCTTCCTTTTCCCCTCTTCACTCCTCCCTTCCCCCTCCTACTCTATTCCTCTCCCTCTCCCTCTTCCTCTTCCCTGTCTGCTTCCTGCTTCCTCCCTCTTCCTCTTCCCTTTCTCCTTCCTCCTTTCTCCCTTTCCCTCTTCCTCTTTCCCCTTCCCTTCCTCCTTCTCCCTCTTCCCCTTTCCTTCCTCCTTTCTCCTTCTCCCTCCCCACCTTCTCCTTTATTCCCCCTCCCCCCGTGACTCATCCTTGATTTAATTTCGTCAGCGGTCCCACCTGTAGGCATAACTTGCCGGGGATGGGGGTGGGGGAAGGGTAGGGGGGAAGAGGGAGGAAGGGGAGAGGGAGAGGGAGGGAGTGGGGGAGGGTAGGGGGGAAGAGGAGGAAGGGGAGAAGGGGAGGGAGGGGGAAGGGAGGGGGAAGAGAGAGGAAGGGGAAAGGAAGAGGGAGGGAGTGGGGGAGGGTAGGGGGAAGAGGGAGGAAGGGGAAAGGAAGAGGGAGGGAGTGGGGGAGGGTAGGGGGGAAGAGGGAGGAAGGGGAGAGGGAGTGGGAGAGGGAGAGGGAGAGAGTGGAGGAGGGGGTAGTATTTTCGTGTTCACCTTGTCACAATGTTTGCTGGGGCGGATGAGTCGGTCTGTGTTGGGCGTGAGTCATGGGGATGCCCAGGAAGGGAGAGGGAAAGGGAGAGAGCGAGGAAAGGGAGAGAGGGAGAGAGGAAGAGGGGGGAGGGATGGAAAGAGAGCGGTAGGGAAAGGAGAGGGAGAGAGGGAGAATGGGGAAGGGAGAGGGATGGAAAAGGGGAGGGAGGGAAAATGAAAAGGAGAGAGAGGGGTGGGGTAGGGAAAGGGTGAGAGAGAAAGAGAGAAAGAGAGAGAGAGGAGAGAGAGAGAGAGAGAGTGAGAGTGAGAGTGAGAGAGAGAGAGAGAGAGAGAGAGAGAGAGAGAGAGAGAGAGAGCGAGTGAGAGAGACAGAGACAGAGAACGAGAGAGAGCAAGAACGAGAGAAAAAAAAAGAGAAAGAGAGAGCGAAAGAAAGAAAGAAAGAAAGAGAGAAAGAAAGAAAAAAAGAAAAAGAAAAAAGAAACAAACACATCAATACTAATAGCGATGACAGAAGCATTTTTCCTTTAAATTCTTTACAACGATAACAACAAACAAAATTGTGTCTCCTCCCATTCGTTAGCACAGAAAACGGTAACAAAACACGTGCCACCTAAACTATCCACGTAGACACGATAATCTATAAAGCACCAGTTCAGAAGTACAGGGTTGACATTCAAAAATCCGGCCATCGATAATCCGGCTCCTTCAGATTTCCGGCACTGATTCCGGATCATCATTTCCTCCACAAGTTGAAGCTGATCCTGTAATTATTCAAATTCTGAGGACTATTTTATTCGGTTCAATCCAATTTTTTTACGAAGTCATTTTCTGTTGAATACATACAGCAGCATACATAACCACATAAAAACCCGGCATTTTCGAAAATCCGGCACTCCTCAGGTCCGTCCAGAGGCTGCCGGATTTTTGAACCTCAACCTGTACATAACACCGTGGAGAGGTATCCCCGGGCGCCCAGAGAGAAGGAAGGTGAGTGAAAATGAATGAGACTTTTTTTTGGAATAAAGAGTATGAGGATCTAGGCTACGGATGTTGAAAATGTTGAAAAGGAAAGAGTGAGGGAGTGGGTGAGGGAGAGGGGAATGGAGAGGGTGAGGGAAAGGGAGAGAGGGAGGGAGAGGGTGAAGGAAAGGGTGGGGGATTGGGGGAGGGAGAGGGGAATGGAGAGGGAAAGAGAAAAGGGAGAGGGAAAGGGAGTGGGAATAGGGTAGGAGGGGACGGAAAGAGAGAGGGAGAGGGAAAGGAAGAGAGAGAGAGAGAGAGAGAGAGAGAGAGAGAGAGAGAGAGAGAGAGAGAGAGAGAGAGAGAGAGAGAGAGAGAGAGAGAGAGAGAGAGAGAGAGAGAGACCCCGTGAGAAGAAAGAAGACAGACAGACAGAGAGAGGGAAAGACCTCCTTTTTCACCCCCTCCCACCCCTCTCCTCCTCCTCCCCCCCTACCGCCGCTGATTTATTTCATGTGCGATCGGCGCTGTCTACTTGGGTCGCAAGTCCTCGTCGCCTGAAGTAAAAATATTCGCTGGGGAAGTGACTCAGGCGGAAGGGGTGGGGGGGGGGAGGGAGGGAAGGAGGGGGAGAGGGAGGGAAGGAGGGGGGAGAGGCAGGAAAGGAGGGGGGAGAGGGAGGGAAGGAAGGAGGGGGGGGAGGAGGGAAGGAGGCGGGGAGAGGGAGGGAAGGAGGGGGAAGGGGATGGAAGGGGGGAGGGGGAAGGGGGTAGAGAAGGTGGGGAGTGGGGGAAGGGTTAGGGATGAGGGGAAATGAAGGATTGGGGATGAGGAGGCGGGGAGGGGAAGGGAAGGGAAAGTAAGGGTTGGAGGAAGGGCCGAAGGGGATGGGAGGTGTTGGGGAAGGGGGGGAGGAGGTGTTGGGGTAAGGGAAGGGGTGGAAGGGGGGAAGAGTTGGGGATGGAGATTGGAGAAGGGAGAAAGGGGTTGGGGAAGGGTGACGATGATGAGGAAAATGAAGTTGATAGTGATGATGATGATGAGAAGGAAGTTGATAGTGATGATGATGATGATGATGATTATAATGATAATGATACTTATGATTCGTTTAATAAGGGTGATAGGGAGGATAATCAAAAGGGTGACGAAGAAGAAGGGAGGAAGAGAGGAAGGATCCAGAAGGGCGAAGGGAGGGGAAGGGAGGGGAAGGGAGACACCAAAGGGGAAGAGTGCGAAGGAGGGGAGTAAGGGTGGGGAAGGCAAAGGGGGTAAGGGAGACCAAGGGAGGGAGATCAGAAAGGGAGGAATGGGGAGAGAAGGAAGGGGAAGGGAGGGAGGGGAGAGGGGAGGGAGGGGAGAGGGGAGGGAGGAAGGGAAAGAGTGAAATGTGAGAAAGGAGAAAGGGGGGAGGATATACCAAAGGGGGATAGAGTAAAGGGAAGGGAGGGGGGGGAGGGGGAGACCAAGGGAGGGGATAGAACCTTCTCAAGGTTAGGGAAGAAGACAGCTCATCGAAAAAAAAAAAAAAAAGTTGATTCACATTTTGTTTACATTTTTTTGGGTAAGAGGAATGTTTATTGGTATCGGTTGCCATTTCCTTTTGGAAAGATTATTTTGAATATCATTATCATCATTACTACTATTGTTGTTATTACTATTATTATTATTGTTGTTGTTATAACTATTATCATTATTATTGTTGTTTTTTATTGTATTATTATCATCATTATTATCATAATTATAATTTTTGTTATAATCATTATTGCCGTTGTTATCATTTATTGTCAACTTTGCCATCATCACTAATTTTATCATCACTATTACTGTTTCTTTTATCACTGATTGTGTGCATCTGTGTGTAAGTAACTGCACGTATGTCATCGCTTGTTTATCGGCGTTTCGCTCCAAATGTAATCGGAGACTCTCTCTCTCTCTCTCTCTCTTTCTTTATTTCTCTCTCTCTCTCTCTCTTACTGTCTCCCTTCTTCCTCTCTTGTTCTCTCTTTCGGTATGTCTGTCTGTCTATCTGTCTGTCTGCCTATCTATCTATTTATCTATCTGTCTGTCTTAGTCTCACACATACACTCAATCTCTCTCTCTCTCTCTCTCTTTCGTTCTCTCTGTCTGCCTCTCTTCCCCCATTCATTTGCTTATCCCCCTCTCTCCTTCTCTCTCTCTCTCTCACTCTCATTGTCTTTCCTTTCACTCTCCCTTTCCTCTTCTCTCTTTCATCCCCTCTCCCTTATCATCCTTTCCCCCCTTTCCCCTATTCCTCTCTTTCTCTTTCCCTCGTCATCTCCCTCTCTTTTTCCTCTTCACCACCTCCTGTTTCCCCTTTTAACTTCTCTCTCTTTTCTCTTCAACACTCTTTCACCTTATCTTCCGTATCCCCCCTCCTCCTACTTCTATTTCTTCTCCTTCCACTTACTCTTTCTCTTTCTATCCTCATCCTTATTCTCTGCCTTTTCTCTAACCTTTCTCTATTCTCCTTCACCCACACCTCCTCTTTTTTCCCCCTCTTCTCTTCCCCATCTCTCCTCCACCTCTTCTCTCTTCTCTATTCAGTCCCTCTCTCTGTTTACTTGCGTTCCTCACCCTTTTCCCTCCCTCCCTCCTTTTCTCTCTCCTTTTCTCTCATTCCGTCTCTCGTTCCTTCTCTCTCTCTCTCTCTCTCTCTCTCTCTTTCTCTTCTCTCTCTCTCTCTCCCTCACCTCACTCTCTCCCTCACCTCACTCTCTCCCTCACCTCACTCTCTCCCTCACCCTCCCTCTCCTCACCCTCTCCCTCACCCGCCCTCTCCTCCTCCCCCCCTCCGCCCTCCTCCCTCTCTCCCTCCTCCTCCGTCTCCTCCTCCCTCTACCCCCACCCCACCCCTACAGAAAAAAAAGAAAAGAAAAAAGAAAAAAAAAATTATTTGCGCGGCGGAAATAGTCTCATAGAAATGCAAGAGACGGAAGGTAAGGTCCCCACCAAGTCGCCAGTGACGTAATCGAATTCAGCGAGACACGAACGCGAAGTTATGCGAACGCCAGGAAGTGTCCGGATCCGTGCAGAGAAGACTTCAAAGGCGGTTTTTTGTAGTGCGTAAACATCTCGCGGATTTTCCTCCCCTCCGCCTTGCGGGAGAAAGCGAGACAGTTGTCGGCGTGATAGGGAGGACTGAGGGAGATGAGAGGGAGGAAGGGAAGAAGGTGGAGGAATGAGGGAAGAAGATGGGAGGGAGGGAGGGAGGGAGGGGAGGGAGGGAGGGAGGGGGAGGGAGAGGGAGGGAGGGAGAGAGGGAGAGAGAGGGAGGGAGGGAGGGAGGGAGGGAAGGAAGGAAGGAGGGAGAGAGAGAGAGAGAATATCAGAAGGAAGGGAAAGAAAAAGAAAACACAAGAAAAAGATAAAAAAAAAAAAAAAAAAAGAAAAAAGAAAAATAGAGAAAAATCAGATCCAACACCTCAACGAAAACGGAACTTTTAAGGGGAGACATAAACAAATTGGACGAAAGCTTTGCTATCCGAAACCTCCCTTTGGTGTAATAGGATACCAAATAGAAAAAAAAGAATAAACAAACTCAAACAACCATTACAAAGGAAAGAATAAAAGAAAGCAAATTATTATCATTATCATTATATTTTTTTATCGTAAATATCTGGAAAAGGACCAGCCCCCCCATGGATACATTATATATTTAAAGACTCCAACGCACTAAATACAATCTACATATTTTTTTCGCTTTCCCACCAAAGGAATAAAAACACGGAGATGACAAAATGAATTATGCGGAAACAACAAAGGTAAACATTACTTCATTTGAACGAGAGACAGGCAGACAGGCTATAATTAGGACAGAGAATAAGAGAGAGAAAAAGAGAGAGGAGAGAGAATGAGAGGAGGAGAGAGAGAGAGAGAAAGAGAGGAGAGAGGGAGAGAGGAGAGAGAGAGAGAGAGAGAGAGAGAGGAGAGAGAGAGAGAGAGAGAGAGAGGAGAAGAGAGAAGAGAGAGAGGAGAGAGAGAGGGGAGAGAGAGAGAGAAGAGAGAGAGAGAGAGATGAGAGAGAGAAAAAGAGAGAGAGAGAGAGAGAAAGAGACTGAGAGAGAGAGAAAGAGAATGAGAGAGAGAAAGAGAAAAGAGAGAGAGAGAGAGAGAGAGAGAGAGAGAGAGAGAGAGAGAGAGAGTACTCATGATACAGTGTACACACGTACTAGATGGTTGCACCCTCATGTTCATTTTTAAACAGGAAACTCGTGATTCATTCAAGTTCAAGATACTTTACTTTGTGTCAAATTCAAGAGATGACCAACAGTGGCAACAGTGACCTCTCTCTCCCTCTCCTCTCCTCTCTATCTATTTATCTACTTATCTTTCTTTCTTTCTCCTTTCCTTTTCTTCTCTTCCCTCCTTTTTTTCTTTCTCTCACTCCCTCTCTCTTTTTCTCTCCTTGCTCCACTCTTCTCTCTTTCCCTACCTTCCCTCTTTCTCTTTCTCTCCCTTCTTCCCACACCACTCTCTCTTTTTCTTTCCCCTCTTCATTCTCTTTCTCTCCCTCATTTTCTTCTTCCCACCTATTTTTCTTGTTTCTTTTTATCGCCATTCTTCCCACTCTCTCTCTCCGTGCCCCTTCTCCTTCTCTGTCTCTCTTTTTTCTCTCTTCTCTCTCTCCACCCTTTTTCCTCTCTCTCTTTCTCACCCTTCTTCCCTCTTTCTCAATTTTCCTTCCACCCTGTATCCTACCCTCTCTCCCTCCCTTCTCCCTCTCTCTTTCTCTCCCTCTCCCCCTCCCATCCTTCCGCCTCCTTCCCCTCTCTCTCTTTCTCTTCCTCTCTCCCTTCCTTTTAACCTGATCCCTCTTCTTATTCTTTCTTATTCACACATTTTCCTCTTCGTATTTTTTTCCTTTCTCATTTCATATCTTCTCTCTCCCTCCCTTCCTCCCTCTCTCCTTCCCTTTCCTCCTACCCTCATCCCCCCCACTCTTTATCTTCCTCACTTCTTCCTCTCTTACGACCCTTTCTATGGACCCGAACGCATTCTTCTCTTGCGAATACGTAATAAGAAAAACAGATAAAAGTGGCTTTGGCTTCCGCCTCAGGACAGGAATAGAGGAAAACCCAACACCACGAAGTTGCAAAAAAGAAAAGGAAATAAGAAAAGGAAGAATAAACAGGAAGAATTTTGGACGTGTCTGCATTTAAGCACAAAATTGTCTGTCTTTCTGTCTGTTTGTTTGTCTGTCTATGTATATACAGAGGCATAGATAGACAGACAGACACACACGCGCGCACGGACACGCATGAGCATACGCACATGTACACGCACACGCACGCACATACATACACTCGCATATATTATTTATCACCCCACCATCTATCACCTTGGGCTGATAAGCAGAACCATGCATGTGTAGGTAATCTATCTATATCATTATTGTTTATATTATTATCATTATTATTATTATTGTCATTATTATTACTATTATTTTTATTATTATCATTATTATTATTATTTTGATCATTATTATTATTACTATTATTACTATTGTTGTTGTTGTTGCTGTTGTTATCTTGTTTTGTTATCTTATTATTGCTATTATCATCATTCTTTTACTTTCATTATCTTTATTACTATTGTCATTATCCTCATTACTATTATTATTATTATTTTTATCATCATTATTATTATCGTTATCGTCATCATTATTATTATTGTTATTTTTTACCTTTATTATCATTATCACTATTATCTTTATTATCTAATCTTATTTATTTATCTATTTATTGTCTTGCCTAATATCTCTCATTCGTTATTTAATGATTTCTATTTTTCTTCTTAGTCTATCGTGGAAATTGTTATCATTATCTTATTTACTTATTTATTTATTTATATTTATATTTATTATTTATATTTATATTTATTTTCGTGGCCACCAATACAATGCAATACAGTTTCTTCACTGAGACTTAAACCTTTTATTATTATTATTATTATTATTATTATTATTATTATCATTATTACTATTATTTTTTTTTTTTTATGAACTGCGTATTCTTTATTAACATTATTCTTTCTCTGTTTCATTTATTTTTATGATTTGTGTATACTTGGGTCGCCAGGTATTGTGAAAATGTCTAAACTGAGTGGCCTTTACAAATACGAAATCGCTGAGACATTTAGGAAACTTCCCGAAGACAAACAAACAAACAAACAAAAACAAACGAATCTCGTGAGAAAGAAAGAAACAAAGAAAAAAAATTCAAAAGCAGAAAAAAATTAATGTTATTTTAACTCGTGGAATTTCTGGAGGAATTTGCATATTTTAATAGAATAATAGATAAACAAACACATAAATAAATGGCATTTTGCTCACTGAATTTTTCACACATAAAAACTAATTAGATGAATGAATAAATATATGAATAACAGGCATTTTTACTCATATTTTTTTCTGGAGTCATGTATATATTTAAAAAAAAAGTTTCTATATTATACAAAGGTAATCTAAATAAAAGTGGTTGAAGGAATAATAAAAGAAAAGATATCTTATCAAAGTAACAATATGCTATATCATCGTATCACTGTAGCAATAGATATAATAGATAACTGTAATAGATAGTAATAGTAATAAAAAGTGAAAGATGACATAGTAATGGAGACCTAATAGATACCCCCTTATCAATGTGCAGGGTATATGCAGTTGATTCAACACGAGATACTTAAGTGAAAATCTTTAGTCTTAAACAAGGCTGGTAGTCAAATGGCTACTAATCCTCAAAAAAAAAAAATATATATATATAGCAGTTTATTTATACATAACATGATTACAAAGCCCACGTGACGCATTGTATAAACTGTCTATTACAACGTAATGAAGAGAGTAGCTGATTCATATCTTACATAATTGCACAGTACAGATCACTGATTGTGTAATTGTACATCTAAAAGATTCTATAAATTGCATTGCAAGTGAATTACGTATAACAGCAATTGCTTGTTCATTTATAACATCGGTCATCTTAATTAAAATGTTTTGTAAATACTTCAAAACGGTTGTCAGATACTCAATCTGCAAAGCGGATTCTTAACTTATCTGTCTATATTATCATTGTTCCGGTTCAATTACTGTCTCTTGTTGCATAATATCTCTTCAATTTTCGATAGGGTTTGGTCCAAACTACAATTTCTTGGCCCACAATCCTTAATCAATGTTTACGTTGCAAATTATTTTTATTCCATGATATTTCCTACCCTCCCCCCAAGTGACAATCTTATGTTCTGTAAACCCACCTTAAATCTTCGACGGTAAAAAAAAATGATAATAATAGAGATACCGACAACAATAATGATAATACTAACAGCAATAATCATAATAATGATAACAGCAACAATAATAACAATAATGTTGAGGTGAGGTTACGAGTATGCTGACCTGCGAATGCACTGGCTTGGAAATATGCTACCTTGTGTGTTGGGTTACACAATCACCTCCCCCCGCCTCTGTCTGTCGGTCTATTTCTCTGTCTGCATGTCTGTCTCTCTCTCACTGTGTGTGTGTGGGAGTGTCTGTCTCTCTCACTCACATGAATATTCACACATTGCAAGTAGAACAACGAAGGGAAGTATAAGAAAACACACGAATATGTCGAAGGCCTTTTCACGTTTACTGCTTCATCAGGGCATATAAGACTAGAGCTACATAGGTATATATTCATGTACTAGGCGGTCAGGTCACGTCGGTAATCAGGTGTCGACGACCTTGGCTAGTTCGTGGCTCCCTGTTGCGGCGTTGAAGTTGTTAATTGTGTGTATGAACGCCGCTTCCAACATCTTCCTTTGTCGTGGGGGCAGACCTTGTTTACTGATGGAGGCCTGGGACCACTTCGAGAGATTGCCGTCGGAGTCGACGTGAACAACGAAGGCGCTCCTCTTGTCGTGTCGTCGGAGGGCGCTGCGGTGCTGGTCGAGACGTTGTTCATGGAGGCCACGTTCTGTTTCGCCTATGTATACCTTATCGCAGCCACCACAAGGTATGCTATACACCTGGCTGCGAGGTCTGGTAGAAGAGGCGTTCATACAGACAACTAATAACTTCAACAGGGAGCCACGAACTAGCCAAGGTCGTCGCACACCTGATCACCGACGTGACCTGACCGCCTAATACATGTATACATACACGTTTATGTAGCTCTAGTCTTATATGCCCTGATGAAGCAATAAAAGCGAAAAGGCCTTCGGCATATTCGTGTGTTTTCTTCTACTTCCCTTCGTTGTTCTACTTGCAATTTGTTCGACATGAATTCCACACACATATAAGGATATGCATATCTGTCTGACAGATTTACATTTATCTATCTATCTGTTCGGTAGATATGCATGTCTAGACTGATAGCTATGTATTTATTTCTGTGTTTATGCATCTCCGTATAAGGAATATTTATTTAACCGGCCAAAAGTCATGAGTGCACAGGAGAAAGGACGTAAGACCATTTTTATATTGAAAAATTAAAATTAAGAAAGAAAAAAATGGGTATTTATAATTTCCATCTGAAGGAAAAATTAAACAAAGGAATATAGACACACACACACAGGATTGTCAGGAATGGCATCCAATCAGGTAAGGATGAGTGCCAAACAACCTCTCAATAATTAATTAACTGAGAGAGGCTTAAGTCCTGCAATGGAATGAATGGTTCTTGAATAATGCTAATGATGATAATAATCATAACAATAATAATGGTAGTAATAATGATAATAATAATGATGATGATGATAATAATAATAATAATAATAATAATAATAATAATAATAATAATAATAATAATAATAATAATAATAATAATAATAACAACAACAATGATAGTAATGATAATAACAATATGATAATGATAACAGTAAAATAATAATGATAATAATAATACCAACATCAATATAATATCAATAACTATGATAAAGACAACAACGGTAATAAAAACAATAAAAAATAACAACAACAATAATAAGATTACATAAATACCCCTCCCCCAAAAAAGAGTAAGGTTAGATAAAAACAAAAACAAAACAAACAAACAAACAAAAAGAAGTAAGATCAGAGAAAAATCACACAAAGACAAAACAAACAAACAAATACAAAAGAATATAAGATAAAAATCACACACAAAACAAAACAAAAAAACAAAAAATAGAGAAAAAATCACCCCAAAACAAAGAAAGAAAGAAAGAAAGAAAAAAAAAAACGGCATTTACTCTGCTGTTGGACACGGGAATGTCTCACCGTCTGGCTCATGACTCAAAAAACAAAACAGAAAAAACAAACAAACAAATAGAAATATTAGAGAAAAAACATCCCAAAACAAAACAAACACACAAACAAAAAAAAGGATTTACTCTGCCCTTGGACACGGGAATGTCTCACCGTCTGGCTCATGACTCATCTCTCGCAGGACATTCTAGTGAATATATAGACCCTGGTGACGTCATTGCATAAGGTGGTTGTAGATACGAGGAATGTGATTGTAGATTCTGTTGTTGTTGTTTTCGTTGGTTATTTTGGTCTGGGTTGTGGAAAATGATGTGCTCTGGTGTGTTTTGTATTTTTATTTTTTATTTATTTATTTATTATCATTATTTTTTTTTAAGTTCTGGTAATAGGTTTGTGGGAATTTTTTGGTTCGTATTATGGTGATTTTGTTATTGTCATTATTCTTATTATTATTACATCTTCGCTATCATTATCAGCGTTATTATTATCATCATTATGATTATTATCAACATCATCATTATCAACATCATTATCATTTATCATAACTATTATTACTGTTATCATTACTACAACTACTGATATTATAAAATTATCATTATTATTATCAGTATTATAATTATCACCATAATCATTGTATCACTTTTACCATGATCATCGTTATCATTATTGATATAATATCATATTATTATGATTATCATCATTATTATGTCATTACTCTCATTATATCATTATCACCATTTTTCATTTTCATCATAATTCTAATTAACAAATAAAACAATAATTATCATATATTCATAATCACTTCAATTATCCTTGATATCATCATTTCAATAATAATAATAAAAAAACCAAGAAAATATTTATTCTCATTTTCTCATTTATATTATTTTCCTTTTCATTTCCATTTCTCTTTCCCTTCCCTTTCCCCTTCTTTTATTCCTTTTTCCTCCCTTCCTTCTTCCTTTTCCTTTTCTTCTTCTTAATTATTCATATATACTTTTCTTTTTTTTCTTTATCTTTCCTTTTTTTTCCTTTCCCTTTCCCCTTCCCCTTCTTGTTCTCCTCCCCCCCCCTTTTCTCCCCCTCCCTAAACACCCCAGCCCCAACCCTCCCCCAACCCCCCCCCTCCCCCACCATTTAGGAAACTATCTCTCCTTCTCATCTTAAACATTGTCAATCACCGTTACTAATTAACAACATGGACAATGCCCATCAAGCTCTAATTAACAGCCGGAGGTGTGCTAATTAACTGCTAGGAATTAACGAGAGTTCTCTAAATAACTTTCAAGCCTTCAACAGTGACGGAATTAGGAGAGGGGGAGGGGGAGGGGGAAGGGGGATTTCTGTTAATTAATCACAAACCGGTTATTCTCT
>NC_051424.1:30830205-30832527 GCF_015228065.2 Penaeus monodon
CTTCCTTCCTCGCTTCCCCCTTCCCCCTTCTCCTTTCCCCCGACCCCGTCATTTAGTATTACAAGTGAGCTATGTTAATGTTGATAAACGCGCTTTGTTGAGATTAATGTGAACGGACTGAGGTCGCTTCTTCTACCGTATACTTAGGATGTATTGTGTGTGTTACCTGAATTTGAGAGTTCTTTTAAATGCAGTATATATTTGTGTATACACAGACAGACACATATATACACACGCGCGCGCACGTAGGCACGCATGCACAACACACACACACACACACACAACACACACACACACACACACACACACGCACACACACGCACACACACACACACACACACACACACACATACAAACACACACTTACATACATAGACACACTTACATACATAGACACACACACACACACACACACTAAACACGGAAGCCTTAATGAAACCCGAAAACAAACATCCCACCGCAAAATAAATTCTGAAAACCTACAGCGCCATCATCACTGTAATCAAACTTGGCATAAACCATTTCATAGCCACAGACCACACCGTCACTTCCATTTACCTTATATTTACTTGTAATATATCTCCTGATACGTCACGGAAGTGGTTATATTACGAATGTTACTTGGTGTTGGATTTCTCGTATCGTGTGTGGGATGTTAAATAAGAGATGATTTAGATGTTTAGTTGTCATGTTATTTGATAATGTGTAAAATGGGTCTTTTTTATGGAGAGTAAATATTGTTTATGATTTTGATACACGTTGTTGAGAGAGAGAGAGAGAGAGAGAGAGAGAGAGAGAGAGAGAGAGAGAGAGAGAGGGGGGGGGGAGAGAAAGAAAGAAAGAAAGAAGAGAGAGAGAGAGAGAGAGAGAGAGAGAGAGAGAGAGAGGAGAGAGGGAGGGAGGGAGGGAGGGAGGGAGGGGGAGGAGAGAAGAAAAGAAAGAGAGAGAGAGAGAGAGAGAGAAGGGGAGAGAGAGAGAGCGAGAGAGAGGAGAGAGAGAGAGAAAAGAGAGGGAGGGAGGGAGGGAGGGGGGGAGAGAGAGAAAGGAAGAGAGGAGAGAGAGAGGAGAGAGGAGAGAGAGAGAGAGAGAGAGAGAGAGAGAGGGGGAGGAGAGAGAGAGAGAGAGAGAGAGAAGGAGAGAGAGGGGAAATATATTTTTATATTAGAGACATATAGACACACACACACACACACACACACACACACACACACACACACACACACACACACACACACACACACAGAAAGAGATAAACAAAACGAAACCAAACGCACACACGCGAAACCCCCATCCTCAGTATCTTTCAAAAGAGGCCCACAGCACTGACATAGCATAACACTGACCACACAGCCTGACCTTGTGGTAATTAACCCAATGGAAAGGTCACACGCGCCGGGCACGAGGAAGGTAATTGAGACAGGAAGGTAAATAGATCTTCCGGTTGTGGGGAAGTGGGAGGGAAGGGGAAGTGGGTAAAGGGGTGAAGGGGTAAGGGGTGAAGGGAAGGGAGGGAAGGGGAAGAGGGTGAAGGGGTAAGGGGTGAAGGGAAGGGATGGGGGGAAGAGGGAGGGTACAAAGAAGGAGGGAAGGAGGGAGGGTGCAAAGAAGGAGGGAAGGAGGGAGAGGGGGAAGGAGGGATAAGGGTAAGGGGGAAAGGGGAATGAGATAAGGGGTAAGGAAAGAAGGAGAGGAGATAAGAAGGGGACAGGGGAAGGTAGGGGGAAGAGGAAGAGGAAGGGGATAGGAAAAGGGAGGAAGAGAGGGAGAAGGAAAAGTGAAAAGAGAGTCAGAGGAGAGGGGAAGATAGAGGAAGGGGTAGGGTTGGGTAGGGAAGGGGATGGGACCGAGGGAAAGGGGGGTGGGGGAAGGGAAGGGTCAAGAAGACGTGGGGAAGGGGGGGGGCAAGGGAATGGGGAGAGGGGGGGTAAGGGAAAGACAGCAACAGGTGCACAAAAGACGGTTAAGAAGGAAGGGAAATGGAGATGAAAATGGGAGAAAGGAAGATGGAAGGAAGATGGAAACGTAGGATAGAAAGAAATGGAAAGAAGACAAAGGCGAAAATAATAAGAAGGAGGAAGAGATAGAAAAGGAGGTAAGGGAAAGGAAGAAGAAGAGGAATAATTTAAAAATGAAGGAAGGAAAATTAAAAGAAAATGAAGAAGAAAACAAAGAAAGAGGAAAGGAAGGAAAGAAAAGAAAAGTACAAAGAGGAACAAAGAAGAAATAGGAAAAAAAGAAATATAGAGAACGAGGAATAAGAAAAGGAGAAAAATGAAGGAAGGAGAAACAGAAAAGAAGTCAAGAAGAAGAGGAATAAGAAAA
>NC_051424.1:30832627-30835127 GCF_015228065.2 Penaeus monodon
TTTAAAATTACCATTTCATTATATTCATTATATACTGATGCCAATGAAAATAAAAATAATGATAATAATCAAAATAACATTTCATCTCATCAACAGCCACCATCGCTCCATTCACCATCATCACCATCATCTTAGTCATCATCATCATCATCATCACCATCATCGTCATCATCACCATCATCTTAGTCATCACCATCATCTTAGTCATCCCTTCCCCCCCCCCCCTTTTTTCAACACTACCCTCCCCCCCTCAATCCTATTCCCTGTCATCACTGATCTCCTCCTCCCCCCCCTTCCCTGTCAATTTTACCCCCCTCCCTGTCAACTCAAATCCCCTCCCCCCCTCTCATCTATCATCATTATTATCTTCCTTCCCCATCATTATCAACCCCCTCCCCTTCCCCTATCATCACCCCCCCCTCTTCATTGTTAATTAACCCCCTTCTATTTTTCGTCAGCATTATGCCGCCCCCTCCCCTTCCCCACTAACGGAGGGAAGTGGGGTGAGGGAGGGAGGGAAGGTAGTCAGCATGATCCCTCCTCTCCCCTCCCTCCCCAATCATCACTATTTCCCGTCTCCATCTTTATCACCCTCCTTCTCCATCTCCTGTCTCTACCCCCAACCCCCACTATTTCCTCATCGGTCACCCTCACTGCCTCCCCCTACCCCCTTTCCTTCCTCCCCACTCCCCCTGCCCACCTACCCATTCCCTGCCTCCCCTACCCCTTCCCTTTACCCTCTCTCCCTTCCCCTTCCCCTCCCCCTCCCCCTTACCTTCTTCCCCTCCCTCTCTTCCTTACCCTCTCCCTTACCCATTCCCTGGCCCCTTCCCACCAACCCACCTACCCCACCCCTTCCCACCAACCCACCCACCCCATCCCCTTCCCACCAACCCACCCACCCCACCCCTTCCCACCTACCCACCTACCCCACCCCTTCCCACCAACCCACCTACCCACCCCATCCCCTTCCCACCAACCCACCTTCCCCACCTCTTCCCCTACCCCTTCAGAGTTGCGGTTGAGGCGTCTGCCCATAGTACCACAGGCGCGGTAATGGGGCCCTGGTCTTTTTGAACTAAAATCCACACACACACACACATTTGCATGATCATTTGCCTCAACCGGAAACCAGGGGGCGCGCGTGCGGCGACCTACCCTGCCCGCCCTGTCTCGCTCCCTGCCAACCCCTGTTCTCCCTCCTTCTCCCTGGATTTCCGACTCCCTTCTCTTGAATTCCCCTGTCCCTCTCCCCTAATCCCCTTGTTCACTCTCCTGTACTCCTGTGGATCACCTATCCCTTCCCCTGGATCACCTACTCTTTCCCTGGATCACCTACTCTTTCCTTGGATCACCTACTCTTTCCTTGGATCACCTATCCCTTTCCCCTGGATCACCTATCCCTTTCCCCTGGATCACCTATCCCTTTCCCCTGGATCACCTATCCCTTTCCCCTGGATCACCTACTCTTTCCTTGGATCACCTATCCCTTTCCCCTGGATCACCTATCCCTTTCCCCTGGATCACCTATCCCTTTCCCCTGGATCACCTATCCCTTTCCCCTGGATCACCTATCCCTTTCCCCTGGATCACCTATCCCTTTCCTTGGATCACCTATCCCTTTCCTTGGATCACCTACCTTCCCCTGGATCACCTATCCCCTCCCCTGGATCACCTATCCCCTCCCCTGGGTCACCTCCCCCTCCCCTGGATCACCTACCCTTCCCCTGGATCACCTACCTTCCCCTGGATCACCTATCCCTTCCCCTGGATCACCTATCCCTTCCCCTGGATCACCTATCCCTTCCCCTGGATCACCTATCCCTCCCCTGGATCACCTATCCCTTCCCCTGGATCACCTACCCCTCCCCTGGATCACCTACCCCTCCCCTGGATCACCTACCCCTCCCCTGGATCACCTACCCTTCCCCTGGATCACCTACCCCTCCCCTGGATCACCTACCCCTCCCCTGGATCACCTACCCCTCCCCTGGATCACCTACCCTTCCCCTGGATCACCTACCCCTCCCCTGGATCACCTACCTTCCCTGGATCACCTATCCCCTCCCTGGATCACCTATCCCCTCCCGGGTCACCTACCCTCCCCTGGATCACCTATCCCCTCCCCTGGATCACCTACCCCTCCCCTGGGTCACCTATCCTTCCCCTGGATCACCTACCTTCCCCTGGATCACCTATCCCCTCCCCTGGATCACCTACCCCTCCCCTGGGTCACCTACCCCTCCCCTGGGTCACCTACCCCTCCCCTGGATCACCTATCCCCTCCCCTGGATCACCTACCCCTCCCCTGGGTCACCTACCCCTCCCCTGGATCACCTATCCCTTCCCCTGGATCACCTACCCCTCCCCTGGGTCACCTATCCTTCTCCTGGATCACCTACCCCTCCCCTGGGTCACCTATCCTTCTCCTGGATCACCTATCCCCTCCCCTGGATCACCTACCCCTCCCCTGGGTCACCTATCCCCTCCCCTGGGTCAC
>NC_051424.1:30840127-30847627 GCF_015228065.2 Penaeus monodon
TCGTCTTTCTATTTATGTCACTCCCTATCATTTTGTCTCCCTCTCCCCCTCCCTCTCCTTCTCTCTCTCTCTCTCTCTCTCTCTCTCTCTCCTCCTCTCTCCTCCACTTCTCCAGAACGAGAACTAAAAAAAAAAAAAAAAAAAAAAAAAAAAAAAAAAAAAAAAACAAGAAAAAAAAACGAAAAAAAAAACGAAATAAAAAAAATCCTAATCAGTCACCATATCACATCACGTCATGAGTAAAAATCATAAAAAAAACAGCACAAAAAAGGCTAATCAATCACCATCATATCATGTCATGAGGTCATCAAGGAATCAAAACCGCGGCCGACAGTTGACCTTTGACCTCGGGCAGTTAACCCTCTGACCTTGAAATCCATACGCCAGGAAATTACATGGTTAGGTGTGGGGGGTGGGGAGGAGGGGGAGAGGGGGTGTGGTGGGGAGGAAGGGGGTGTGTGGTGGGGAGGAAGGGGGTGTGTGGTGGGGAGGAGGGGGAGAGGGGGTGTGGTGGGGAGGAGGGGTGTGTGTGGTGGGGATGAAGGGGGTGTGTGGTGGGGAGGAGGGGGAGAAGGGGTGTGGTGGGGAGGAAGGGGGTGTGTGGTGGGGATGAAGAGGGTGTGTGGTGGGGAGGAGGGGGAGAGGGGGTGTGGTGGGGAGGAAGGGGGTTTGTGGTGGGGATGAAGGGGGTGTGTGGTGGGGAGGAGGGGGGTGTGTGGTGGGGAGGAGGGAGGGTGTGGTGGGGAGGAAGGGGTGTGTGGTGGGGAGGAGGGGGAGAGGGGGGGGTAAGGGAAGGTGAGGAGGAGGGGGGGGGCGTAAGGGAGGGTGAAGGTAGGGCGATAAAAGAGGAAAGGGAAAAATAGGAGGGTAAGGGAGCAGAGATAGGGTGATAAAGGGTGGAAATAGGGGGAAAATAGGATGATAATGGAATAGAAGGAAAGGGAAAAGGGAGGAGGAAAGGAAAGGGGAAAGTGGAAGGAAGGGGAAAGGGCAGTGGAGGGGAGAGGAGAAGAGAGAAGGGGAAGATGAGAAGAGAGAAAGGGAGAGCGAGAGGGAGTAGAGAGAAGGGAGGGAGAAAGGGAGTAAGAGAGAAAGAGGGAAAGAAGGAAATGAAGAAAGGGAGAAGGGAGAAAGGAGAAAGAAGGAAATGATAGGAGAAATGAAGAAAGGGAGAAATGAAGAAAGGGAGAAATGAAGAAAGGGAGAAAGGGGGAAACGAGACAGGTGAAGGCAGAGGAGTAAAGAAAGATTGATAAAGAGGACAGAGGTAAGAGGCTAAGAGGGAGAGAGGGAGGAGGAGGGATAAAAGAGGGGAGAGAGGGAAGCGGAAGAGAGGAAGGAGAGGAGGTAAGGAAGAGAGGAAACGAAGAAAGGGAGAAAGAGGAAGAAAGTACGAAAGAAAGAGAAAAAAAGAGGGTAAAAGTAAGAAAGTAAGGAAGAAAGAGGAAGGAAGTAAGGAAGAAAGAAGAAGGAAGGAAGAAAGAGGAAGAAAGAAAGTAAGGAAGAAAGAGGAAGAAAGAGAAAAAAGAGGAAGAAAGTAGGAAAATGAGAAATAGGAAAATAGGCTGCCTTAGATGAGGGTAGGGGGGGAGGAGGGGGAAGGAGGAGGAGGGAGAAGGAAGAGGGAGGAGGGGGGAGGGGGAGGAGAGGGAAGGAGGAGGAGGGAGGAGGAAGAGGGAGGAGGAGGGAGGAGGAAGGGGGAAAAGGAAGGGGGAGGAGGGGGGAGGGGGGAGGAGGAAGGGGAAAGGAAGGGGAGGAGAGGGAAGGAGGAGAAGGGAGAAGGAAGAGGGAAGAGGAGGGAGGAGGAAGGGGGAGGAGGGGGAGGAGGGGGGAGGAAGGGGGAGGGGGAGGAGGGGGGAGGGGGAGGGGGAGGAGGGAGGAGGGGGAGGAGGGGGGAGGGGGAGGGAGAAAGATTATCGATAATTCAGCTTAATCTTTGAAGAAACCGAAATAGAGTATTTTGAACACTTTAATAATAATAATAATAAAAAATAATAAAAAAAAATCGTACGAACAGGGAATCAAACAAACAACGCGATAAGGAGAGAAGCGAGGAAAAAAATGAATGGATAGACAATAAATGAATGAATGAAGCGAAAAAAAGAGGAATTGGAATATATATGACGTAAAAAAAAAAAAAAAAAAAGGAAGACAAAAAAAAAAAAAAATAAAAAATAAATAAATAAATAAATATATATATATATATATATATATATATATATATATATATATATATATATATATATATACATAAAAAAACCAAAAAAAAAAAAAAAAAAATACATAGGCAGGAAAATAAATACGGCAAAAAAGGTAAAAAAAAGGTAAAAAATTGAAGGTTAACCACAATGGATACTGACAAACGCACACACGCACGCACACACACACACAAACGCACACAGCAGGTACACACCAACTGAGGAAGTGCACATTATTACACACAATTAGCGATAATGATATGCTCACAGTCGCGTGCGGAAGGGAAGGGGTAGGGGGGGTAGGGGTGGGGGAGGTAGGGGGAGGAGAGTGGGTTAGATTGGGGGGGATGGGGTGGGGGGGGAGTGTGGGTGGGGGGAGGAAAGTGGGTGAGAGTGGGGGGTGAGAGACGTAGGTGGGGAGTGGGGTGAGAGACGTAGGTGGGGGGTGGGGGTGAGAGACGTAGGTGGGGGGTGGGGGTGAGAGACGTAGGTGGGAGGGGGAGAGAAGCATGGATAGGGGAGGGGGGAGGGGGTGAGAAGTGTGGGTGGGGGGAGGATGAGGGTCGAAGGTGTGGGTGAGTGGGGGGGTGGGGGTGAGAGACGTAGGTGGGGGGGATGAGAAGCATGGGGGGAGGGGGGGGGTAGAAGGGCGATTTGTCAGGCTGTGAACAAGAATAGCAGCAAGTTTGATGAAAGGAGGAGAGGAAGAATAATGAGAAGGAGAGGAAAAAGGGGGAGGAAGAGAAGACGGAAGGAAAAAGAAAGAGGAAGAAGAGAAAGGAAGAGAGGAAGAGAAGACGGAAGGAAAAAGAAATGAGGAAGAAGAGAAAGGAAGAGAGGAAGAGAAGACGGAAGGAAAAAGAAATGAGGAAGAAGAGAAAGGAAGAGAGGAAGAGAAGACGGAAGGAAAAAGAAATGAGGAAGAAAGAGAAAGGAAGAGAGGAAGAAAGACGGAAGGAAAAAGAAATGAGGGAAGAAGAGAAAGGAAGAGAGGAAGAGAAGACGGAAGGAAAAAGAAATGAGGAAGAAGAGAAAGGAAGAGAGGAAGAGAAGACGGAAGGAAAAAGAAATGAGGAAGAAGAGAAAGGAAGAGAGGAAGAGAAGACGGAAGGAAAAAGAAATGAGGAAGAAGAGAAAGGAAGAGAGGAAGAGAAGACGGAAGGAGAAATAAGAGAGGAAGAAGAGAAAGGAAGAGGAAAGAAGAGGAAGTAGAGAAAAAGATGAAAGAGAAGAAGGAAAGGAAGCAGAAAGGATGGATGAAAAGGGAGAAGGAAACAGGGGAAAAGAGGAAGAGAGAAAAGGAAGAAGGAGAAAGAGAAGTAAAGAGAAGAAAAAAGAAAAAAAGTGAAGAAGATGAAAAGAAAAAAAAATGAAGAGGAAGAAGGATAAAAATAAGAAAAGGGAAGAAAAGAAAGAAGAAATGGAATAACACAGATAAAAAGCGAAAGAATGAGAAAAACGATAACAAAGAAGAGGAAGAGGGAAAAAGAAAAAAAAAAGACGATGAAAGAGAAGTTATAATAATAATGATAATAATAATAATAATAATAATAATAATAATAATAATAATAATAATAATGATAATTATAACAGCAACAACAACAGCAATAATAATGATAAGAAAAGAACAAGAAGCAAAAACAAAAATAACACGACGCAACAAGAATTTTATCAAAACCTTCCTAAATCTCAGTCAAAGAAAACGGAAACTTAGATGATATTCAATCAATCAAAAATCAAAAACCACAAGAATTATTTCCTTTCAACATATATTACCTTTTTTCTCTCTTTCTTTTTTTTGACTGTCTAGACATGCAGATCAAACTCATCGCCGGAAATAGGAACACATTAGAAGTGCAAACGAGAGACGGAGAGAGAGAGAGAGAGAGAGAGAGAGAGAGAGAGAGAGAGAGAGAGAGAGAGAGAGGAGAGGAGAGAGAGAGAGAGAGAGAGAGAGAGAGAGAGAGAGAGAGAGAGAGAGAGAGAGAGAGAGAGAGAGAGAGAGAGAGAGAATGGGATAGGGAGACTAAGAGAGAGAATGAGAGGGAGAGAGGGGTGGGGGGATATACTGCAATTAGCATACCAGAGAGAAAGAGGAAGGAAGGAAGGAAGGGGGAGAGCGGGTGGAAGGAATAAGAAAGGGAGGAAGAGGGAGATGAACAGGAAGAGAAGTAGGAGGAGGAGGAGGAAGGGCGAGGAGGAGGAAGGGGAAGAGGGGAGGAGGAGGAGGAGGAGGAGGAAGAGCAGGAGGAGGAGGAGGAGGAGGGGAGGAGGAGGAGGAGGGAAGAAGCAAGTTGGGGAGAGGTAGGGGAGGAAAAGATAGAAAAGAATGTAGGGGAGGAAGGTGGAAGGATAGGGGAGGTTGGGGAGAGGGTTGGGGAGGAAGAGATAGGGTAGAGGGTAGGGTTTAGGGAAGAGGCAAAGGAGGGAGGGAGAGGAGAGGGGAGAGGGAGAGGAGAAGGGAGAGGAGAGAGGCAAGTTGGGGAGAGGGAGAGGAGAGGGGAGAGGCAAGTTGGGGAGAGGGAGAGGAGAGGGGAGAGGGAGAGGAGAGGGGAGAGGGAGAGGAGAGGGGAGAGGCATGTTGGGGAGAGGGAGAGGAGAGGGGAGAGGAGAAGGGAGAGGCAGAGGAGAGGGGAGAGGAGAGGGGAGAGGCAAGTTGGAGAGGGAGAGGAGAGGGGAGAGACAAGTTGGGGAGAGGGTAAGGAGAGGAAGAGATAGAGGAGGAGGTGGGGAATAGGGAAGAGGCAATAGATAAAGGAAAAAAAGGGGGGTAGGTAAAAGGAAGTAGGTAAAGAAAGGGGAGAAGGGAGAAGGTGGAAGAGGCAAAGGGATGAAAACCAAAACAGTAGAAGAAAGGGAAGAGGCAAGACAGACAAAAGGAGATGGGGAATAGGAAAAAGACAACAAATAAAAAAGAACAAGACGTAAAGTAGAGACAACAGTAAAAGAGGGAAGTAGGACAGACACAAAACGGAAGGAGGAAGGAGGAAGAGGAAGAGGCTAGACGATAAAGGAGATGAAAATTAGGAGAGACAAAAAAATAAAATAATAATGATAAGTTGGGGAGACACAAAACGGGAAGAGGCAAAATAAAAGGAGATAATGATTAATAAAGAGACAAAAAAGAAAAGAAAAAGAAAAATGAAAGATAAAGGGAGATAATGATAGGGAAAAAAAAAAAATAAATAAAAAAATAAAAAATAAATATATATATATATATATATATATATATATATATATATATATATATATATATATATATATATATATATATATGCATACATATAATGAAGACACAAAACGGAATAGAGGCAAGACAGATAGAAGGAGATAGTGACAAAAAAAAAAAAAAAAAAAGGAGTGGAGAGGGGTACCAAGAGTGGGTAGGGGGTAGGGGATTGGGGAGAAGGGGGGTTGGGGGAGGGAGAGATAGGCAGTGAATCTCGGGATGGTTATGAAACGACAAACCCCCTCCTCTTCCCGTGGCTGGTGCTGAACCGCGGGCGACGAAGGGACTAAGTTCGTTACACGTTTCTTTCCCCCCGCGCGGCTCATTTGCATATAAACACCCTCCTCCCCCCCCCGCCCCCTCCCGTAATAAGGAACGCCCACGGCCATCAGCAGCGCCCTCAGCACTGGCCTCTCGGAACTCGGCGCTTCCTGTCTCGCGATTAGCGTCTCCTTTCGGTCTTTATATATATTTTTTTTCATCATTTCCTTTTCGGAATGTTTGGTGAGAGAGGGAGAGGGGGGGGAGGGAGGGGGGGGAGGGAGGGAGGGAGGGAGGGGGGGAGGGAGGGAGAGGGAGAGGGAGAGGGAGAGGGAGAGGGAGAGGGAGAGGGAGAGGGAGAGAGAGAGAGAGAGAGAGAGAGAGAGAGGAGAGAGAGAGAGAGGGGGGGGAAAGAGAGAGAGAGAGAGAGAGAGAGAGAGAGAGAGAGAGAGAGAGAGAGAGAGAGAGAGAGAGAGAGAGAGAGAGAGAGAGAGAAAGAGATTTTTGTGTGTGTGTGTCTGGGTGTGTTTCCTGCCTACTTTATCTTTTTTTTTTAGTCTTGAATTATTAGTAGTATTATTTCTTGTGGTTTTATTGATTTTAAAAAAAGTTTGTTAGATATGTTCTTTTCACTGTCATTTTTTTCTTATTTATTTTGCTTTCTCTTTCTGTTTGTCTTTCACTATGCCTGCCGGTCTGTCTGCCTGCCTGCCGGTCTGTCTGTGTGTCTGCCGGTCTGCCTGCCTGTGTGTCTGTGTGTCTGCCGGTCTGCCTGCCTGTCTGTCTGTCTGTCTGCCTGCCTGTCTGTGTTTGCCTGCAGATCGGCCTGCCTGCCTGTCAGCCTGTCTGCCTGCTTGCTTGTCTGTCTGCCAGCCGGTTTGCCTGCCTGTCTATCTACCTGTCTATCTACCTGTCTATCTGTCTGGCCGTTTATCTGCCTGTCTGTCTCATCCCTTTCTCTCGCTTTGTCTCTCTCACTCTGACAAAACTAATGCCAATGTCATATATATATATATATATATATATATATATATATATATATATATATATATATATATATATATATATATATATATATATATTTTTTTTTTTTTTTTTTTTTTTTTTTTTTTTTTTTTTTTTTTTTTTCCCAGGAGATCACTGATTTTTTAAAAATTAATTAACTATGTCATTTTAGATGTTTTGTGTGATTTTGTTTTAGAAATAGAGGAAATAATGTTTGATGGGAGCCAGTGCAATGGAATTTGTAAAGCACTGACTAATCTGCACCAGGATTTTTTTTATCATCATATTTACCATAATCATTATTATTACTGCAATAATGAATGGATGGGTGGGTGGATGGGTCTGTGGGTGGATGGATGGGTGGATGGATGGATGGATGGATGGATGGATGGATGGATGGGTGGGTAGATGGGTGGGTGGGTAAAGGGGTGGGTGGGTTGGTGGGTGGGTGGATGGGTGGGTGGGTGGATGAGTGGGTGGGTAAAGGGGTGGGTGGGTGGATGGGTGGGTGGGTAAAGGGGTGGGTGGGTGAAGGGGTGGGTGGGTGGATGGGTGGGTGGGTAAAGGGGTGGGTGGGTGGGTGGGTGGGTGGATGGGTGGGTGGATAAAAGGGTGGGTGGGTGGATGGATGGATGGATGGATGGATGGGTGGGTGGGTGGATGGATGGGTGGGTGGATGGGTGGGTGGGTAAAAGGGTGGGTGGGTGGGTGTGTGGATGGATGGGTGGATGGGTGGGTGGATAAAGGGGTGGGTGGGTGGATGGGTGGGTGGGTAAGGGGTGGTGGGTGGATGGGTGGGTGGGTGGG
>NC_051424.1:30860127-30862627 GCF_015228065.2 Penaeus monodon
TTTCCGAGGTGGAGGGCGAGCTAAGGAGAGGGAGGAAGGGAGGGAGGGAGAGGGAGAGGGAGGGAGAGGGAGAGGGAGAGGGAGGGAGGGAGGGAGAGGGAGGGAGGGAAGGAGGGAGAGGGAGAGGGAGAGGGAGAGGGAGGGAGGGAGAATGAGAGAGAGAGAGAGAATGAGAAAAGAGAGGAGAGGAGAGGAGAGGAGAGGAAGAGAAAGACGGAGAGGAGAGATGGAGGGGATGGAGACGAGAGAGAGACGATTGACGAGACAGGAAGAGAGGCGAGGAAGGAAGGAGAGAGAGAGAGAAGCCGGGAGAGACTGAGAGAGAGAGAAAAGAGAGAGGAGGAGGAGGGGAGGTGTTTTGAAGGCCGGAGAGAGGAGAAGGAAGAGAGAGGAGAGGAAGGAGAGAGGAGAGGAGGGGAGAGAGAGAGAGAGGGGAGAAGGAGGAGGAGGAAAGAGAAAGAGAGAGAGAGAAGTGCACAAAAATACAACACGAATACACACACACACACACATTTATTATAGTAGTATAATTATATCAATAATATATATAATATATATCTATCTATATTCTACATATATACATATATAAGTATATATATATATATATATATATATATATTATATATATATATATCTATATACATAATATACATATATACATATATATATATATATATATATATATATATATGTAAAAACTTTTATATATATATTAAATAATATATATTTATATATCTAAATATATTATTAATTTTTTATATAAATATATATAGTATATATATATATAAAATAATATATATATATATATATATATTGATATATATATATCTAGATTATATATTTGATACATCTAAATATATATATATATATATATATATTTCTAAATATATTATATATATATATAAACAAAACAGACAAACAAATAAAGACTCTACCAAAACGAACCCCCCTCACCCCCCCCAAAAAAAAAAAAAAAAATGAGGATCCAAAATCCAACACCCTCTTCCCCCCACCCCCACCCCCCATCCCCTACTGAACGACACAGAAGCAGCCGTAAAGAGATTAAGCGAAGGACCAATAAATACGGGGAGAGGGATAAAAACGGAGAGGAAGGAGGTAGGGTATACTTCCCTTGGGATGGAAAGGGGGGGGGGGAGAGGAGGGAAGGGTGAAGGAGGGGGGAGGAGGAGGGAGGAGAGAGTTACTGTTTTGATGATGGTGATGATGTGATGATTGATAGATGATATGATGATGATGATGATGATGATGATGATGATGATGATGATGATGATGATGATGATCATCATCATAAGGATAATAATATTAATAACAATAAGTATAATAAAAATGATAATTACAATAGTGATCATTATGACTAAAACTACAACAACAATAATGATAAAGAGAAAGAGAGAGAGAGAGAGAGATGAATGAGAGAGGAGACGAGATATGAGACGACGAGAGAGAGAGACAGACGCGAGAGAGAGAGAGACAGAGAGAGAGATGAGCAGAGAGAGAGAGAGAGAGGAGGAGAGAGTAGAGAGAGTGAGAGCAGAGAGAGAGAGAGAGAAGCAGATAAAAATAGAAAGGCAGAAAAAAACAAACACACAAAAACAGACAAGAGAGAGAACCAAAACCAAAAACAAAACAAAACAAAAAATCAGAAAGAAAGAGTGACATAAATACACGCACACCAAAAAAAGACTCCCCCCCAAAAAAAAAAAAAAAAAAAAAAAAAAAAAAAAAAAACCAGATATGAAAACAAAAAACAAAACAAAAAAAATCTATATAAAAAAAAATAAAGGTTTCCATTACACCTTAGACTCTCATAAACCCCAATGTCAGGAAACTGAAGCAAGACTTTCATACGTGGGTCTGTTGACTCAGTTGGCAAAATAAGGTTGTAATAAGCATGGGTGCGATGGGGAGGGGGGAGGGGTGGGGGGTGGGGGGGGAGATGTGTGTACTCTCTCTCTCCCCCTCCTCCTTTCACTTCACTCTCTCTCTCATCTGTCTGTTTGTCTCTTTTTCTTTTTCTTTTTCTTGTGTGTGTGTGTGTGTGTGTGTGTGTGTGTGTGTGTGTGTGTGTGTGTGTGTGTGTGTGTGTGTGTGTCTGTCTGCCTTATGTCTGTCTGTCTTTATTATTATTATCATTATTATTATTATCGTTGTTATTATTATTAATAATATCATTATTATTATCATCATCATCATTACTCATCATTATCAACTTATGTATATTATTCATTAGCTATACTTTTATTTTTAGGTACAGAGGGGATTGTTGCAAAAGGGTTTATTGAAAACTAAATAAAATAAAACTCTATCCAGTAAAACAAAAACAAAAACAAAAACAAAACACAAAATCCATACATCCTTAAAAACAAACAAATAAATAAATAAAAATGGATAACGAACATTTTTTTTTTTTTTTTTTTTTTTTTTGATAACGACCAGACCTTTTTTTTTTTATTAACCAAGAAGGCAAAATACAACGTGA
>NC_051424.1:30865127-30870650 GCF_015228065.2 Penaeus monodon
AATAAAACTCTATCCAGTAAAACAAAAACAAAAAACAAAAACAAAAACAAAACACAAAATCCATACATCCTTAAAAACAAAAAAAAAAAATAAATAAAAATGGATAACGAACATTTTTTTTTTTTTTTTTTTTTTTTTTGATAACGACCAGACCTTTTTTTTTTTATTAACCAAGAAGGCAAAATACAACGTGAAAGATAGTAGACAAAGACAAAGGGAGAACAGGAGAATGGGGAGAGGAAGAGGGGAGGGATAGAGGGGAGAGAGGGGAAAGGAGAGAGAGAGAAGAGTAAAAGGAGAGAGAAAGAGAGAAAGAGAGAAAGAGAGAAAGAGAGAAAGAGAGAGAGAGAGAGAGGGAGAGGTGGAGAGAGAGCACACACCCAGAGAGAGAGAGAGAGCGAGATGAGAGGGAGAGCGAGAGAGAGAGAGCTGAGGAGAGAGAGAGCCGACGAGAGGAGAGAGATGAGAGTAGAGAGGAGAGAGGAGAGGTGAGACGATTGCGAGCTTGCTGAGTGAGAGAGAGAGACGGGGAGAGAAGAAAGAGAGAGAGAGAAAGAGAGAAAGAGAAGAGCATAAACGAAAAGAAAAAGAGAAAGAAAAGGGGCAAGGGAAAGAGACGATGAGAAATGAAGGAAGAGAGAGAGAGAAAAATATATATATATATATGGCGTAGTCTGACATTTTTGACAGGTAGGGGGGGGGGGCTAGGACCCTTGACTACCCCTCTCCCACCCTCCCCCTCCCCCTCCCCCTCCCCCTCTCCCTTCCCCACCTATACTTTATTGATTTGACGAAAGAATTAATATTGTTGTTGTTACTTCATCATGCGCTGTTATCGTTATTTTTATCG
Source organism: Penaeus monodon (assembly GCF_015228065.2). Taxonomy (NCBI): domain Eukaryota; kingdom Metazoa; phylum Arthropoda; class Malacostraca; order Decapoda; family Penaeidae; genus Penaeus; species Penaeus monodon. Next base: position 30,865,978 of record NC_051424.1, read on the forward strand.
CTTTTGGATGATTAAATTGATGATGATAATGGTAATGATAATGACAATAATAATAATAATAATAATGATAATGATAATGATAATAATAATAATAATGATAATGATGATAATGATAATGATAATAAAAATAATAACAATAACATTAATAATAATAATGATAATAATAATAATAGCAATGACAGGATTGAAAATATTGAAAATAATGACAAGAATAATTGATAAGAAGCAAATAACGATAGAAAGAACATAATAAAGAAATAATCACAGGAGAGGAAAAAAAACATAAGAAAAAGTAGAAAGAGAAACAAAAATAAATAAGAATAATGACAAGAAACAAAGAAAAACAGAAGAGAGAAAAGTGGTTAGAAAGAAAGAAATAGAAAAAGGGAAAAGAAAGGGAGAGAAAGATAGAAAGAAGAGGAGAAGGGAAAGGAAAAGAAAGAGAGAGAGAAGAGGAGAGAAGAAAGAAAGGGAAACAGAAAAAGAAGAAAAAAGAAAAGGAGAAAAAGAGAGAGATAGAAGAGGAGAGAGAAAAAAGAAAGAGACATGGAGAAAGAGAAGAAGAGAAAAACAATAAATATGAGAAAAGAAAGGAAGAGAAGAAAAAAAAGAGAGAAATGAAAACAAAGGAGAAGAAAATGAGCAACAAGAGAAAAGAACAAAATGAAAGAGAGGAGAAACGAAAAATAAGAAAAAGGAAAAAAAGGGAAAAGAGGAAGAACGAGAAGAGAAAATAAGAAAAGGAAATGAATAATAAGTGGAAAAGAAAAGACGAAAAAAAGAAAGAAGAAAAAAAGAAGGGAAGAAAATCAAGGAAAATAGAATGGAAGAAGAACTGGAATAAACTAGAATTAAAATGAAATAAAATAAATAAGACGACGAGGAGAGAGAAAGAAAGAGAGAGAGAGAGAGAGAGAGAGAGAGAGAGAGAGAGAGAGAGAGAGAAAGAGAGAGAGAGAGAAGAAGAAGAGAGAGAGAGAGAGAGAGAGAGAGAGAGAGAGAGAGAGAGAATTAGAATAAAAGAAAGTGAAGACAGAGAGAGGGAAGAGAGAGAGAGACAGAGAGAGAGAAGAGAGAGAGAGAGAGAGAGAGAGAGAGAGAGAGGAGAGAGAGAGACGAGAGAGAGAGAGTGAGAGCGAGAGAGAGAGAGAGAGATGAGAGAGAAGAAGAGAGAGAGATGAGAAGAGAGAGAGAGAAGAGAGAGAGAGAGAGAGAAGAGAGGAGAGAGAGAGGAGCGAGAGAGAGAGAGATGAGAGAGAGAGAGAGAGAGAGAGGAGAGAGAGAGAGAGAGAGAGAGAGAGAGAGAGAGACAGAGAGAGAGAGAGAGAGAGAGAGAGAGAGAGAGAGAGAGAGAGATGAGAGAGAGAGACGAGAGAAAGAGAGAAAGAGAGAAGAGAGAGATAGAGAGAGAGAGAGAGAATAATAAAAATAGTAAAAACAAGAAAGAAAAATTCAACACAAAATCCGAAGAAGAGATGAAGAAGAAAAGGAAAGAAAAAAGGAAAATCGAGAGGAGAAAGATAAATGAAGAAAAAAGAAAAATGAAAAAGGTGTTTGTCACGTCACAGTTACGAATGAGGGGATGGGGGGGGGGGGTGAGGGGTTGAGGGGAAGAGAGAGGGGAGGTGAGGGGGAATGATGAAAAGGGGAGGGGGGTGTATGAGGGAAGGGGGGAATGGAGGGAGGGGGGAGGAGGGTTGAGGGGAAAATGGGGGGTGAGGGGGAATGAGGAAAGGGGGGTGAGGGGAAGAGGTATGAGGGGAAGGGGAAGAGGTATGAAGGAACGGGGGAGATATGAGGATGAGGGGAAGGGAGGGGAACTGAGAGAAGGGAAGGTACGAAGGGAGGTGAAGGGGAGAGGGGAGAGAGGAGAGAGGGGAGGAGGTATGAGGGGAGGGGGGTGAAGGGGCAGAGGGGAGACGAGGCAGGTATATGGGGGAGATGTAGAGGGTGAGTGGAGGTGAAGGGAGGAGATGAGGGGATGAATGGATGAGGGGAAAGGGAAGAGGGGAGAGACATGAGGGGTGAATGAGGGGGAGTGACATAGTGATTATGTCTGTCATGTCGTTCTTGAGATAACGAGTCCGGGGAGGTAAAGAGAGGGGAAGAAAGAGGGAGGGGAGAGAGAGGGGATGAAAGAGGGAGGTGAAGAGAGGGGAAGAAAGAGGGAGGGGAGAGAGAGGGGAAGAAAGAGGGAGGGGAAGAGAGGGGAAGAAAGAGGGAGGGGAAGAGAGGAGGGGAAGAAAGAGGGGGGAGAGAGAGGGGAAGAAAGCGGGAGGTGAAGAGAGGGGAAGAAAGAGGGAGGGGAGAGAGAGGGGAAGAAAGAGGGAGGGGAGAGAGAGGGAGAAAGAGGGAGGGGGAGAGAGGGGAAGAAAGCGGGAGGTGAAAAGAGGGGAAGAAAGAGGGAGGGGAGAGAGAGGGGAGAAAGAGGAGGGGAGAGAGAGGGGAAGAAGGAGGGAGGGGAGAGAGAGGGGAAGAAAGAGGGAGGGGAGAGAGAGGGAAGAAAGAGGGAGGGGAGAGGAGGGGAAGAAAGAGGGAGGGGAGAGAGAGGGAGGGGAGAGAGAGGGGAAGAAAGAGGGAAGAGAGGAAGAGGGGAGAGAGGGGAAAGGAGAGAGAGAGAGAGAGAGAGAGGGGAGAGAGAGACATTTTACTACTATTACAACACCACAACATAATGACGTTTTTATATGAGATCATTTAGAAAAAATCGCCATTTACCTTGCTTTTCATTATTCACTTCACCTTTTTTTCAATATAAAAATTTAATAATCATTTTAATAAAAACACTAGAAATCATTTTATGATTATCAAACACCACTATCATTAAATTCAATCAATTTTTTAAATTCAAATCATATTTCACTTTTCAATATTGCAAATCACTACCATCATCATCATCATCATTGCAATAGATTAGCCAATATGTTTAGTTTTTGTATATTTTTTGCTATTGACTTTGACGCCTTCTTGTGGCACAGATTAAGAGAAAAGATAAGTATAAAAATTATCGCTTATCGCTCATTTAATTTTCCCGAAAGCTTGTTTTGGTTTGGGTAATTACGTTCACATTGGGGGAAAAGTCTTTCAATTTTCATAGTGGATTGAGTTGGACGATCTTTTTAGGAATTGATAGAAATTTTTTGAAAAAACTCGCGCCTTGGGGGAAGAAAGACAGGAGGGGAGAAGAGGAGAAGGAGGAGGGGGAGGGGGAGGGGAGGGGAGGAGGGGAGGAGGAGGAGTTGGGAGGAGGAGGAGGAGGAGGAGGAGGAGGAGGGGGGGGAGGAGGAGAGGGGGTGAAGAAAAAGAAGCAGAAGAAGAAGAGGGAGCAGGAGCAGGAGGAGGAGAGGAGGAGAGGAGGAGGAGAAGGAAGAAAATGAAGGGGGAGCAGGAGGAGAGGAGGAGGAGGAAGAGGAGGGAGGAGGAAGAAGAAGGAGGGGAAAAAGGGGGAGGAGGGGAAAGACAAGGGGATTTAGGGGAGGGAGGGAAAAAGAAGAAGGGAAAGGGTAAAGGGAAGAGGAGGTGGAGTAGAGAAAAAAGGAAAAGTAAAGATGAAGGGAGAGAGAAGGAAGAGGAAAAAGAAGGAAAGAAAAAAAGAGAGGTGCAGGAAGATCAGGAAGAAGAGAGAAAGGCGGAGGAAAATAAGAAAATAAAGCGAAAAATTGGAGGGGAAAAAAAAAAGTAGAGTAGATTACAAAAAAAGAAGAGAAAGAAGAGAAGAAAAAGAAGAAAAAAAGACGAACGAAGAAGAGAAAGAAAGCAGAAAAAAAATCATTTTTTTCTTAATCACCCTTTCTTCAATTTAAAAATATTTTCTTTTTATCCCCAACAACACTCCGGACGAAGCCCTTTTTTCCCCCAAAAAATACGGAGAAATAAGCGCCTATTATCAAACGCTGATAAACCGGACAATTGCCCCTAAAGCTTTTTGGGTGAAGAGGAGCGAAAAGAGAGAGAAAAAAAAAATGAAAAAGGAGGGAAGAGAGAGAGAGATAGAGAGAGAGAAAAAAAAAAATAAAGAACACGGAGATAATAACCGCAAGAACAATATGAAAAAGGCACTTGTAAAAATTTAAAAACATTTCTAAAAAAACCTTTCCCCCCGTGTTTTTTTTTTTTTTTTCTCTCTCTCTCGCTTTTTTCTCCCTCTCTTTCTTTTTTTTTTTGGTTTTTTTATCTCCTTCTCCCACCCCCTCCCTTCCCCCCCTCTGCCCCCCCCCCTTTCCCCGTTTTATTGGCTCTGGGGAGAAAAATGTTAAACCCGGGTTTTATGGGGGAGAGGAGAGGAGGGGGGGGGGGGGAGGGGGGAGGAGGGGGAGGGGGGGGGGGGGGAGAGGAGGAGGAGAGGGGAGGGGAGGAGGAGGAGGGGAGAGAAATGGGGGAAGGAGGGGGAGGAGGAGGGGGGAAAGGGCGGAGGGAGGCGGAGGAGGAGGAGGAGGAGGAGGAGAGGAGGAGGGGTGGGGAAGAGGAGGAGGAGGAGGAGGAGGAGGAGGAGGAAGAAGAGGAGGAGGAGGAATAGAAGGAGGGGGAGGAGGAGGAAGGAGGGAAGAGAAATTTTGAGAAGGGGGAAAAGGAAGGGAGAAGAAGAGGAGGGGGGGGGAGGGGAAAAGAGAGGGAAAAGCGAAAGGAAAGAGGGATAAGAGGGGAAAAAGAACGAAGGGGGAAACAAAAAAAGG
>NC_051424.1:30884554-30897159 GCF_015228065.2 Penaeus monodon
GGAAGAGAAGGAAGAGAGAGAGAGAGAGGGGGAGGAGGAGGGAGGGGAGAAGGGGAGAGGAGAGGGGAAAAGAGAGGGAGGGGGAGAGGAGAAGAGAAGAGAAGAGGAGAAGAGAGAAGAGAAGAGAGAGAGGGGGAGGGGGGGAAACGAGAGAGAGAGAGAGGGAGGGAAGGGAGAGAAGAGAGAGAGAGAGAGAGAGAGAGGGGATGAGGAGAGAAAGAGGGAGAGAGAGAGGGAGAGAGGGAGGGAGAGGGGGAAGAAGGAGAGAGAGAGGAGAGAGAAAAGGAGAGAGAGAGAGGGGGGAGAGAGGGGGAGAAGCTAAAAAGAAGACAGATAGCTAGATAGATAGAATGACAGACAGAGACAAGGAAACAGAAAGGGAGGGAGAGAGAGAGGGAGAGAGAGAGAGAGGAGAAGGGGGAAAGAGAGAGACGAGAAAGGGGGAAGAGAGAGAGAGAGAGAGAGAGAGAGAGAGAGAGAGAGAGAGAGAGGGAGAGAGAAGCTAGATAGATAGACAGATAGCTAGATAGATAAAATGACAGACAGAGACAAGGAAACAGAAAGAGAGAAAGAGAAAGACAGAGAACAAAAAGGAAAAAAAAAAACAAAAAAAAAGACTAGGAAAAAAGTTTTAAAAAAGCAAAGAAAAAAAAAGAAAAAAAAACAATGCATCTGTGTCCAGTCCATCCTTAAGTTATTTACCTTCGAGAGACGAGGTTTTTAAATCTTTTTAGGTATTTTAACGGGGCGTTTTTTTTCTCCCAAAGGCCCCGGCGAAAAAAAAAAGAAATTTTCGGCGCAAAACTTTATGTGACCCGGGGGTGTGTTTTTGGTGTGTGTTGTGTGTGTGTGCGTGTGTGGTGTTGTGTTTGGGGGTGTGTGGTTTTGGGGGGGGGGGTGGGGGGGTTTTTGGGTGTGTGTGTGTGCTGTTGTGTTTGTGGTTGTGTGTGTTTTGGTTTTTTGTGTCAGGGGCGATCGTTTTGTATCTCCGGGTTGGGGTTTCTTTTGTTGGGTTTTTAGCGTATTATGCATGGTAGTATGTGCATAATTCAAATAGTTGCAAACACACACACACACACACACACACCCAACACACACCCCCACCCCCCACACACACACACACACACACACACACACACACACACACACACACACTCACATTTAAGCTTTTATTCATAACAATATACGTTTATTTTGCTTAACTGAAATAAAATATGTCCTGATTACTTTTTAGTCTTGATATATTTACCGTTTTTCAATTTGTGTTCACGGATGCTATATATATATATATAATATATATATTTTTTTTTTAATTTATATATAAAATTTGTGTGTGTGTGTGTGTTGTGGTGTGTGGTGTGTGTGGTGTGTGTGTGTGTGTGTGTGGTGTGGTGGTGGTGTGTTTTTTTTGGGGGGGGGGTGGTGTGTGTGTGTGTTGTGTGTGTGTGTGTTTTGGGGGGGTGTGTGTGTAGAAGATAGATAGATAGAAGATAGTAAGATAGATATAGATAGAGAAATTTGATAGTATAGTATATACAGAAGAGAGATGGTGGTGGATGGTGGAGGTGGATGGATGGGTGGAGGAGGATGGGGGTGGATGGATGGAGAGGAGGTGGGGGATGGAGGATGGGGATGGGTGGAGGAGGATGGAGGATGGAGGATGGGGGTGGGTGGATGATGGAGATGGTGGATGGATGGATGGCTAGATAGATAGATAGAAGGATGGGTGGATGGATGGATGAATGGATAGATAGTTAGACATATAGATAGATAGTTAGATAGATAGATAGAAGGATGGATGGATAGATAGATTTTTTTTGCTTTCAACAAAAAATGTTTACATAATGCTACTCATTATTACGGATATGCTAACTAATCTTGATTATTTTATTTTGTTCAGTAAAAAAAAACCTACTTATATTCATAATAAAATAGATGATAACCTGTTATTTGTCTGTAGAATATTTCTTCAGTACAAATCGAGCCTTTGTTTATTTATTATAATATCATTACATTATCATCTTTATATTATATTATTTTATATCTTTTTTATCATTTTTAAATTTTTATTATTATTATTATTAATTATTATTATTATTATTATATTTTTATTATATTATTATTATTATTATTATATTATTTTTATTATTTTATTATTATTTTATTATTATTATTATTATTTTTTTATTTTTGTTTTTTTATTAATACTATTATTATTATTATTATTTCCCCCATCATCATCATTATCATTATAATTATTTTCTATTCATTTTTTTTTTTTTTTACTGTATCCAAGAGTTTTAACAGTAAGAAGTACAAACTAAATAAAAGAAGGTATAGAAGGATAGATGAATAAGTAAATGATAACGAAATAAACATATTTTACGCGAATCGAATCTTTAAGAAATCGAAATTTTACGCTATATTGTAAGAAAAATTAAAATTATGCTCTGGTTTGTAACTGAATTTTTAAAAGTATTTTTTAAAATCATTTATCTATTTTTATAATTTTACTTAATTTTCAGCTATTTCTTTTATCATTTATCCATTTTTATCTTTCTACTTTATTTTCAACTCTATTTTTATTATTATTATTATTTTTTTATCTTTTATCTTCCTGTATTTCTATGTCTTTGATTACTTAAATGACTCGGTTGCATCCTTTGGTTAGCGTTAAAGATTTTAATTGCAATGAATCAATTGCTGTCGAGTTATCTAATTGCACAAAACTACATGAGGGAGAGGGAGAGGGAGAAGGAGAGGGATAGGGAAGGAAACGAGAGAGAGAGAGGGAGTGATATGTGTGAGTGTGTGTACATATATACATACTACAATTATAATTTTAAAAAATTTTAATTTATTATTAATAACAAAAAATATGAAAAATAATAATAATATAAATATTATATAATATATAAAATAATATATAATATAATATATAATAAATAATATATACACACAAAAAATATGAAAAAATATATATATTATATATATATATATAATTATATATATATATATATATATATATATATGCATATATGTATACAGACAGACAGACAGACAGACAGACAGAGAGAAGGAGAGAAAGAGAGGGAGACAGATAGATAGATAGATAGATAGATAGTTAGATAGATAGAGAGAGTGAGAAGGAGAGAAAGACAGACAGATAGATACATAGATAGATAGACAGAGAAAGAGAGAAATAGAGAGAGACAGATAGATAGATAGATAGATAGAGAGAGAGAGGAGAGAAAGAGAAGGAGACAGATAGATAGATAGATAGATAGTTAGAGAGAGAGAGAGAGAGAGAGAGAGAGAGAGAGAGAAAGAGAGAGAGAGAGAGAGAGAGAATAGGAAGAGAGGGAGACAGATAGATAGATAGAGAGAGAGAGAAGGAGAGAGAGAGAAAGAGAGAAAGAGAGGGAGAAAGATAGAAGATAGATAGAGAAGGAGAGAAAGAGAGGAGACAGATAGACAGATAGATAGAGAGAAGAGAGGAGAGAAAGAGAGGGAGACAGATAGATAGATAGAGGAGGAGAGAGAAGCAGATGATAGAGAGAGAGAGAGAGGAGAGAAAGAGAGGGAGACAGACAGATGATAGAGAGAAAGAGAGGAGAGAAAGAGAGGGAGACAGATAGATAGATAGAGAGAGTGAGAGAGAGAGAGAGACTTTTCTTTTATCATTTCTCTTCCGTTTTATCGTCTCTGCCAACGTTCCATCTCCTCTTTCATATCAAATCCTTGTTTTCTACCACTTCTAATCCCCTCCTTTCTTCCTCCTCCTTCTCTCCCCTCTCTACAACTCCCCCCTTCCCCTTTACATCCCCTGATTTAACTCTCCCCCTCCCTCTCCCCTCACTGCCACTAAACCACCCACTTCCCTCCCCCTACCTTCCCTTCCCTAGATGTCTCCCCTCTGTTCTCCTCCAGGTTCCCTCCTTCCCCCATTTTTCTTAAGAATCCCCCTGCGCCTCTTCTCTCTCCCCTCTCCGCCTTTCCCCTCCTCCTTTCTCCCCTCCCTCCTCTCCTTCTGACACTTTCGTTGTCCTGCACTTCCCTCCCCTCTCGATCTCACGCTTCCCTCCTTCCCCCCTCCCCTCCCACCTTCCCCTCTCCTCCCTCCCAGTCTCCCCCCTTCCCCTTTCCCTCCCCTACCCCCTCCCTCCCTCACTCCAAGCTTCCCAAATCACCCCTCAATCCCCTTCCTCTCCCTCCCCTCCCTCTCCTCCTTCCCCTCAACCCTCCCCCTTCCCTCACCCCCATTCTTTGCCTTACGTCATCTCCCGGAGGCATCGCAAGGCACCTGCCAGTGACCCCCAGCAAGGCTAGCTGGTATGGTGGGGGTTGAGGGGGGGGGGGTTGAGGGTGGGGGATAAGGGGTCATTGCTGCCATGGGGGGTTGGGGGAAGGGAGAGAGGGGGACTGTCGCTGCCACGGGGGGGTTGGGGTGAGGGGAGGGGAGGGGTCGATCTCTCTCTCTCTCTCTCTCTCTCACTTTATCCCTCCCCCTCCCCCTCCCGCCCCCCGTTTCTTTCTCTCTTCTTCCCGCTGGGGAATGCGGAAGGCCAAAGGGGGGGTGGGGGGGAGAGCGAAATGAAGGAGAGGAGGAAAGGAGTGGAGAGAAGAGAAGAAAAGAGAGAAGTGAAGAGAGGAGAGGAGAGGAGAACAGGAGAGGAGAGAAGAGATGAGAAGAGAGGAGAAGAGAACGAAGCAAAGAGAAGAATGAGATAAAGTGAAAATCCGAAAGTGAAAGAGAGAGAAAGAGCGAGTGAGAGATAAATAGATAGAGAGAGAGAGAGGAGAAAATTAAAGCAGGAGAAAGGTAAAAACACAGACACTGAGAAAAGGACATGCAAAAGAAACAGACGATAAAGTAAACGGAAAAGAAAGAGGAACCGAGAAAATTAGAAAGAAAACGAAAATAATGAAAAAAAAAAAACGATAAAAAAAACATTGAAATTAATAATAATATCGAAAATAATGATTATGGCAGCAACAAAATAAATTTTCCAGAACCAGAATTCTGTTTTTTTTTCGGCACTAGTAAAATTTCTGCTTGCCGGACGTTCGAAAATTCGGAAAATTTCAATAATCCGGCATCGATAAAATGCCGGATTTTCGAAATTCAAATCAAGTTCGTGATAATAATGAACTAAATCATTAATTCTAATGTTAATGTTAGTCTTGCTATTCGGAATGACAATGATGATGGTTGTTGAAGATGATGATTACTTTTGATAATAATAATAATAAAACAACAAAAACAACAATAATTATGATAACAACAACAATAATAATGATAAACGGTATTACTTAGACACTATCAATATATAAGAATATTAGGGAAAATTAATACACACTCTTTCGAATTTAAGCGAACTTTAACACTGCAAACAAACAAACAATCAGTTCTTGTTATCAAATGGTTATCTGATTATTTCCAAACGCGTTTTTAGATCGAGAAAAAGTTATCTTCATCATAAGGTTCTCATTTTTGTTGTTGTTGTTGTTGTTGTTTTATTTTTTTTATCATTATTATTATTATTTTTTAATATTATTATTATCAACTATCATCATCTCATCTTCATTTTTTTCTTTACACTTTTCCCATATCATTATAGTTTTTTTATCATTCTACATTATTAATTATATCATTCCCATTAAACTATTTGCCCAATCATATTATTTTATATATCATATTTTACTATTATGACATTTATTACCCCTAGTAATTACTACTATGTGTACCTTTATCATTCACACACAGACATGTACACACCCCTGTATACATTTTTCTGAACGCACACACACACACACACCACACACACACACACACACACACACAAAACCCCAACACCACACACACACCTCAGTATATAAAGCAACTAGCCGTTCATTCTGGGACAAAGCTGTATATTTATTACACAATTAAACCCTTTTACCCCAATAATATTCCTCTCATACACAAATTAAGGATCTTCCTGTATCTTTTAAGTCCATAGACCACCGTTTATTAGTGTAGTCCATCTTGAAGACTTGAAATACACAGGGGCTTGGCGTTCTATCGGTTTTATTTCAATATACGTATTATATATATTATATATAATATTTTTATATATATATTATATATTATATATATATATATATATATATTCATACACATATGCGTACAGACATATGTGCTCATATACGTATTTATATACTTACATACGTCCGTAGATACATACGTACATGCATACATACATACATACATGAATAAGTACACGCACACGCACGCATACACACACACACACACACACCATAATTACCAATGCTCTCTCATGTAAAAAAAAATCTTTCGAAAAGAGAGAGAGAGAGAGAGAGGTGGGAAGGGAGGATAGAGAGGGAGGAGAGGAGAGGGGGGAGGAGGAGGAAAAGGGGAAAAGGGGGGGAGGAGAGAGGGGAAAGGAGGGGGGAAGGGGGAGGGGGGGGAGGGGAGAGGGAAAGGGGGAAAGAGAAAAGGGGGGAAAGAGGGAAGGAAGGGGGGGAAGGGGGGGGGAGGAGAGGGGAGGAGAGGGGGAGAGGGAAGAGGAGAGAGGAGGGAGAGGAGGGGGGGAGAAGGGGAGAGAGAGGGGGAGAGGGGGAGAAGAGGGGGGGGGGGGAAAGACGAAAAGGAAAAGGGGGGGAAGGGAGGAGAGGGGAAGAGAGAGAGGAGGGGGAGAGGAAAGGGGGAGAGGAAAAAAAGGAGGGGGAAGAGGAGAGAGAGAAGGAGAGAGAGAGAGAGAAGAGAGCGGGAGAGAGGGGAGAGAGAGAGAGAGAAAAGGAAAAAATTTACGAAAACCAAAAAAAACTCCGTTTCCCTTTTACACCTTGCAATGTACAGCAAAGTCTTCCACTAAACACTAAACGAAATAAAGAGACAACGTGCGGGAAATGAGGTGTGTGAGGAAGCTAGCAGCGTGAGGGAATCCCCAATACTGCCCCTCCCCTCCCCTCTCTCTCCCCTCCTTGGTAACCCCCCTCCCCTCCCCTCCTTGGTAACCCCCCACCCCCACCTTCCCCTCTGCTTTGGTAGTCTCTCTCTCTCCCTTCCTACGTAGCCCCTCCCCCCCCTTCCTTAGTAAACTTCCCCCTCCCCTTTTATGCCCCCCCCTCCTTTGGGACTTTGCCTTCCATGGTTTTCCGTCTCCCCTTCTCTCCTCTCTTCCTCTCTTTCTTTCCCTCTTCCCTTTCTTGCCTCTTCTCCTCTCCTTCTGTTTTCTTCCCTTCTCTCCCTTTCTCTCACCGTCTCTTTTCTTTCCCTTTCTCTCCTTCCCCTTCCTTCCTCTCCCTCTTCTCTTCCTCCCTTTTCTTTCGCCTTTATTTCCCTTTCCTCTTCCTCTCTTTTCCTCCTTTTTCTTTCCCCTTTATCTTCCTTTTCGTCTCTCCTCTCCTTCCCTTTCTTTCTCCTTTCTTTGTGGTGTATTTCTCTTGACAAACATCGTATTCATATTAGCCAATAATAGTAGTAATAATAATAGTGATAATGATGTTGATGGTAATTAAAATAATTATGATAACAAGAACAACAAAACATCAATGATAATGATAATGATGCTACTACTACTGCTACTTGTTATTATCATTATTACCATTATCATTAGTGGTGATGGTGATGATGGTGATGATGATGATGATGATGGTGATGGTGATGTGAGGTGGATGATGGGAAAGTGATGGTGATGATGATGGTGATGATGATGATGATGATGATGATGATGATGGTGATGATGATGGTGATGATGATGACGATGGTAATTACAATAATCACAACCAAGCCAAATTTAATAACCCAGCACCATTAACTATACAACTATAGCCCTTCTATACATGCTAAAGGCAACGCCAATTTGTGCTAAAGTGTGGGCCAATTTTCGCTCAAGAATTGTTCTGTGCTAATTCTCGCTCAAGAACAGTTCTGTGCTAAAGTTTGGGCCAATTCTCGCTCAAGAACAGTTCAGTGCTATAGTTTTGGAACGATGCTTGCTCAAGAACAGTTCAGTGCTAAAATGTGGAACAATTCTCGCTCAAGCGTGGAACAATTTTCGCTTAAGAATTGTTGTGTGCTAAAATCTTGACTTCCGGCTGCGAAATAAATGTCTTAACCTTGTTTGCGTGCTTACGTCTTGTATGCTGGCAAAACTTCAGTGCCATTGTTGTTGTTGATTTTGTTTCGAGTGTTATTCTGTTGTTACCATCCGTGTGTTGTTGTTGTTGTTGTTGATTTTGTTTCGAGTGTTATTCTGTTGTTACCATCCGTGTGTTGTTGTTGGTTGTAGAATCGTGTTTGTGTATTGTGATTGTTATTGTTGTTATTGTCTTTGTTATTGTTCGTGTGTTGTTATTGTTGTTAGTATCTTTGTTATTGTTCGTGTGTTGTTATTGTTGTTGGTTGTAGGAACTTTTGTTTAATGTGATTGTTATTGTTGTTATTGTCTTTGTTATTGCTCGTGTGTTATTGTTGTTGGTTGCAGAAACTTTTTTGTATATTGTGATTGTTATTGTTATTATCAATTGTGTTTGTTATTGTTTTTGAGTTATTGTTATTGCTGGTGATTTTCTTGTTTGTATAGTACTGAATGTAATCGTTATTATTGTTATTGGTTGTGTTTGTTCTTGTTTTTGTGTTGCTGTAAGTGATTGTTCTTGTGTGTGTGTCACTTTTTATGATAGTTACTGATTGCATTTGCTGTTGATTGTGTTTGTCGTTGATTCTTGTTTGTTTTAGCAATACTGTCTATCACCATTGCTTCTTTGTTTTGTTTTTTGTTTGAATATACCTTTGTCAGTGTTACAATTTGAATATATTATTATTATTATTAATGTATTTTTAGTATTATTATCATTATCATTATTACTATTACAATTTTCATTGTTATTATCACTATTAATAATGCTATTATTATCATCATCACTATTATTATAATCATCATTACCATTATCATTATCATATTATTATAATCATCATTATCATCATTATTACTACTACTAGTACTACTACTATTGTAATCATTATCATTATTATCATTATCATCATACCATCACCATCACTTCACTATCATTATCTCATCATCACTATTCTCATCACCATTACGCTGGGTTTTTAAAATTACTTTTTGAGACTATGATAATCGTGTATAAAAAAAAAAAAAAAAAAAAAAAAAAAAAAAAAAAAAAAAAGGGAAACGGTTGTACATAGAAAAAGGGGAGGAGGGGGGGGGGTATTGCAAAAATGATATCTGACAGTTCATTAACTAACTTCGAAAATTATATGCATTGACAGAGACAATTACGTGAGTATTCATGGTTGTAACTATAATACTAAAATACTATAATACTATAATTCATTCTCGAAATATAACTCATCAAATATATTATATGCACATAACACATATAATAATGATATAATAATATAATAATGATATAATAATATAATACTAATAATAATAATAATAATAATAACGAATAACAACAATACTAAAAAACAACAACAACAAAGACGATGATAAAAAAATAACAATAATAACAACTACTTCTAATTTGAATTAACCCCCCCCCCCCAATGAATCTCTGTGCAACATTGTCTTGCAAAAGATGCCCCAGATACCAAGGGATTTGCAACAGGTACCAGGAAGTGCATTGTTACCACATTAACCACACAATCCCACGGCTTGGTGATGGTGATTTTACAAGCAAAATCTGGCAGGGTTGAGTGACTAGGGTTGGGGGGGGGCAGGGTAAAGGGGAGGGGAGGGGGGATGGGTATGGGGAGATGGGGGGGAGGGGGGGATGGTGGATGGGTATGGGGAGATGAGGGAAGGGGGGGAAAGGGGGTAGGGTGGATGGCTATGGGGAGATGGGGAGGGGGCGAAGGGGGAGGGGGGAAGGGGGGTAGGGTATGGGGGGAGGGAGGAGGGTAGATGGGTATAGAAGGGAAGGGGTAGGGCAGAGGGGTATGGGGGAGGGGGGATAAGGGTATGGGTAGAAGAGGGGAGAGGGGAGAGGGTTGATGGAGGGGGTGACGATGGTTAAGGGGGGAGGGGGGTGTAATGAAGCTTAGGGGTGCTGGGCAGGAGGGGAAGGGAGGGGGAGGGGGAGGGGGAGGAGGAAGGGGAAGAGAAGGGGTAAATACGAAGTGGATATAACGGAGAAAAAAAAAGAGAAAGAAGAGGGTGGATTGAGGGAGGAGAGAGGGGGGGGGGTAGGGGAGGAGAAAAGACCACGAAATGACCGAGAGAAGTAAATAAATAAATAAATAAATAAAAAAAAATAAATAAATAAAAGAAAATATTAATAAAATAAAAATTAAATTAAATAAATTAATAAACGCATCTTTCTCGAGCGCTTCTCCAACCTCACAAACGGTACACATTAAACGAACACATTTAACGAAAGCAAACGGCTCCCCCCCTCCCCCACTCCTCCCCCTCCCACCCTACGCAACATATGAGTGCCCGTAACCCCCCCTACCTACCCCCCCCCCCCAAGTGCCACGCTGCGGGTACCAAGGTCTGCCACGAACCAACGGGCCAGGGGGGGGAGGGGAGGGGCATAGAGAGAGAGGAGGATAGGGCGCATGCGGTAGGATAGGGAGAGGGGGGGAAGGGCATGGAGAGGGGGGGGGAGGGAGGGAGGCGTGGTGGGTAGGATGGGCAAGGGAGGGGTAAGGGAGGGGGAGGGGGGGAGGGGGCATAGAGACGAGGGGTGGCACTCGAACTTCAGGAAATACCAAGGGCGGGTTTCCATTAGTATTTTCCCTGGTCGTTATGTCATTGACGAGACCAACTCCTCTCATCAGCACCCTGTTCCTTATGCCTCGTTATTGAGAGAATGAAAAACTAGAAGTAAAAATCAGAATTAAAAATCTTTGAGAAGTTCAGTTTTCGATTTGGGTTTTGAGAATCGATTCATTAAAAAAAAAATTGACTTAGAGAAAAAAGGAAAAATTTGAGCGGGGAAGTGTCAGGGAGAGAGAATAGAGTAGAGTGATTCTGCGCCACCCTGTACTCACGTTGGCACCGGGCCGAGGATGGGCGTCAGTGCCAAGCCCGTGCCAAGCTGTTGTGGACGAAAATCTATCGCTCATCAACAAACATGGTTTCCATTTTTACATATTACTTTCGCTCTTATCCGTCTCCAACCTCGCCACCATTATCCCCCCCAACACCGCACAATTTACCAACCATTTTAACAAAACTCTCCCTCTGTCACAGAGCAATCTCACGCTAGCGAACACTCAAATCTCAATCAAACGGAGTAAGCAAACGAAGGAAGCCTTAAAGCAAAAGGGTGAAACAATCTGAGACATTTTAATCAATCCGCCGCGTTCGTTTCTTAGTACTACGAGGGTATAATTTTTAGCGAGCAATCAGTCCCTTCACATGTAGCGTAATTGTGCTAAATTTAGCGGTGACGAAACTAGCGGTCTATCATTATGGATGTTATTTTCACTCGGCGCTGCATTTTCACATCTGAGACTTTACAAACTACGCATGGCTGTGTGTCCACGTGATATTAATTAGTGAATTCATAAGTACAATTATGAATTTTGGGTCAGTTACAGTATTTGAGTTGTTATAACTATTATTATTTATTTATTTCTAAACGTCATGTTACGTTGAAAAAAATAATAAAAAAATATGAGGTGGTCATTACGGAGAATAATAACTGACTATCAAATGATAATTATTTTATACACGTATCCCTTCTGTGAATAAGAGATCGCTCATTATCTTTGTAAATTATCATCACTATTTTGTTACCAAGTCAACATACACACATTAGCAGTGTTGCTGTCATTATCATTTGATTTCTTAATAAATTTGTCAAAAGAAGATGGGGGAAGTAGATGAACTAGCTGGATGGATGGATAGATAGATAGATAGATAGACAGACAGATAGATAGATAGATATATAAACAGACAGACATATAGATAGGTAGATAGAGAGACAGACAGACAGATATATAGAGAGAGAGAGAGAGAGAGAGAGAGAGAGAGAGAGAGAGAGAGAGAGAGAGAGAGAGAGAGAGAGAGAGAGAGAGAGAAAGAGAGAAAGAGAGAAAGAGAGAAAAAGAGAGAAAAAGAGAAAGAGAGAAAAAGAGAAAGAGAGAAAGAGAGAAAGAGAGAGACAGAGAGAAGGCAAGAAAAAAATAGAGAAATAGAGAAAACAGACGAATACAGACAGACCAGCATAACAAATAGATAAAGAAAAAAGAAAAAGGCACACAGAGTGAAAGAAGAGACGAGGATTTAAATTAGATATTCACGACCAGCGCACATTTTTGGATTTTTGTGAATAATAATGATAATTAACATTACATTACTAATTTCCACATCAATTTACTTCAATTTCTTTATGGTAATTAAGATCATCCCTCAACTAATTAGTAAAGATAATATTAAAGCTTATATTAATATCTACTGACCACTCGATCCGAAAAAAAATCGTGGTTTTCATGAGTGTAAACAAAAACCAGAAAGTATCTAAATAATGTCAACAAAAGCGAGGAAAATGTAAGTTTAAAAAGAAAAAGATACGGCATTCCTTCATCTGTTATGGTCATCATTGCTGCACATGTGTTTTGT
>NC_051424.1:30897259-30899759 GCF_015228065.2 Penaeus monodon
GAAGGGAGAGGGGGGGAGGGGGGGAGGAGAGAGAGAGAGAGGAGAGAGAGAGAGAAGGAGAGAGAGGACGAGGACGGGGGGGGGGGGGGGAGAGTGAGAGAGAGAGAGAGAGAGAGAGAGAGAGAGGAGGATAGGAGAAGGAAGAAGACAGGGAAGATAGAAGAAATGGAGAGAGGGGAGGATGGATAGAAGAAAGAAGGTAAGAGAGAGAGGAGGATAAAATGGATAGAAGAGAGAGAGGAAGAGAGGAGGATAGAATGGACAGTAAAAGAGACAGAGGAAACGACAAAAGAAGGAAGGATAGGAGAGAGAGAAGAGGAATAGGTGAAAAAAGAGAGAGAAGAGGAATAGGAGAAGAAAGAGAGCGAGGAGGATAGAAGAAGAAGAGAGAGAGAAGAGGATAGGAAGGATAGAAGAAGAAAGAGGACAGGAAGAATAGAAGAGAGAGGAAAAGGGGAGAGGACAGAAGGAATAGGAAAAGAAGGAGAATAGAAACGGGAGAGAGAAGTAGGAGAGAGAATAGGAGGAATGGAAGAAGAAAGAGACGAGAAAAGAGGGGGAGGAAATGGAAAAAAGGAAAGAAGAGGGAAAGGGAAGAGAAGGGAAAACAAAGGGAAGGGGCAAGAGGAATAAGATGGAAGGGAAGGAAAGAAAGAAACACGAGAAGATAAACGTTTAGATGGAAGGAGGGAGAGAAAAGAGGAGGAGGAAGAAGAGGAGGAGGAAGAGGAGGAGAAAAGAAGGAGAAGAGGAGGAGGAGGCGAAGGAGGAGGAGAAAAGAGGGAGGAGGAGGAGGAGGAAGAGAAGGAGGAGGAGAAAAGAGGGAGAAGGAGGAGGAGGAGAAGGAAGATGAAAAAGGAAAAGCAAAGGAAGGGAATTGAGCGGAGTGCAGAAAAAAAAATAGAGGAAAAAAGAGAGAAGAGAAGAGAAAAAATTAAGAAAAAAATAACTGAAGGAGACAAACAGAAGACAAGAAAAGAAAGAGGACAAGAAAAAAAAAGAAAAATAAACAAGATCAGATATCAGAAAAGATAGAGGGAGAGAGAGAAAACAAAAATAAAAGAAAAAAAGAAAAGAAAACAAAACAAAACGAAAGAAAAAAATGAAACAAAAACAATTAACGACCGAAACGAGAAAAAAAAACAGAACAAACAAACAAAACAAAACGAAAAAACAAAAACAAAGAAAAAGGGTAACGCAAGAGGAGAAATTAAAGACGAGAAGAAACAGAAGCAGAAGGAGAAAGAGAAGGAGAAAGAGAAGGAGAAAGAGGAAAAGAGAGAGAGGGGGCGAGGGCGTCCTAGCCAGCTGAGCCATCAAATAATAATCCTTTAACACCAAAGTGGGTTTCGGAGAGGGAGAGGAGAGGGAGGGAGAGGGGAGGGAGGAGAGGGAGGGGGAGAGGGAGGGAGAGGGGGAAAGAGGGAGAGGGAGGGAGAGGGGAAAGAGGGAGAAGGGGAGGGAGAGGGGGAAGAGGGAGAAGGGGAGGGAGAGGGGGAGAGGGAGAGGGAGAAGGGGAGGGAGAGGGGGAAGAGGGAGAGGGAGAAGGGGAGGGAGAGGGGGAAGGGAGGGGGAGAGGGAGAGGGGGAAGGGGGAGAGGGAGAGGGGAAGGGGGAGAGGGTGTGGAAGAGGGAGAGGGAGAAGGGGAGGGAGAGGGGGAAGAGGGAGAGGGAGAGGGGAGAGGGAGGGAGAGGGGGAAGAAAGAAAACAAAACAAAACAAAAACGAAAGAAAAAAATGAAACAAAAACAATTAACGACCGAAACGAGAAAAAAAAACAGAACAAACAAACAAAACAAAACGAAAAAACAAAAACAAAGAAAAAGGGTAACGCAAGAGGAGAAATTAAAGACGAGAAGAAACAGAAGCAGAAGGAGAAAGAGAAGGAGAAAGAGAAGGAGAAAGAGGAAAAGAGAGAGAGGGGGCGAGGGCGTCCTAGCCAGCTGAGCCATCAAATAATAATCCTTTAACACCAAAGTGGGTTTCGGAGAGGGAGAGGGAGGGAGAGGGGAGGGAGGGAGAGGGAGGGGGAGAGGGATGGGAGAAGGGGAGGGAGAGGGGGAAGAGGGAGAAGGGGAGGGAGAGGGGAAGAGAAAGAGGGAGAAGGGGAGGGAGAGGGGAAGAGGGAGAAGGGAGAGGGGGAGAGGGGGAAGAGGGAGAGGGAGGGAGAGGGGGAAGAGGGAGATGGGGAAGGGGAGGGAGGGAAAGAGGGAAAGGGGAAAGGGAAGGGGGGAGGAGGGAGAGGGAGAGGGAGGGAGGAGGGGGGAGAGGGAGAGGGGGAAGGGGAGAGGGGAAGGGGGAGAGGGAGAGGGAAGGGGAGGAGGGAGGGGGAGGGGGAGAGGGAAGGGGGAGGAGGGAGGGAGAGAGGGAGGGGGATAGAGGGAGAGGGAAGGGGGGAGGGGGAAGGGGGAAGGGGGCGAGGGAGAGGGAGAGGGAGAAGCAAGGGGAGAGGGAAGGGGGAGAGGGAGAGGAGAGAGAGAGAGAGAGAGAGAGAAGGAAGG
>NC_051424.1:30907259-30909759 GCF_015228065.2 Penaeus monodon
GCGTCTATGTAATATATTAATGAATAATGTTAATTATACTGATGATTACAATAATAGTAACTTATAACAATAGTAATAATAATAATGATAATAATAATAATAATAATAATAATAATAAATAAATAATAATAACAATGATAATAATAGCAATAATAATGATAGTAATGATAATAATGATAATGATAATAATAATAATGATAATAATAATAATAATAATTATTATTATTATTATTATTATCATTATTGTTCTTCTTATTATTATTATCATTATTATCATTATTATCATTATTGTTCTTCTTCTTCTTCTTCTTCTTCTTCTTCTTCTTATTATTATTATTACTGCTACTGTTGTTAGTTATTATCATTGTAATTATCATCATGTAATTATCATCCTCGTCATTGTTATAAAAATTACTATTATTGTCATCATCACTATAATCAATATAATTTATTGATATACTATACATGCACACATTATACATTATACAATAATAATAATAATAATATAATGATAATAGTAATAACAATATAATGATAATAGTAATAATAAAACGAGTGTGAGTGTGTGCGGTAATTAATTTAGATCAAGGTTTCCCAACCTGGGGGGGGGGGGGTCATTTGATACTTTCCAAGGGTAATCAATGGAGCATTTCTCTCTGTCTGTCTCTCTCTCTCTCTCTCTCTCTCTCTCTCTCTCTCTCTCTCTCTCTCTCTCTCTCTCTCTCTCTCTCTCTCTGTCTCTCTCTCTCTCTTTCCCTCTCTCTCTATTTCTGTCTCTTTGTCTCTCTGTGTCTGTTTCTGTATGTCTGTCTGTCTGTCTGTTTCTTTCGCTCTTTCTCTCGCCACAGAAGAGATGAGGTTGGGAACCACTGGTGTTGAGTGTAGATAAGCCTGTACATCTATCGCCCTAGCCTATCTATCCATCCACCAGTCACAGTTACCTCTCCCCCTCCCCTCCCCTCCCCTCCCCCTCAGGAAAATAACAAGGGAAAGGATTGAAAAAAAAAAACAATCATATATCTGTATATATATCCATGCTTGTATGTGCGCACTTATACACGTAATGCAGAAATATATAAAGATATATAAAAAAAAAAAAACAGAATTATAATGATAGGAACAACAAACAACCACAACACTGTAATAATCACAAAGGCATCCACATATACCCACACACCTACCCATATCCACACAAACACACCCATAAAGAAGACATTCCAACTCCACTACTTTCTAATCCCATTACCAACAAGTGACAACCCCAGAGAGCCATACCCCATTTCCCTATAAGTGACAACCCCATTTCCAACAAGTGACAACCCCAGAGAGCCTCCCCCATTTCCCAACAACAAGTGACAACCCCATTTCTAACAAGTGGCAACCCCAGAGAGCCTCCCCCATTTCCCAACAAGTGACAACCCCATTTCCAACAAGTTACAAACCTCAGAAAGCCTCCCCCCCCCATTTTCCAACACCAAGTGGCAAACCTCAGAGACCCCCCTCCCCCCCCCACCCCATTTCCCTCTCCCCTTTAAACACCCCAAGGACAAAGAAAGTACGAGTATCTGGCCCCTTCGCTGTCTATAGACTGACGGATAAGCTTCGTCGTTAGGGCGGCTGTCAGTGACCTAAGCCCATTGTTCTTCACTAATTAGATTCTTCGCCTCTCAGTTCGGTCTACGCTTGTGAGGGTGAGAGGGGAGAGAGGGGAGAGGAAAGGAGGGATGAAGGGAAAGGAGGAGGGAGAGAGGGTAGAGGAGGGGAGAGGGGAGAGAGGGATGAGGGGAGAGAGGGATGAGGGGAAAGGAGGAGGGATGAGGAGAGAGAGAGTAAGGTGAGATGGGATAGAGGGAAGAGGGGATAGAGGAGGGGGGAGGGATGGGAGAGAGGGGATAGAGGAGGGGGAGGGGAGGGAGCGGAAAAGAGGGGATAGAGGAGAGAGGGAGTGGATTCAAGGAGAGAAAGGAAGAGGAAGAAGGAGAAGGGGAAGAGAAACAGGGAGAGAGGGTAGAGGGTAAAGGGGGAGGAGGAGAAAGGAGAGGGATAGAGGAGAAAGGAAGGGAGACAGAGAAAAGAAATGGAGGGGGAGGAGGATGAGAGAGAGAGGAGGGGAAGGATAAAGAGGGAGAAAGAGAGGGAAGAAGAGAAAGAGAGAATGAGAGAGAGTGTAGAATAGAAGGTCGTTAGAAGGAGACGGGGAGAATGAAGGAAATGAGAGAGGAAGAGGAGGAGGAGGGAGAAAGAAGAAGGGGGATGAGGAAGGAAAGAAAGGAAGAGAGAAAAGAGGAAATAGAGAAAACGAGACAGAATGAGTATTTTTTTCTATCTATTTATCTATTATTTTTCACTGTTATCTTTCTTGTTTACGTTTTTTTTATATACTACTGTGTTCTCTTTTGCTTTTTTCACTATTTCGGTCTATTTTTCTTTTACTTTTCTCTGGTTTTCTTCTAATTAATTCTATTTCATCCTCTTCGTTTTTATTTGGTTTGTCTGCATC
>NC_051424.1:30924759-30929759 GCF_015228065.2 Penaeus monodon
GTTAAATTCTCAACGCTGACACAGCATCACCTGAATGGTCACCTGTTTCACCTATGTAAAATTTAATGAGTGTGTTTGTTTGTTTGTATTCTTAACAGATTTCCCAGTTTGTTTTGTTCTTAATCATAAAGTCAGGTGCCGGTTTATTGGATGAGACATTTTTATTGTATATTCTCTGGTATATTCTTTGTATGGTATAGGAGTTGGATTATGATTTTACACACACACACACACATACAAACACAAATACACACACACACACACACACACACACACCTCCCCCCACCCCACACACACACACCTCCTCCCCACACACACACCTCCCCCCCCCCACCCCACACACACACTAACACAAACATTTACTACGCCCGAGAAAAAAAAAATCTGAAACAAAATCTACCAGGACATAACCACAATAAAAAAATGTAAGATAAAAAAGACAAATAAAAGAAACTGCGAAGAAAGAAGAAAGAGAAGAAGGAAAAAAAAGAATTTAGAAGACAAGAATCCCAACAGAGAAAGGGCGGGTCATAATAGTGCTATAGCAACACAATAGATGATTTTCGCCGATCTTCTGAAACAGTAAAACTTTTTCCAAGGGAATCGTCGAGGGTTGGGGAGAAGGGCCAGGGGATGAGGATGAGGTGGGGGAGTGGGGAATGGGGTGGGGGTGGGGATGAAGTGAGGGAGTGGGGGGTGGGGGGGATGAGGTGAGGGAGTGGGGGTGGGGATGAGGATGGGGAGTGGGGGATGGGGATGAGGTTGGTGGGTGGGGATGAGGGTGATGTTGGGGAGCGGGGAATGGGGATGAGGTTGGGGATGGGCGTGGGGGTAAATGGGGAGGTGGGGGTTGAGGAGGAGGGGGGAAGGGGAAGAGTTGGGGTTGGAGTGAGGGTGTTGAAGTTGGGGGGGAAGGTGGGGGGGGGTAGTGATGTTTGAAGTGGTGTCTGAAAAGCTTTGGGGTTAATATATTAGTTATTGTTTATATACGTGTTAAAATTTCACCATTTTTCATCTTATTGAATTAAATTTCGCAATCTTCCATATCCATTCACATATACTATACCTTCACCATATTCCCCTGACTTTCCCTTCCTCTCTTTCCTTCACCATCATCAAGCGAGAAAATACACCATCGTCACTATCAGCCTATTATTGACACTATGAAGAATTGGTGTCATCTCCCTCACTGTAATACCCCCTCCCTTCCTTGTACTAACACTCATCATACAGTCTCCCCCTTCCTCACCACATATCCACTCCCCTTCCTTTCACTAACAGACTCATCATAGTCTCCCCTTCCTCACCACCACCGTAACCCTCAATGCAAGCCAACTCCCCCCCTTGCCCCCTCCCCTTCTGCCAACACCACACTCATCACACACCTTCGTTTCCTTACACTTAAATACATGTACTTTGTACTTATCAAACCTTTTCTTTTATCCTTTTATACCACTACTCAACCCACTGTATAACCATGAACGAAAGGAATAACTAAAGACAGACTGATGACATAGTGGCTGTGTCATTGTAAACAGATGGTCGGTTGGACACGCAAGGAACCGTAGGACTGAGGGGAGAGAAGCGTTTCGCAAAGAGGAAAAGATATATATGGTGTTTGCTTCTTTTTGGTGTGAATGAGAAAAAAAGGTATTTGCGTGTGTATAGGAAAAATGAAATGGGGGAATATATAATATATATATATATATATATATATATATATATATATATATATATATATATATATGCAGAGAATAAGAGAGAGAATAAGATTTTTAAAAAGAAACTTAGGGAAGAGAAAAAGGAAGAACCGATATACATTTACACGCACACACACACAAACACACACACACACAACACAACACACACACACACACACACACACACACACACACACACACATATATATATATATATATATATATATATATATATATATATATATATATATATAATTTTTGTGTATAGAGAGATTTTTTTTCTTTAACGCGAAAAAGAAGGTCGTATGTATATTCTCTTCTTTGTGTGTGTGTGTTGAGACAATGCGAATTTTGGAAAGCTGTTTATTTATTTAGTTGCGTGTTAAGTAGTTAGACAGAGAGAGGGAAGACTTGTCTGATAAATGAAGATAAACGATAAAACGATAAAAGTTAGTTGATAGCACATACTGGTTTATACTCGATATATATCTATTTTTCCCCTTTCTTTGTTTTCTCGTGTTCTAGTTAATTCATTAAGACACGTGATGAGGGATAAAAATAAGAAGTGAGAAAATGAAGAGAAAAGAGTGACAAGATCAAACGCTAAAAATATTGATAATAAACTTTTGGAAATTATGTTGAATGAAAAAAAAAAAAAAAGCAAAAGATTTTTTTTTTAGAAGGAAATGAAAGCGAAATCGAGTAGAAAGCGAAAAAAAAACAGGGAAAGAGAAGGGAAAGATAAAAAGGAAAAAGAAAAGAAAAGAAAAGAAGAAGGAGGAGAAGAAAATATATATATATATCGTGACGTTGGAATGTCTCCCTTTCATCTCTCTTTTCTATTTTATTCCGTGTGCCTTTCTTTGTTATTTACCTCCACTTACCTATTTACCTTCCTGTTTATCCCGCTTCCCTCTTCAAACCCTTCCCTCCCCTCGTCCTCCCCCCTCCCCCTCTCTCAATATTCCTTCATGCTTCCCCTTCCTCTATTCATCCTCTCTCGCTTCCTTTAACCTCTTCCTCCCTGCTTTCTGCTTCCCCTACTGCACCTCCCCCCCTACACATTTTCTTTCCGTATCTCTTTACCTTCTTTATTCATTCATTCCCTATCTCTTCATCCTTATCACTGCCTATATTTGCCTATCTTTTCCTCTCTCTTCCCTACCCTCATCCCTCTCTGTCCCACTCACTTTCTTCTCCTTTCTCTACCTATCTCTACCCATCCTTTACCTACTTCCCATCCCCCATTCGTAAATATCTGCCTCTATGATGTTCTTCCTTCCTTTCTTTTCTCTCCTGCTCTTTCTGCATTTTCCCTTTTACCTTTTTCGCCTCTTTGTTTAATCCCATATACTCTTCCTCCTCTCTTTACGCTCTCCACCCTTACTCATCTCTGTTCTCTCCTTTTCCCTTCCCTTCCTCCTTCTTCCCCTTACCTTTCACTCGAAGGTTTTTCCTCTACCATTCTATTTCCTCCTTCCTTCTTACCCTCATCTCCTTTCGCTTATTCAATCCCACACAACTCCCTCTTTCTCCCTCTTCCTTTCCTCTTCCCCTTTTTCCTATCTCCCCCCTACCTCTACCCTCTCTCCCTTTTCCCATCTCCCTCTTCCTTCCTCCTCTCCCTTCCCTGCCTCCATCTTCCTCACAATTTCCTACCACACCTTTCCTTTCTCCTCCCTTCTTCCTTCTTCCTTCTTCTCTATGTAAGGAAGACAGATCCCTCGCTCTCATCTCGTTCAGGTTAGTTAATTGCGTTCACTCTCGCTAAAAAAAGAAGAGGGGGAGGAGGAGGAGGAGGAGTGAGGAAGGAGGAGGAGGAGTAGGAGGAGAAGGAGGAGGAGGAGAGAAAGGAGGAGGAGGAGGAGGAAGAGGAAGGAGGAGGAGGAGGGAAAGGAAGGGTGAGGAAGGAGGGGGAGGGGGTAGATGGAGGAGAAGGAGTGGTGAGGGAGGGGGATAGGGAGGAGAAGGAGAAGGAGGGAAAGGATTAGGAGTGGGAGAGGGAAGTGGAGGAAGGAGGGAGGGAAGAGGAAGTGGAGGAAAGATGGTGATGATAAGAAGGAGGACGAGGAGGAGAGGGGTGGAGGAGGAGGAAGAAGAAGGTTCAGTAGAAAACGAGGAGAGGAAGATGAAGAAGAACAAGAGAAAGAAAAACTAAGAGGATGAAAAGGAAGTGGATGAAGAAGGAGAATGGAAGAAGAAGAAGAAAGGGAGGAGCAGGAGGACTATGAAAAAAAAGAAAAGAAAAGAAAAAAAAAAAACAACGACAACAGAAGACAATAATTTTTCTTATCACAAGCTTTTCTCCAACAGCGCAGTTGCTTCAAATATAAAAGAAATACAAGATAAGGGGAAAAAAAGGATGAAGTGAAAGCGATTGAAATAAAGAGAGAGAGAGAGAGAGAGAGGAAAAGGGATGGTGAAGAAATTTAAGACAGAGATGAACAGTTGGAGGGAGACGATAAACAGGGAGATAAGTAGATAGACGAATTTATAGATAGATAGATAAATAAATACATGGATTTTATTAGAGAGAGAGAGAGAGAGAGAGAGAGAGAGAGAGAGAGAGAGAGAGAGAGAGAGAGAGAGAAGAGAGAGAGAGAGAGAGGAGGAGGAGGAGGAGAAGAAGAAGAAGAAGAAGAAGACAGACACTAAGACAGATAAAGGTGAAACGTAAACCTCTTTACCACCTCTAAACACCAGATAAAAAAATAAACGTATAAATAAATAAATAAAAAAAGAAGCTACCTTTCCCAACACATATATTTTTTTTCTTCTCCACATCCATTTATATATATTTTTATCGCTGTTCATGTGTCAACGAAAGGATGTCTTGTTTGCTAGGTTACAAAAAAAAAAAAAAAAAAAAAAGTAAAATCGTAAAAAAAAAAAAAAACGTAACAACCGAAAAAAAAAAAAAAAAAAAAACGTTAACGGTTTTACTGGCGATACGCGTGGCTTCAAGAACCATATTTTCAAATATTTCCCCTGAGCTCGTAGTCCATTTACGTCTTATTTCCGAGAGAGGGCAATGGGCAAGGGGCGAAATAGGGTAGGTGTCGCTGTGTCTTTGTTCGTAACTGCGTCTCTCTCTCTCTCTCAGCGCTCGAGGAGATGTGATGAGATGGGAAAGATAGCAGTTTATTGTTCTTCGCGAAATGCTAGCTACGGGGTGAGAAAATGGCATCGTTTGGGTAAGATGTTTAAGAGGTTCTGATGGTTTAGATGATCAGTGGATTAAAAAAAGAAGAAAAAAAGAAAAGCAAAGAAAAAAAAAGCTAATTGTGTGAGTTATTTTTC
>NC_051424.1:30937259-30939759 GCF_015228065.2 Penaeus monodon
AAGAGAGAGATGGAATCAGAGATGAGAGAGTTGAGAGGGATGGTGAGTGTGTGTGTGAGTGTGGATGAGAAGATGATGTATGTGGGTAGAGAGTGGTGTAGTGGGTGAATAACGCTGTGTATGTGGCGTGTTGTGTTGTGTGTGTGTGGTGGGGTGTGTGTGGTGAAAATGGTGTTATGATAGGTGTGTGTGTGTGTGTGTGTGTGTGTGTGTGTGTGTGTGTGTGTGTGTGTGTGTGTGTTAGTGTGTGTGTGTGTGTGTGTGTGTGTGTGTGAAAATGGTGTATATTGATAAAGATGTGTGTTTGAAGGGGTGTTTTTTGTGTTTTTCATGAAAATATGGTTTCATTAAAAAGTGCTTGAAAAAAATGGTTTGTTTGTGTTTTATGTGTACGTGTGTGTTGTTTGTGTGTACGTGTGTGTTTGGGTAGTCTGTGTGTGTTTGAGTGTGTGTGTGTGTGTGTGAGTGTGAGTGTGTGTGTGTGTGCGGTGCGTGCGTACGTGTGTGTTTGTTTTGTGTGTGTGTGTGTTTGTATGTGTCATTTTTGCTTTTTAAAATGTCCCTTCTTGTTGCCATTGACCTGTCTCTCGTGTTGCCATGACTATGCCATTCTTGTTGCCACGGTTTCATCCTTTGGCATTGTTAAGGTAACTTATTTTTAGTTCCTTGCGTAAGTATCTGCACATTCTGGTAGTGCATAGTAATGATGATGATGATGCTAATAATGATAATAATAATAATAATAATAATAATAATAATAATGATAATAATAATAATAATAACAATAATGATAATAATATTCATAATGATAATAGTAATATTAATAATGATGATGATGATGATGATGATGATGATGATAATGATGATGATGATAATAATGACAAAGTAATAGCAATAAAAGATAACTATAACTCAGTCATCAACACACTTCCTATTTTTCGTCCTTTCTCTTACGCCCCCACGGACTCGAGAAAAAAAACCCATGTACGCAAATAAAGGTATACACACACACACACAGCCCATCTGTGACGCGGTGTCAACTTGGCCACACGTGAACTGGCGCCTGTTATAATTAGTGACAGTCTACAGTCATTACATTAGCTGGTGATCTGTTTCCTTTTCTTTCCTTCTTTCTAATCTCTTTCTTTATTCTGTTCTCTTTTCTTCTTTTTCTTTTACGTCTCTCTCTCTCTCTCTCTGTCCAATTTTCTTCTCTCTCTCTGTCTGTCTCTGTCTCTCTCTCTCTCTCTTTCTTTCTCTCTCTCTCTCTCTCTCTCTCTATCTATCTATCTCTTATCTGTCTATCTGTCTTTCTATTTCTTTTATTTGAATATTTATTTTTCTAACGGAGATAAAGTATTAATAGAACACACACATATATATGGCTCCTTCGTGAAATTTCACTATTATAAATTACCTTATCCGTGACCACAGATTTTTTTAACGATATATTGCAATGAATATGAATTTATTTCTTAACTATCTCGTTCTCTCTCCTCGTCGCTATCTGTTACGTCTCTCTCTTACCTCATTTACTCTCTCCCTCCTCTCTTCTCCTTCTCGCACATTTACACCGCTATTACACCTCCCCCCTCCCCCCCCCCTCCTTAAGACGCTGAGACAAACTTTAACACCCAAAATCTGTCTCACTTCCTGCCTGGGAGGTAGACCCTGTGTTCGAGAGGGTGACATGACATAACTCGTACGTGACGTGAAGGTGAATTTCAGCTCTGACTGCATCTCAAATTTCCCGGTTAGGTCAGGATTGGAAAAAAATATATATATATTTACTAAAAACTCACCCCTGGGAGGTGACCTAATGTATTTGGCTATTTCCCCCCCTCCTCTCTCTCTCCCCCACCCCTTGTTATATCATCTTAGTGTGTGTGTGTGGGGGGGGGGGGTGCAAAGGCAAGGGATTTAAAGCTGTGTTTATTTTGGTGTCGCTGGTTTGTCAATTAGTAGCTGCGGGTGTTTTGTTTGTGCTGCTTTGCTTGTGGGTAGTGGTTTATTGGTTATCCCATTTTGTTGTGTGTAGTAATATGCTTTGTTTATTGTGTGTGAAATTATATATATATATTATTGTAATATGATGATATATATATATTATATATAAATATATATATATATTATAAATAATGATATATATATTATATATATATGATATATATGTCATATATATATATATATATATATATATATATATATATATATATAATATAATATATTCATATATATATGTGTATATATATGTATACACACTCACATATATTTGTGTTTATGTGTGTGTGTGTAATATATGATGATAATAATAATGATAATGATAATAATGATGATGATAATATAAAAATAATTATAGAAAAAGATAACTGAATCTTATTTGCATGTGAATTATTGTTTATTTATTAAGAGTATTTCTTGCAATGCATTGGAATTATTGTAGATACATCTCTACAGAGTGATACATTGAATGTATGTATGTCATCTCGAGTATCAAGCT
>NC_051424.1:30949759-30954759 GCF_015228065.2 Penaeus monodon
AGAGGAAATAGAGGGAGAAGTGTAAAAAAGGAAAAGAAAAAAGAAAAGGAAACGGTAAAGACACAGTACAAATAAGACAAAAAAAATTATAAGGGAACAGATGAAAGATGATAATGTAAGAGACAAGAAGAAGAAGAAGAAGAAGAAGAAGAAGAAGAAGAAGAAGAAGAAGAAGAAGAAGAAAATATATAGCAAAAAAACGCAAAAAAAGAAAAGAAAAAAGATATCGCGCCCCCTTTCCCTAAAAAAAAAAAAAAAAGGAAGGGAGGGATAAAGTGCCGGGTGTCAAGTGTCAGAGTGTCAAAAGGTGCCAAAAGAGCCAAAGAAACGTGTGTTTCCCCGTCCAGGTGATGAGTCAGTGAGTCAGCCTGAGTCAGTCGAGGGAAACTTCAGGCGTGAGTAATATTTCGAAATCGGTGGACGAATGAATGGCCGATTTTTCCCTCGCTTGTCGGGGAAAGAAAGGGAAAGGGAGAGGGAAAAGAAAAGAAGAGGAAGGGAGGAGAGAGAGAGAGAGAGAGAGAGAGAGAGAGAGAGAGAGAGAGAGAGAGAGAGAGAGAGAGAGAGAGAGAGAGAGAGAGAGAGAGAGAGAGAGAGAGAGAGAGAGAGAGAGAGAGAGAGAGAGAGAGAGAGAGAGAGGAAAGGGGGAGAAAGGATGGAGAAAGAGAGAGAGAGGAAAGAAGAGGAAGGGATAGGGAGAGAGAGAAAGGGAGAGGGAAAAGAAAAGAGAGGAAAGAAAAAAAAAGGATGCAGAGAGAGAGAGAGAGAACTGAAAAGAAAAGAGAGGAGAAGGAACGACACGATGAGAGAGGATAGGAAAAGAAAGGATAGGGAAAGAGTGAAATGAAAAAATGAAAAGTAAAGAAAAGAAAAGAGCAGGAAAGATACGAAGAGAGAGGAAAGAGAGAGAGAGAGAGAGAGAGAGAGAGAGGAGAGAGAGAGAGAGAGAAAGAGAGGAGAGAGAAGGAGAGCGAAAGGAGAGAGAGAGGAGAGAGACGAAGAGGAAGGAGAGAGAGGAAAAGGTGGCAAGGGAGAGCAAAGAAAGGAGAAGAAAGGGTACAAAGCGAAAGGAAAGGAAAGGAAGGAGAAGCAAAGAAACAAAGAGGAAGAAAAGGAAGGAAAGGAAAGAGGGAGAAAGAGGAGAGGAAGAGAAAAGAGAGGAGAAGAATGGAATGGAAAAGAGGAGATAGGATAGAGAGAGAGATAGAGAGAGGAAATGAAGGAAATAAAGGAGAAGAAAGGGTAGAGAGAGAAAGGAAAGGGGAGAGGAAAGAGAAGAAAGAAAGACGATACGAAGATTATGTGACAAAAATACAAAGACGAGAAATAAACAACAGTAATGAATGATAATAATAAGGATAAGCAGAGAGTAAATGAAAATAGTGAAACAAAGAAACCCATGAAAGAAACAACAAAATTATATGATCATTATAATAACTATATAACGATAATATAACTATACAGTAATTGTATGATTATATTATTAATGTAAATAATTCTCCCCTTATTCAATTGATCAATTAATGAAAATTATAACAGTAATACACAACACATCCATGTGATTACATCTATCACAAATATCACGTTCATTATTATATACTATAATACATATTACTAATATACGTATTGTTATTATCATTATATACTATATATATCAGCTCTCTACGATGTTCTTGGTTTTATTAGTTCAATCGTCTGTATTAATTTGTTGCAAACAAAACACACGAAAAAACACAACACACACAACTACGACACACTGGACCAAAATTATAATAATATAATAATGATTATTGATATAAACTATATATAGATATATATAGGAATGGTGTGAGTTATTATTACGATCGATAGTAAAAGATCATCCGGACTTTGATATAGGAACTGCTGGACCAAATTAAGATAATAATAAGTTTCGTCTAATGGATTTGCGATAGTATGGGTAGCAGGACTTAATTGAGAATAAGCTAGAGAAAGACTAAATAGGAGATAGGTAAAATGCAGGTTAAGCGAATAGGAACTGGAGGTAAATGGGAAAGATTCAAAAGAATTTGAGTGTAGAGGTAGGGTAAGAAAGCAGAGCAGGGGAGGAAAGGAAGGAAATAGGGAGATAGGAAAAAGAGAGAGGAGAGGAGGGGAGACTGGGAGGAAATGGGGAAAGAGTAAAAAGAAGAAGGAGGAGGAGAGGAGAAAGCAAAAAAGAGATGGAGAAGGGAGAAATGGAGAAGAAAGAAAAAAAAGAGGAAGGAGAAAGGGTAGATAATGGAGAGAGTTAGGAATAGGAGAAAGGAGAAAGAGCAAATAAGAGGAGAGGGAAAGGAGGAAGAGAGGAAAAAAGAAAGGAAATTGAGAAAGATAGCGAGAAGGATCGTTAGGAGAAGTAATGAAGAAAGAGAAAAATAGAAGGGAGGAATAAGGTGAAAAGCAGGAATTAAGAAAATCCGACAAACGAGGGTTAGGAAATAGGAGAAAGAAAGGAGAAAAGAAAAACGACAGGGGAAATGAGAAAATAAGAAGTATAGAGGGAATAAAGCAGATAATGGAAAAAGGGATATGGGAATTCAGAGAGGAAGATGGAGAGGAGTGATAGTAAAGGATGAAAGACGAAAAGAGAAAGGAATAAAAAAAGGTAGATGAATAAAAAGAAAGGAAAGGAGGAAATGATTACGAGGCAATCAAAAAAATATATAATAATAATAATAATGATAAAAATAATAGTAACAGAATAAACTCTATTTTGATAAGAAAAAGAAAAAATTATATATAAATGCGAAGAATCTTCTTTTTAAAAATTATTCATATTATATATATATATATATATATATATATATATATATATATATATATATATATATATATATATATATATATATATGTGTATAAATTTTTATTATTATTATTATTATTATTATTATTATTTTTTAGAAATTATCGTTGTTAAATAAAGACAGAAAATAACAGAAAGAGAGAAAATAGAAAAAGACAAAGGAACAAAGCAAGATAAATAAAAACAGGAAAAAAAGTGAAAGGGAAATAAAAGAGAAAGAAAGCTTAACAAGATAATTAATATTCATTAAATTCTTCTTTAATTTAAAACTATCATTATATAATTATCTTCTAAATTATTATTGTTTTTTTATTACTATTTCCACCTTTGTTGTCATAAATGATAATAGTAATAATGATAATAATAAAATAATAATAATAGTAATAATAATAATAATAATAATAATAATAACAACAACAACAACAACAACAACAACAACAATAATAATAATAATAATAATGATAATAATAATAATAACAACAACAACAAAACAACAACAACAAAAAATAATAATATTAATAATAATAATAATAATATTAATAATAACAACAACAACAATAATAGTATTGATAATAACAACATAAGAAAATAATGATAAGATAACAGTAATAAAAGAATTATGATACTAATGATAATAATAGTAAAGATAATGATGATGATGATAATGATAGTAATAATGAAATAATAATAATAAAAATAATAATGACAATAATAATAATAATAATTCTGATAATCATAACAATAATGATGATACAAAAAAAAAAAGAAAAAAAGTAATGTTGATAATAAAATCAATAATACAGTAATAATTATGATAATATTAACGATAATAATGATAATGATAATGATGACAATAACAATAATAACAAGGATAATAATGAAAATAAGAATAAGAATGATAATAATAAAATGATAATAATAATAATAGCAATAATAATAACAATAATAACAACAATAATAAAACGATGATAACAGTAATGATAATGATAATAATGATGATAATAATAATAAATATTTTTTTTTGCTATTTATTATTATTATCATTATTATTATTATTATTATTATTATTATTATCATTATTATTATTATTGCTATTATTATTATTATTGTTATCATTATTATCATTATTATTTTATACAAAAGTTTCCTTAGATCTGCTAATTAAAATCAAACACCGAGTCACTACCAGCGACCTAGGGTGATTGAAGTTTGAGGCAATGGAACATCAACAAAAAACATGCAAAATATGCAGAACAACCACAAATCAAAACATCCAGTCACATCAATTCACGCACAAAAAGAGCACTTCAGATTGATAACGCTCTTCTGAGAACATGTGCTGTGCTGTTTAAGTTTTTCTTCATCTATGATTGTTGTATCCCATTTCCTTCGTTTATTCCTAGATATTTATAGGTTTCTTCCTGATCTAATTCTTATATTACGGTATCAATACTTAACTTCATATTGTCAGGTGTCACTAGTTTTCCTTGCTTAAAGGTTGCTTTAGCACACTTATCGAGACCAAACTTCATACCTATGTCATCACTGAAATCTTTTACAATTTTCAGCAACCTTTCCAATTCATCATCATTCTGAGCGTAAAGCGTAAATGATTGATCTTTTTGTCCATGATCTTATATCCATACCCTGTGTTGTTAAGAAGCTGGGAGAGTGGGATAAGTGCCATACAGAATAAAAGAGGGGAAAAAGAGTCACCCTGGAAGATTCCGCATCTGATTCGCATGTTGTTTGAAATAAGAGTACCGTTTACGTGTTTGAGAGTAAGATTTGTCTCCCATAATG
The DNA here is from genome assembly GCF_015228065.2 of Penaeus monodon. Lineage (NCBI taxonomy): Eukaryota > Metazoa > Arthropoda > Malacostraca > Decapoda > Penaeidae > Penaeus > Penaeus monodon. The sequence continues at coordinate 30,954,387 of NC_051424.1, forward strand.
TCATGCTGTTTCGAAGAAAGTTGATTAAGACAGGAGAGACTTTGAGTATTTCTAAGGATTTTAAGATCCAAGAGTGTGGGACACTGTCAAAGGCTTTTTTATAGTCGATCCAAACAGTACTTAGATGTCTGTGTTTAGTATGAGCATTTTCGAGAATCATTTTATTTATGAGCAGTTGATCTTTACATCCGTATGATCCTCTGCAACATCCTTTTTGTTCGTTGAGAAAATATTTTGTTCTTCCATGTGTCTGTAGGTTCTTTCAGTTAAGATTGCGGTAAGTAATTTATAGGAGGTTGTTAAGCATGTAATGGGTCTGTAGTTTTTGGGTTATCTGTTTCGTTACTTTTGGCCAAGAGATAAGTATTGACAT
>NC_051424.1:30964759-30967259 GCF_015228065.2 Penaeus monodon
AAACGGAATAATTTGGCCAAAACGGAATACGTTGCTTAAGGGAGTGTTATTTTGTTATTCTGGGCCTTGGAAGGAAATCGTGTCTTCAAACTACGTAGATCATGGACCAGAATTAGATAAAAAAAAATTCCTTAGCATGGAGAATTAGGCGAAGAATGACATATATATATATATATATATAATATATTATATATATATATATATAATATATAATATATTATAATTATATAATATAAATATATATATATATATATATATATTATATATAATATATTTAAATATATATATATATATATATATATATATATATATATATATATATATATGCATATTAAATTTTATATTTTATATATATAAAATATATATATATATATATTATATATATGTATATATATAAATATTTTTTTTCTTCTTCTTTTTTGTGCAACTCAAAATAAATTTAGAAATAATATAATTTAAAAAATATCACATTAACTTTGATAAAAGAAAATAACAAAAATACTATTACAAGAAAAATCTACTTTGTACTTGATTCATTAATCTTATGTAATCCAAATTTTGACAACACGAGAATTATAATAATATATATATATATATATATATATATATATATATATATATATATATATATATATATATATATATATATGTTTTGTGTGTGTGGGGTGTGGGGGTGTGTGTGTGTGTGTGTGTGTGGTGTTGTGTGTGTGTGTGTGGTGTGTGTGTGTGGTGTAATGTATTATGGGTTTAAAAAAATTTTCCCTAAATCTATAAAAATTTACAAACAAGTAAATAATAAATAGCTAAATATATAATTAACTGCATTAAAAGAAAAGAAATATTCTACGTGTGAAATTAATGACTAGATAAAGAAAATAATACCTTTTCGATCCATGAACCGTAATTTATATAATATATATATATATATATATATATATATATATATATATATATATACATAATATATATATATTTTTTTTTTTTTCTTTCTTTTTTTTTTTTTTTTTTTTTTTTTTCTTTTTTTCTTTCTTTCTTTTTTTTATTTTTTTTAACAAAAAAAAGTTTTATTTTTGCTGTGATTTGCATTTTTTTCTCACGTTTTATTTAAAAACAAGTAGTATTTTTGTTATAATAAAAATTATAATAATGATTTAAAAATATGTTAACGGTTATTTTCTTTTTTGATTACGCTTTTAAGAATAAGAAAAAAAGAAAGAAAGAAGAAGAAGAAGAAGAGAAGAGAAGAAAAGAAAGAAGAAGAAGAAGAAAAAGAAAAGAAGAAATGAGGATGAGAAAAAGAAGAAGAAGAAGAAGAGAAGAAGAAATAAAAGAAAAATTTTTTTTTTTTACGCAATCAGCGTTTGATAATGTTTTAAAATTTTATAACAATTTTGTGTAGGATAATATTCTCGGCACCTTTTTCGTATGTCTATTTATTAAATTTTCTCTTTTCACGTCTGTTTCTGTGACAACCTCTCTCCCTCTCTTTATTCATGTGTATTTATGTATCCCTTTTTATTCAGTTTCTCTCCTTCTCTCTTTCTTTTTCTCACTCATGATATAAATAAAAAAAAAAAACGTTTAAACAAAGCACTTTACAAAATCTTGGAAAAATAATTTGATTTAATATTCATTACAAACAATAAACTACCCACCAGTCGTCTATTGATTAAAAAAAAATGGAATTAAAAAAAATCTGACAACGAAATAATTATTGTTCATATTCTTTTTGGGTTTTCGTTAACAAAGTAACATAGTAAAAGATTTTGTCAAATGTCAAATAAAAGGTAACTGGGTTTTTGAAAACGTATAGAATAAAAAGGGACTATGGCGGAAAATATATTTATCAAACGATTTGGAAATTATGAAACCAGTTACACATCGCAATCTTCATATAAACAATTTTATAGATTTATTTTCTTCGTTTATATAGGAACTTCAACTACCACATGATCGCATATATTTGAAATGATCATTTAAAACATATTATCCCTTATCAAAGTATTATTTTCTCGTCAGTTGGATTTTTTTGCAATATGGAAAAAAAACAACAGTAATAAAATTTTTGTTCTTATATTTTTCTTTATTTTTATATTTATTATAAAAATGGAGTCTAAAAAAGAAACGTGAAATAGAAAATTATCATAACATAATTAAAAAAAAGTCCCTTTTTTAGTCATTTTCGAAATGAATGCAGTAGAATGTTTCTTTTTGCAAGAAAAACACTGATAGCGAATAAAAAAATCACTGATAACAAAATAAAAAAAACAAAAATAAATAAGAATTAAACAATAAAAAAATTATAAATAAAATGAAAATATTCAGTTTGAAAAGAAAGCGGGGGAGAGGAATAAAAAAATAAACCTAAAAAAAAAAGAAAAGAAAAATAAACAGAACTTTATAACAAAAGGGGATAGGGCCCAAACCCGTGTAGCATCCGAATACGGCTCGAGGAAACTGTCATTGACCAGCATCGAACCCAACACATATCGACCACAAT
>NC_051424.1:30972259-30974759 GCF_015228065.2 Penaeus monodon
CCTGAAATCACTGTTTCATTTATTATTTGAGTATTGAATTTCCGTACATCTTCTCTCTTCTTTTTATTTATAGTCTTTGTTAGTTCAGTTAATTCTATTTTGCCCCTGTTTGACGATACGTTCATGTCCCATGTTTTTGCATAAGCTCTTTAGTTTCTACGGAGAACTTGCTGGAGTTTTGCTTGACGTTCTTACCGCCTTCTTCAAATGCAGCTTCCTCTATTATGTCATTGAACTGTTTGTTGATTTGGTCAATGTTGAGATCTTCGTCGCTGAGAAGTGAATATCTGTTTTGGAAGTTAAGGTTAAATTCTGTTGCTCTGGACTTCAAGTTAGCTATATTTGGCTGCGGTTTTCGTATGAGTTTGTTCCTTTCCCTTCTGAGGTGTAATTTAATTTGGCCTCTGACCATTTTATGGTCCATATATGTTCTTTACTATATCACGCCTGTTTGAATTTATGAAGTTACTTTCGTTTTTGATGTCAGATGGCGACTTCCATGTGCACTTCCGCTCTAGTCTTTTTTCGAAGAATGTATTCATGATATTAAGTGATCGAGCCTCCGCAAAATTGATTAGCATTTGTCCCCTCTTATTCCTAGTGCCTATTCCTTCTGTTTTTTCACCTATTTTGGCATTAAAATCCATGATTATTGTGAAATGTTTTTTTTTCTCTCTCGCTGGCTAAATGAACATCAATTTCTTCTTCACTGTGGCTGCTGGTTGGAGCATAGACTTGAGTAATCTGTAAGTTGTACCTATTGCTTAGTTTTATTGTTACTGAAGCCACTCTTTCGTTTATACTATAGAATTCCACGATATCTTTTCTAAACGTTTGTGAACTAAGGAACTTACCCCGAATCCTGCTTGCTACCCTGGGATTTACCTCTCCAATAGTCCATCATTCAGTATCTTCTGTTCTTTGCCTTGTCTTCTAACCTCACAAAGTCCTAAAACATACCATTTAATGAAAGAGAGTTCCTCAAGTAGTGCCAGTAAGTAGGATTCAGTTCTCAGTGTCTTTATATCATATGTGCAAAGATTCATGAACGTGGGTCGGGGCGACCTGTTTTTAACCGGGGATTTTTAGCACCCTCTGCTCCGAAACTATCCTAATCGCCGCCGTGACCAGGGGCTCCTTTGCCTCCGGGGAATGAGGGCCGTTGCTCTGTTTGTGCAGTCATGGTTTTTGATTGAGTGGTAGACAGCCGAGTTACCCCCACACCTACTGGCTTAGGTGTATCTTGGTGGGAGGGGGAGTAGTTTAGCCGCGATGCCACTGATAAGCCTCTTCAGCAGAGTTGGCCCTCTCTAGTGTGGACTTATGAGTAGCAACGCACGGGCCTGCTCACAACAGGGTATACTCCCGTGAGCATGGACTTGAGTATCAGAAGTACATATATATATATATATATGTGATTATATTTTATACACTGATGTTATTTATGGGTATGTACGCCTAGTGCAAACATAGTTGTTCACCCGCGAATGCCCTAAATACTGCACATATGTTAATTTTCTTGTACATGCGCATGCAAACATACACCTTTACATATGCTCCTATGCATATGACATGCATACATACTCTTACATTATACACATGTACACACATACACATGCATACCCATGTATAGACATATGCGCACATCATATGCGCATAGATATGTGTATACGCACCCATACACATAATTAAGACTATACATACATACAAATATAGCCATACATATGCTGACACATACATATACACACAAACATACATACACACACACATACCCATACACACATACAAATACATGCATATACACACCACACACACACACACACACACACACACACACACACACACACACACCACACCATATATATATATATATAAAATAATATATATAAAATATATTATATATATATATATATATATAAGCACATACACACACATACACATATACAATACACACATTCATACACACACAAAACCCCCCCCCCCCACACACACACACATATACATGCACATATGTACAGCATATAAATATATACATACATACATTTTATATATATATATATATATATATATATATATATATATATATATATATATATAAGTACATACACATACATATACACATGTACATACACACATACATATAGATACACACACATATGCATATATACATATATACACTCACACTTACAAATATACATACATATACATACACATACAAATACTCGCACATACATATACATTTTTTTTTTTCAACAGCCATTCATTCCACTGCAGGACATAGGCCTCTCTCAGTTCATTACTGAGAGGTTATATGGCAGTGCCACCTTGCCTGATTGGATGCCCTTCCTAATCAACCGCGGTTTGTGCCACGGCGGTGACTTCCCGTACGACACTTGCGTTTGACTTCTCAAGGCGATATGTCGTTTTCTAGGGGGGCAATCGAAGTGAAGTTCCTTGCCCAAGGGAACAATGCGCCGGCCGGTGACTCGAACCCTCGAAC